>NC_084665.1:27671250-27977500 GCF_028389875.1 Rhea pennata | reverse complement strand
CCTGCCCAGATCATTAGTAGGATCTGAATTTTTTAGACACACACTAGCACACTTGATACAAAACTTTGTTGCTTTAATGAACCGTATAAGTAGAACAAATTTTTCAGCAATAAGTTATTCTGCCTGAACGATTTAAATTTAGTAAATTTATAAATATTTAAAAATATGCTGGTCCTTACAAAGGGAGGTATGAGGAGCTCTGGCTGCTGTCGGTTCCACAAGCTCTGCCTAAAAGGCAAATCTGATTCTAACCACTTGTGCTCGGACTCGACCCCAGCTGTCGTTCGCCGGCGTCACGCGCATTCATTTCAGGAACGGGAATTCTGATTAACACACGCAATTACAGTGGGCAGACAGGCCATATTTCTGTACTTACAACACGGGGTGGGGGCAATTGCAGACCTAGCTTAAACAAGTGCAAATTAATGCTGAACTCCCTGGTCCCACCTCTGAATCGGCCCAAACTACTAGAACCACTCTATCGAAACTGCGCGTCCAGGCTGCCCAACAGCTAATTTCTGGCTTGATTCTGGCCAAAGTGTGGTTAACCTCACAGAAATGTAACATTCCAGGAACAAGAATTCGTTTTTACCCACTGTTGCCACTAACCAATGCTAACATTTTACTTTGGAGAGCATAATATTATTCAAGCTGTCTTGCGATACTCAAAATGTTTGGACCATTACAAACTGATGACAACCTGATTTGTTCATTACATCTTGAGCATAACTGCCAACTCTTCTCTCACCAGCTTTAATGCTGTATATTGAGGATAAGCTAACCCAGCCTGTGTGTATAGGTAGGCAGCCAGAAAGGAGTACAAAAATCTGGTTTCGTTCTGAGTAAAAGCAGCTATATTTAAAGCTCTCTGTGAAGGGAAAAATGCCTTTTCTGAATGGCTGTGGGCTTTTAGGATGTCCATAAATGCCTCTCCAGCCAAGTCTCTTTGACCTAGCACTGGAAGGGTGCAGTAAGGACCATCCTGGGAAATGCAATGCCTGCAGGGCCAGAAGGTACAAAAGCTACATTGATTCTCTTCTGCTTCTCAGAGGTGGTCTGTGACTTCTTTCCTCCTAGCCAACCCTGAAAAAAAATCAGAACTATTACTGGAGCCAGTATGGGAAAGAAAGGTAACAGGGGCTGAAAACTAGAAATACTTGTTCAGAGAAGAGATCACAGGGGAAGAAAAAGCCTGTGTCATATTTACCTGTTGTCTTCTGTACTGTCCTCTATTATCTCATGAAATGTTTTAATGACTCTTTCCAAAGCAAAAGGAATGCCTTTTTGGTAGTCACTGACAAGCCTTCTTTACTAGCGTTTTCTGTAACACACACTATCTTACATATATCATTTGTTTCCTACTTTTATAATAGAGTCTATGGACTGGAATGTGAACTTTTAATGGGAATTTTCTTATTATTTATTGGCTAGACTTGCAAGGCATTTCCAATATTTCATCCTATCACCCAGGAAAAACAACTCTGCTCAGCAGTTCCAGCCTCCTTTGAACTTGCATAGGCAATCGCCTGGAAATGTATGATAAAATATGCATTTAAAGCAGTAGAAAAAGCAAAACATGTCACACATCCTCACAGCCTAATATAAAAGGAATATTCCATCCATGGAGAGTAAATATGGCTTTTTTCCGCAATGGGTTAGACTCACTTAAGCCCAGCCCACTTGTGGTTTTGCCATTCACTAGCTACCGTATGAAACTATTCTACCTTACTGAGTACCAACGTACATAAAGCTGCAACTTATTTAATATTATGCACGTATCTATGTGTTAATACTGATCTGGATAAAGCAGAGACCTAGCAGGAGTCTGACTTGCAGAAGATGTTCAGCATTCCCATTCAAGCACCCTCTACTTGGTACTGCTATTAACTTCTGCATGCTATTTCTGTTATCCTGCTCTCCGCATCTGTCCTACAAGTGGGAGAGCCAGCCTGCTCAGGCCTGTCGTGACTGTTTTGTATTAGCAGCGTGTCAGGCTCAAACATGCTCCACTGAAGCAGAATTCCCACTGGGTTCAGGCTCTGTCTCAGCTGCAAAGAGCATGGTGAGTGTCTTCAGAAGTGTTTTCTCTTCAGTTCAAAGATTTCTCATCTTTTGGCCTTCTCTTCTTCACCTGCCACTAATGTGGTCAGGTATTCCCCCGCAACAGAGCTGACTGAACACTGGTGCACGTGCAGTGGTTCACTCTTGAACTTCTCCTCTGAGGCCATTAAGAAACCAGCAATGAAGTGTGCTGGAGCAGCTGAACACAGCTGTCAGCAGACAGTCAGAGGGGCTGCCAGCACTGCCATCCCCAGGTCACCCCAGACCCCGCTGCGTGCTGAGCCTGGACCATCCCGGGAAGGAGCCAAGGGGCTCCCAGAGGACCACCATTACTTCACTCAGGAGGCCCTCGTCTCCTCTCTGAGGTCTGTGGTGCGTGTTTCATGGCTTTCAGCCATACGAGGGCTTGGTGTATGGTTTATATGCTAAAGAAGGTTGGGCTCACTTGAGCTGTCATCTAGTTATATGCTGTTTCTTTTAAATATCTTCCTCCTGAAATGTGCCAGATTTATTATCATGTGCTTTCCCAGTTCTGTCGCTTTACGAAAACAACTCCCAAATACAACATACCTAAACGCTGGCAGAGTGGACAGGGCACACAGCTGTCTCCCCTGTCTGCCACCCTGGACAACAGTGTTGAGACGACCCGCAAGTCTGCGGCTGCTCTGCTGAATGCCGCTCGCAGCCGAAGCATCAGCTTGGGCTGCCCTAGCAGAGGAGGTTTCCACAGCTGCCAGACTGGGCTCCACTTACTCCTATTTTACATGCTTTTTAGGAGCTGGTCTATAGAGCAGGATCAGACTTCTAAAAAGAGCCTTTGATGCTTTGGAGCTCCCTGTGTGTGCTCTCGGCACAGAGATGAAGCCCGGGCTGGCAGGCAGTCTGCCCGCGTGAGCTGTATCGGCTGGTCTGCCCGTTTCACCATGTCTCTGAACAGAGGAAACAACGTAGGGACATTCACAACAGAGCACTTAAGCAAAGGACATTTATCTCACAACAGAAAATGGAGTTGATTGGACCTAACTGCTTTTCCAAAGGCAGAGGCATTTGTAAATACATGTGTTTGCCCTGCTCGGAGCAGTTCTCAAGTTGCCAGCCAGAACGATCTTCTCCTGGCACCCAAACTTCTGCAGGGCAACGCTATCATTGCTAACTACAGGAATACATTACAGGTTGCAAATAATTTGAGGACTGTACAATTCTTGCAGCTGATGGAACAGTCCTTTTCGTATGCCATGACTAATCATATGTTTACCACCTGTTAGCAATAGCTCTAAGTGAATTAATTAGCAAGGGCCTGGGAGTCCTCTGTTTACACTCTTCCATGAAAGTAATACTGATTGGCACTAAAACAAATTAAATTGCTTCCTCTTCTAATATGGCCCTTCTTGAAAAAAGCTTTGTCCTACCACCTGTCTGCTTGGACAGTGATTAATTTTCTCAAGTATTCCTGTTTTGAGCTGAAAACTTTAACAAATCCAAGAGCATTTTCCCAGAGTAATGTATCAATGTTAAATTCAAAGATGTTCCCAATTGAAGACTGTAACTCTCTTAAGAGGAACAGAAGATAGAAAACACTTTCAGTTACGTGTTAACGCTCCCACCAGCCTGTTGTAACAGTGTCTTCTATACTAAAATCATTATAGCTTTATCTGTAAGGTAAAATGCGGAACATTTCAGAACAGAAGGTATTTTGAGGAGACACCAACAGTCTCCTGGTTCCTGGATAAGCCTGACTGTTCTACATAATTTCACATGTGAACACTCGCAATCCTGAATCTGCCATTCTGTAAATGTTGTGTGATACTGATTTACAGCCTACTACTTTGACAAATGCTGCTGAAACATATTTCCAGAAAATGAAAAAAGGTCAAAAACACAAACAACGCAGGCTCATTAAGCCTCCCAGCACCCTTTCCCCCAGCTGAAATCTTTAGATGACTGTCAGCAAGTATTTTTGGAAGTATTCCTTCACATCTAATCAAATGGGAGAAGTGTTTCTTTTATTTAATCATAGTTGTGAAACTAAGACTTTATTTTTTCTTATATTCATTTTTTTCATAAGAACTCTTTTGATTTGCCTCTCCTCGTGACTACATGAAATTTGGCTAATGATAAAAAGACTAAATGGGCCCCATTGAACACTCTCAGAATGTGCATAGAGCTCAGCTCAGGGGGCAGGCAGGTCTCTGGAGTAGCTGCAGATTAACCACCACTCTACTCACATCCAGAAGTCATGCTGATTTCAGTCTGTGCAATTACCCAGCATGTGTAAACAGCCAGGAGGAATCACAGTAGCAAGAAGGAAATTAGGGTGGGTATCTTAGGGAGGAAGTCAGCCTGGTCACATAACTGATGGCATGGAGCTGCAGAGGAAGACTGTTTGTCTCTGACTAGGTTACTTTCTGAAAAGTGCTTTTGCAGATGGAGTTTGCACTCCTGAATGAAGTTTGGGAGGAGAGCGAGGCTGGGGAGAGCTGTTAACATGAAAACACTACCTCCTGAGTGCTCTCTGCAGGAGGCACCTGGTTTGGGGTCCCAGCTGAGCTGCTTGCTTAATGGCTCATCTGGGTGCCAAAAACCTGTTCCATGACCTTCTTGGCTAAAGCATTGCAAAAGCAGTGGAACATTCTTCTTAAACAGAGCCTTTAGTCTTTAAATCACTGCTTTCTGGATGAAAACCCAAGAAAATTGAGAGCAATGTCAGAATGTTAAAACTTTACCATTTATTTAGATACAGTTTTGTCCTGAATCTCAACTGCTAGCTCCACAGTCTCCTAATACGTTACCAAATAGTTGCCCTTTGTACGAATAGTAATCTGCCATGTCCTCTGAGCATCATGGATGAGCTTGTGTCCCATCAAGTGCACCTCTAGAAACTACAATAAGCTAATGAATCTTGTGTTTGTTCTAATGTTAATACTTGGGAGATTTAAAAACATTCATTAAATGGAATTTTCCCAGTCTCCAGCTGGAAAAACTAGGACATATTATTCTTCTGGAAAAGTAATAAAATCTTGGATGCTTTTCAGCTATATTTCTATGCAGGATGGATCAACTATTCTCTGCTCAGTTAAGAATTCTAGAAATGCTCATGATGTCATTTATGATAAGAGGAGCATTAACTACTAGTTTTGTTAAACAACTGTTTGTTTATAGGCCAGTTCAGAGACCTGTAATTCGTACTGCTGGATACAATGTACTGCATGCAGGTACCCAAGACATTTTCTTGTAGTAAAAATATTGCCATTTTCCCCTATAAGTAGTTCTCATTTCTTCTGAATGCTCCTACTGTAAGATTCAGTGCAACTAGTGAAGAGGACAGGGAGAAGGCAAACTGCTTCTTTTGGTTCTGTGGGGAGAACAAGAAATACAAACACAGGACTGGATCATTTAATAAATTCACTACACAGATGGAGTTGACTTTACCTTAACCTTATAAGGCTACCTTAACTTTATAAGGATGACTTATAGCCAGGAAGACATTGAACTTAATTTTCACAGGCTAGATCCATTCTTACCAACGTTTTGTTTATTTTATCTATATCTTCCATATAGTTTCATACTGAAGATGTACTTATAGAAGAGGAACTGCACTGCAGTATTTTAATAATTTCGCTGTGGTTTGTGGCTTAAAAAGTTGTAATTAGTCAGACAAAATATGTTATCAATTTAGCTCTATTTCCCAGCTGTGCTCACCTGTCATTTTTAATTATTATTTTCAGGATACTGGTGATGATGTCATCCCATTAAATTTCCCAAAAGCTCCCCAGTGTTCGTTCCAAATGATTAATGAAGGTATGAAAACTATGAGTGCTTCCAAATCAAATATGCTTATAAAGGTAAGCAGTGCACAGGAAAAGATGATTAAAATAAAGAATTGTGTGTTTCCTTGAAATTCACCAGCCCATTGATACTTCAGCAGTTCACATCTCAGTGGAACTTTTGTGCAATCCTGTAAATACTTTTTCTACGGAGGAAAAAAAATGGCTTGACAAACTTTACCATAAGAGCTATCTGAATTTTATTTTATAGCTGCATGTTCCAAATGCTTGTGACGTTAAAGGGACAAACCCAGGCTCTGTGCTAAAATGATAGGTCTGGCAAATCTATACATTAGTTGCCCTGAAAAATGTGGAACTAGAGGCTTCTTTCATTTTGCAAGTGAGGTTTTAATGAACAAAATTCTATAAATTGATATTCTGCAGTTTTGGCTTGTAGTAGAAAGCTAGAAGGTGAGCTGTTGCGACACGGTGTATTAATAAGCACTCAGGAGTCAAATTTGTCAGGAGAGAAAGTGCAGTGCTTTTTATTAACTGAATGAGCATTGTGTGTAGCTGGGGTCTGCCAAGGCCTCTGGAAAAGTCTAATTCATGTGGAAGCAGGTTCAGATGCTTAACTACTAAAGTAACATAGCATTTTCCATTCTAGCACAACATCATCTTAAAACAGTCATTCTCGCTCTAAACTGTGTCTATCCCCACAGCGTATGAACTTCAAATGAAGCAAAACTGCTTAAGTCACAATGAAAATGGAAAACCTGGAAATGATTATTCCTATGCTAGGAAATAAAATATAAGATTGCACCACAATTTCTGTCAACACAGTATACAGTGTTTCTGTATGAAATATATACTTACACAATAAGAACTTATATACCATTTTATTCATGTATCACAATGTTCTTCCCCAAGGTCAGCAAAGGTTGGGTCCAGGACTTAAGTTTTAGAAGCAGGATTTTGATAGAACTGGAGGGTCTAAGTCCAAAACTACTATTCAAAAAGGCCTGCTCAGCTGCTATCTAGCAGTAAAGTACCTTTCAGTTCTCTGTGTGTCTAGGGAGGGATTAATCAAAACATACTTATGCCAATATTGTGGATAACTGCATGTAAGCTAGATTATCTTCAGTGAGTGGAAAGAAATGAACTCTTTTTTTAGGGCATGATTCATCTTCTAAAGTAGGTGCTAAAAGAAATAAATGGAAAAGCAAAAAAATGATAAAACAATAAAGTCAAGTAAATAAAGTTCATAATTTATCATCCTAAAGTACTGGAAGCCTAAGAACATCTATTTCTCTCCACTAGCCTAATAGAGTTTCAAGGAATGAATTCTTTAGCTAAAATGTCTTCACTGTAGATGTCTAAAATCAAACTAGCCCTTATTTGACCCGTTTAGTAATCATCTCCACAGTCAGTCCAAATTAGATCCTGAAAATAGGTTTTACTCTGCTGAAGTCACTTGAGGGGCCTTATCTTCTAGGTGTTTCTAGACACTCATGCAGGGAAATGAGCTAGTCCCTCACCAAATGTAGTTGTGGTCGCTTTCTCTTGAGATGGTCATGCTGATGGTATGCACTGGTTATGTACAAATGCCGTGGTCAGACTGCTTGCCAAAATGAGGGCGATAGGACTTTTTTGCTTTCCTCAGAGAAGGTTCAAACCCACATTATTTCTCGTCTAAGTGTGCCTAACCACAAAGCCATGGGGAAATGAGTGGCATATAATTCTCTTAATGACACTGTGTTATTCTGAAAAAGGAAAGAATTAAAAAATTTATGATCTGGAGAAATGAGAGAAGGCAAAGCATGTCTGTGTAGCCCCACCGCTTAGGTTAGCTAGATGACAGGGTGAAGACCTAGTCCCTCATTAAATAAATGTTTATGATTTTTATGGTCACTGATTAAAATGTGTAAATAGGTTTTGGAGCAGAGACCTATCCTTCCCAGTGAATTTCCTAACCACAGGCTGTTCCATGTTGAATTACCTTTGAATGTTTCCTAAACACCATTTAATGAGTCAATAGCAGAACAGAGACTCAGGCTGTTTCTTTTAAACATAACCACACCTGTTTATTGAAGCTGAAGGAAGGAGGGCCAAAGACGTATTTATTCTGCCTTGTTTATGTATCATGGAACAATCTTCTATATGTAAGAGTGTTACCTATCCAACCACGGCAGAATCATCTTCTATAATTTGTTGCATACAAATAACATTTCCAATATTTTGTTTGTGCAAATAACATGTCCAAAATTCTGTGTAAAGTTTCTATGAAAATCACAATAGCTCTTCTGAAATACAAACTAAATTTGAAAGTTGTACAAACAAAAGGTTTTCGGAGTTCCTTTCATGTAAATCTGAAGTAATGCCAGCTTCTCTCCAGTAACCAGAGCTGGAAGTCTGTTCCACTGAAATACACTTATCCAGTGTAGGGCTTGGTGGTGGTGGCTTATTTAATACAGAAATAAATGACTGCAAATCATGACCTATTGAACCAAACTGGGATATGCTTGGCTTCTCTTCTATTGCTCTATTCAATGTCATGTCTATTTTCTACCAAAGTAACACATGCTACATAATTAGATAGCAACAGAAATTTTTTAAGCTTCATATTCAGCAAGCTTTAGAGTGACAGGCCTGGCAATCAACCTGTTCGTTTTCCACTGAGCAGTTCCAATACCATGGCTAATACCAGTTGCAGACCCAACAAATGCCCCCAAACCTACAGAATGACATCTAGTTCCAGACCAAACAGTCGTCAGAGAGGGCTGTCATATTATTTTTGAACAAGGATGGAAAATATGGTACTTAGAAATGAGGTCAAGGAGTCAAGGTGGGGAGAATGACTTTTTTGGGGGGTCCTAAACTCCTAGTACAGTGTTTGTGGGAGAGAAGGATTAGCTAAGTGGAGAACTGAAGGTGATCTCCATTTCCACTCTCCCCTTCATGCATGCATGACTTTTGGCAAACCAACACATTATGAAATCCAAACATTCACCTGTGAGTAGAAACTAGATTCTGGGTGTGCCACCAGCTCATCTGTCTGTACTATGGCTGACAAAGTCCAGCTGCCCGGGTTCATGTTAGATCAAATACGTCACTGTATTAGGAGATATAGCCCATCTAATAAATAAGTAGCTTCTTGTTGCCCTGCCTCCAATGTGCAAGTGGAGGGAGGTCACACACAGATGTAGTCGAGGATAGGCTTGGCTAATTATTCCTAAGCAATGTATGTCACAGGACATGTAAGTAATATATTCTCTGAGGAATGCTGTAATATCTACAGTGCCTGCCTTTCTAGCACATCTTAATTTTCTACAAATTGCGTAAAATAAGAAGGTATAAACTGCAAAAACTTCTCATTCAAAGATTAGAGAAGAACCTTGGGAAAATAAAAAAGGGAGTTTTAAGGATGATGGAGATGCATCTTCACTGTGTGATCTTATTGATATGAATGAGGTTTCAGAGCAGTACAGAATTTCCTCTTGTTACACAGGAGTGAGGAAACTGATGCAGATGCTATGTATATTATTTTATAAAAAAAACAAATGGACAAAGCCAGGCATTTATCAGAGCAATAACTAGGAAAAAACTCACTGAAATAACAACTTCAATGGGCTCTGTGTTCATTCCCTTGTGTTTTCTATTTACTTAGCCTGAATATTCGAATTTCTAATAGGAACAGTCATGGAAGCAGGAAACTGCACAATATTGTGGAAAGCAAATTTTGGCTTTGTGCCTGTGTGATTCTAAGCCATGATAATACAACAGAAGGGAGCCTGCTGGTAGCTTTGACATCCTCTCAAAACTAATCAGCACAGCTTAAATGGAAGGTAGTAGAGTGTGACAAGGCAAAGATATCAGAGGTTGTAAGATCTGGGCTGGGGTATAACAGGAGTGGAGAGATAGTCTAAAGGCAAAGGGCATGTTCTCCTCATCTGCCTCAGATGAGAAAAGTTTTGGGGAGCAGCATTCAGATATCTCAACTGATTTTCTTTTCTTGATAATTGGTGGGCAATAGTCTTGCCTCAAAGATAAGCCTGGGACCTCTGCTACATTTCCAGCTTAACTGCACTGTTTTGCAGTTACACAAGCATTTACCGACCATGCAAGCCCATAGTGGGTGAACACTTCCTGATAAAGAACCTGTTGGAGGAAACCTGCATAGAACAAGAAGGTACATTTGCTTATAAATTTATTCATTGTGAACGATGCACACAGCTTTACTAACAGTCACCTGGAAAAAGTTAGCAAATGAACGAGAATGACTGAAGTCAGTAATAAATATAAATCAATCCAAGAGACAAGTAGGATTATTTATTAGCTGTGGAGAAGGATGGGATTGATTGAGTGAAAAAAACAGAAAAGTAGAATAAGAAAAACAAATAAGGGGTGGCACATTTGGCCTGGTGGTGTTTTCCTGTTCCAGAATATCTTATGTCGGCGCTGGTGGCAGTTCATTTAGCAAAGCTTTGCTGATTGTTGCTATTTTACACACACGGTGTGAAGCAGAAGGAATGGCCTCTATTACTCTGCTTTTCCTTGAGATTGACTGCTTTAATTTAGAAGTCAATAAACACCAGGCATGCTCACAGCATCCAAACCCAGAGCTATTGGAAATCGGCGCACTTGAGCTTCCTCCCACTGGGAGACCAAGGCTTGGCTTTCAAAATCCATATTTTTATGTCTGCTAGTTCTATTTTATTAAAACATAATACGTGTTTTTTTTCCCCCCATAATTGGTTACTGAAAGCTACTTTGATTGAGAGAAAGCTCATTTTAAAACCAAGGTTGTATTCCATTATGAAGGCAAGCGCAGCTTTGTGATAGGAGCTAAAAATGCGTTAACTAAAATGTTGCATTTACTTTATCTTGAATGTCACATTAGCCTTATCTCCAGCTCATCCAGGCACTAGATGATTTCATTGGGCATTTGGCCATCTTTTGTTTTCCATATTGTCATTGACTTAGATATTTAGGGCTTGAGCCAAAGCCCACGAAACTCCATGGAAACACTCCTATGGTCTCTCATGGACTTCCCAGCCTTGGAGTACAGCCTTGCTTTGAAAAACAATGACAAAAACGAGCTTGTGGGTTTGAATGTTTGTTATCTTCCAGATCTTTGTAC
This sequence comes from Rhea pennata, assembly GCF_028389875.1. NCBI lineage: Eukaryota > Metazoa > Chordata > Aves > Rheiformes > Rheidae > Rhea > Rhea pennata. The sequence continues at coordinate 27,966,535 of NC_084665.1, read as the reverse complement.
AACCCTATAAATAGATTTCTCTTAGCTGCCAGTTTGATAAATGCATGTCACCGAGGTTACATGGCATTCTACCCCCTCAGTCATCTTTAACAGTAATAAAGCGCCTGCAGGCCAAATATTGCCCTCTGACACCTGTGCAAGCTCTAGACAATGGGTAGAAATCTAGTAAACACTAACTGCTTGCTACTATAGTTTGCAAATGCAACCCAAGCATATAAACGAGCGAGTTTTGCATCTCCCTGAGTTCCTTTCAGATTCTTCAATGCCATTTGGGCAACATTTCTCTCTGGTGTATTTGTACCACATGCTGATAGCATCGCCATCTGAGAAAATGTCATTTTAGACTCGGGAAATATACAACTGTGTTTTATATCTTTGAGATTTTTCAGAGGAAGCATGACATTTTATCAAAATACCAAAAGAAACAAATGACCAAAAAGTAGGCAGCAGGCCAAACAAAAGCAGTAGATTCAGTATTTTTTCAAGGCAGGTAGGTATAAAAGTTAACTATTAAGCTAAAACATAAGTAGTATTTTTGCCTTTTAAACAGTTTAGAAAGGTTTTAAAATACAGGAAATTGGATCTTGAATTTTTCATCCCAGCTTTTCTATTCCCATCAGATATCAGAATGTTAACACGTTAGGCAAAAAAACACATTTTGTACTCAGGGAGAGATGCATTTTATTTAGTTTTACTACTTGGTATCAAGATGCAACCAAAATAATCCTGATAAAAGACTGAACTCTATTTCCTCTTCTTAGTCAGCAATCTTGTGTTAAAATCACAAAGTTAATTTTCCAGGAAAAAAGTTCCCGCCCATTGACTCCAACTGTAAATCAAACATGAAATTGATACAGACTTGAAAGCCTTAGACGTGTCAGATTAACCGTCCCTGTGCCAAGCCATGCCCCTGCGTTTGGGAAAGGGAGGCGAGTTCAACAGGAGGCTCAGCAGCAAGAGGGCTTTGTACAGCCACTGCGGCTGCCTCAAAATAGTCACGAGGGGCTGTAGGGCTTTTGGAGAAGCTTCAGGCCACCAAAGCTATGCTGGAGGTCATGCGGGCAAGGACAGCAGAGGAGAGATTAAGACATTTGTCTATGTCCAATTTAAATCAGGTACAGTTTTTGGAGCAGAAATCATCTTTCTGTTTGCATTTTATGGTAAGGTCAGTGTTTTTGCCATTGCAGCTGGAGCCTTTGGATTAGTATCAGCATGCAAGTGATTAGCATAAAAATAATATAAATATATGAAATACAGTATGTATGTGATGTTTAATCAGGTGTGATGGCAGAAGATGGAAGGAATTTCATAATACTTGGCAGAAGCAAGCATTCACCCTGCTAAAGGAGATGGTTGGCTGGATGTCATTTTGTTTAACTGCCTCCCCCCCTTTCCAAATACATAGGTAGTTATTTGCTGGCTGTTTTTAAGAAGAGCAGTTCTGGAGAAATCTGAACAAGCAGAAGGTAGAGGCAGGAGAAGCTGGGATGTTTCCCCTCAAACTATCTAGCTGTAATAAGAGGCTAAGAGGGGTCAGAAGAATCAATAAATTATTTTCCTCCTTTTCCATCTGGCCTCCTTTCTTTGTGGCTGCCACCTTCTAAGCTGCTCTCTGGGTAACAGTAATTGGAGCCAAGGGATTGTTTGGTTCAATGCCAAAAACATTTTTGTTAGCAGCTATAAGCACTGATTAGTAGCTGACCCATTAAAGAAAATCTAAGGGGCATGTTAGATTCTTATTTTTTAAAGAAACCTTAACTAATCCTTTAAAAATATATTGTTTTATGTTGAGTTGCTCATACTGTTAGCCTATTTTAATGAGGATAAGTGCTTTTGGTGAATGAAGCATCCTCAGTATAGCCAGCTAGCTTGTTAGAGAGTTACACCATTTGGGCCTCAAAATTCACAGTATAAGAGAAACACCCCCTGAGAAAACTGTAAAAACATATAACATCAAGCTACAGACATTGCATTCTAGAGGCTCTGCTGCATTCATATCTCCTTTGGGGGAAGATGGAAGGAGAAACAACACATAAGAGATATTGTCACATTATTTAACGGTATTGCAAGGCACTCAAAGACTGCAGTGGTTATCATGCTAGAAGGACCAACGCGAGGAATACGGGACAGGGTCAAACGCTGCACTCTTCGGGCAGACAAAGGGTTCCTCCAGCGTTAAAAAGATGTCTGCATGAGTTCAGTTTGGAAGGCCCAGTTGGAAAGGATTAAATAAAAAAAGCCCAACCGTATTTTAGAGTATTCTTAAACCAACAGTCAGGGATGAATAAACACATCTTGCTGTTGAAAGCCTGAGCTGGATAATGGATTGGGATACATGCAGACTTCAGACAGAGATCCCCATGCAGCTGAGGCCTGATCGCTCTGACATGTTCAGTCCACTAAGCAGGCAAATGAAATCAGTGACTCTAGTCGTTGCTAATGGTAGCTCAGCACATTCCCTGCTGACCTGGCTGAAAGAGTGCTTTTATGAAATACAACTGATTAAAGAAACAAATGATGTAAAATGAAATGTCATCTTGGATACAGGGTTTAGGACTATACAAACAACTGTGGATTGAAATCATTAGACCCTCTCTGCTCTGGAATAGTTCAATATTTTTAGAGGATTAAAATACCTTTTCTACCCTTTGGTCTCCTGTACTTATTTGTATGTCAACATAAGTATTTGTCAGTGTTTTTCATACTTTCCTAAGTCAGAAAATCTGTAAATTCATCATATAAAGGGACTGAACCTTAATTCCTGGGCCTGCTAGTCCTGGATCAAAGGTTTTGATGTATTATTCCTAACTTCTTTTATTTGGAAAAATGTAGCCAATACCTCTAGCAGACAGCATGGACCTGATCCAAAATCCACTGAAGTTATTTAAAATACTCTGATCAAGTTCCATGAGTTTTGGTTCAGATCCTGTGGCTCCAATCCAACACAGCACTTGAGCTCATATGTAATTGCTCAGGAGCTTAACTTTACATACACGTATTAATGCTTTACCAGATTGACACATTCATATCAGCTGGTACAAGCAGACTGGCTCTGCATAACTGCTCAAATGGTATTCACTGGATAATACAGTCATTCACAAAGTCTGAAATAGGATTTTTCACCGGTGGACTTAGTAAGTAGCCTGCCAGCTAATAAATCCTAGCTGTCATCGACCAGTCAGTTCTACAACAAGTGATGTGACATTGTCACAGCAATATATGACATACTTATAAAGAATGTTTTCCAGTGTGGGCTTATATACTAGAAAAAATTGTGAAATTAAATAGAAAGTAATATAAGAAGGCAAAAAAGTGTTTGTATTAAACTGTTAAAAAGTACTATAACTTCTAGAAGTGAACATAGTACTTATGAACTTCTGTGTGGACAGCAGTAAGATTATATTGTTGTCAACTGGGAACCCTGGCTGAGTTTCTTCTCTCTTACTTTCCCCAGGATACCTTGATCTTGGCTACGAATGGACTGTATTTAAGACCAGAAGGCCCCCTTGGGACTTCCAATAAAAACAGCAATAGCTGCTCTTTCAGTGTAGTGCTCCACTGCAGTATTCTGTTCAGTAAGAAGAAAGGAGATTACAAACTCATGTTGAACATAGCTTATCATCAAAGACCTATCAGAGATAATTACAATCTACCAGGTGAATAATCCACAGTCACTAATAAACCTGTTACTTCATTACATTTTTCTGTAAGAGATTGTCATCAGACCTGAGAAGGTCATATTTACCTTCATATTTACCTAGGAAGTTCTCCTGCAGTGTAATGCCTGGACTGAGCGCTAGGGATGAATTTGAAACTACAGAATTGCAGTTAATTAGCCTCTCTGGGAGGGCTTTTCAAAACACAAATTACTGGGGAACATTAGGCATCAGTTTCTCTTTAAAGCTACCTGGGAGAGTCATTTGTGTTTACTGACCAGATTAGTTTATCTTAAAGAGCTTGATGAGGTCCTAACCAAAGTTGTTGACATCGACACATCTAGATCAGGTGCTAATCTCCAGAACACAATTGCAGCTATGAATCTTTCCATAAGAGGCATTACTAGCTATTTGCTAGATGCCGGTAAACAAGACTATTTTATTATGAAGAGATTTGCAAAATGACAAGAATTTTAATGAGAATTTCAAGTCGAGGTGTTCTAGAAATTCAAGCTAATATTGATGGGAAGTGAAGAACATATTCCTCTGTTTCTTCTACTTCTCAGCATAATGATATAAAGGACCAACCTCAATCTTTAGGCAATTTCACTGATTTTAATAAGGTTACTCAAGAGGTGCAGTTGCTGTTGGCAATTTTTAGTTTTAAGCAAACTATTTATGCAGAGATAGAAGGTGTAAAAAAAAGGAATAGCAACACTTAATAGTACAATTATTTCATATTATTTTGCATTCTCTGACTTTGCTTAAATGAAACACATCGCATGCTGAAGTAATCTTGTAGAGAGGATTATTCAAACAAGATAAAGTCTATGCCGAATGTAATGTCAGTTCTTTTTATGCATGCTGAGTAACCTGCTGTGCTTTGGCAGCTTTAAGGCTGAGCCATATCGTGCTCATATTGGAAGCATGCAAATGTCTGAGCTAGCAATATGAAATGTGGCCCAGTAGTTATTACTTCAGGAATGTTAATTATTACTTTTATGTGGATCAGCCCTCTGGAGCTGCATCCACTTAAAATTTAACCACAGACACTACAACATGAGTTTGGTTCAGTCTCAGTCTGATAATTTTTCTTTGTTTATATATTGGTAATGGTACCATGCTGGTGTCAACAGACTAAGACCTTATAAAATGAATGTCGAGATAAATATTATTGTTAAAGAAAGGATGAATCATTTGCAGTCAGGTAAAACTGAAGATTTGTCTAGTTGTAGAAAACTCTGACTTGAGGTGCTGAAGCAAATAGAAATAACATCAAAACATTGAATAAAAAGGAATTAACATTAATGCAAGTGTACAAGTACCGTTGTTAATGAAAGGAAAGACATCACAGAGCCAGAGTACAAAGTTCAAGAAGCAAAAGAACATGTGCCAGATCCCAAACCTGTACGTTTACTTGAAGACGAGTTGCAGTTTCAGTTCCCCAAGGCTTGATCTTGACAGGTGGTTAGCATTTCTGCAGCTCTTGTGGAGTCCAAGAGAAGATTTTCATAACAGAAAGCACTAGTGTTAATGAATCATTATACCCCATATTTTCAAACACTGATATAATCTACGTGATTTAATGATTCAAGAGAGGCAGATGAAAAATGAAGTCAATTTTTAATAGTTGGATCCAAATCTGCTATCTCATTTTAATATATTATAGACTGTGTCTGGATGTGCTTTCAGCATTAGACGTTACTGCTTGTAGTTTACACAAAGCTCTTTCACCAGTTATGATAAAGTTTTGGAAGGCATTAGTGATGACTTACAGTAAGCAAGCAAACTGAGGAGAAAAGAGGAAAAGGAAGCTGAGGAGAAAGAAGACAGTTTAACATACATTGGTGTGGGTCCATGGAAGAGTTTAAGATTGTCTTCTCAGTTTTTGATTTCCTTCAGAGGAACTACTTCCCACTTTGCACTGCCATTTATCTAGAAATAAAACCAGAACATTGAAGGAAAGAGTGAGAAGCACAAATTAGTTCTAGTGCAACTGCATTAGGAAGGACCATTCTGAATTCAAACAGTAAGTTTGAGTTATTGAGAGATGAGAATGCTACAGAAGCAGAATGTTTTTATTAAATGGTACCTAAAATAATTAAAATATTACCAATAGTTGTCCAATGCATCTACTGTATGAAATTAATTCAGAATGGTTCCCGCAAACCAAGTGACTGATTAACTTTTAAGGTTATCTGTGATCTATAATAGAAGTCCAGGTTTTTTAACAAGCTTTTTAATAGCAAACCTATTTCACAGGTAGGTGAGCTGTGAGTGTCTGACACATTCTGCAAAAATGTTGAAGGTGAAATGATAATTCTGTGATACTCCTTGAGACACAGGATTATTTGCAAGATGCAGTAACACTGCACACCTGTGCCCAATTTCACTCCTAATCTAATTTGCACTTTCTGTATTAGACTCCAGTGAAGGGAAGCATCTCCTTAGGATAACCCTTATACATGTTTGAAGCTCTGTGAAAATTTAAAACATATGTGATTGTTGTCCACAAAAGATCTGGTATAATAGCCTGAGCTCAGGCCTTTTTTCCACGTTGACGGTGTTTGGAACACTTAAGGCAATTCTGTTATACCCATGAGTATTTTTTGCAAATGGTGATTGAGAGATCATGACCCTGTTGGAGCATGGAAGACTGAGTGCACAGGTAGGTCACTGAAAATACATGTAGAGTAAGACCTTACTTAATGTGCTAAAATCAGACCTTTAGCATGAATTTGTGATAGCCCCATACTAAAGAAGGATAAAGACTTTGAATTTTTTACATATACATATGCATATATATATATATATATACACATACACATAGATACATACATAAATACATGTGTATTTATATACATATAGATATGTACACAAATACAATATAGGATAATAAAGGAACTTTGTGGGTTTCTTTATTTTCAGAGTGATAATCAAATATTAATCCATTGCTACTTTGCAATATATTTAGAACAATAGATATTAGTACTCTTTTAAGTTTTATCCTTAAACTAAGAACCAGCCCCTGACTGAATGAAAAATGTCTGGTATGATAATGGGCTCTCTGGACTCCTCATGCTTTACTTTTTCTCAGAGATGCTGGAGTACCCTGCTTAATCCTCTGGGAGTTGGATTCCTCTTGGTTGGGCTTCAATACTTTCCTAGATTTCTTGAGCTTGTTTCCAGCATTTGTTGCAGCAATAAGCTTAGCAGTCACTGTAGGACAGTCGTATTACTCTTCTTTCTTCAATATTTCAATAAATAAATGAAGTATGTTAAACAAATGAAGCATGTAACCACATTAACTTTCAGAAGAGCATTAGCTTCAGTCAACAGAGTAGTTTAAGTATCTTTGGGTTATTGTTTTCAGTTGTCTGCAGATTCAGAGAAATGTCTGTGTTTTGCATTTCATGGTCCCAAAGCAGTGCCTGCAAAAATCTATGACAATTAGTGTAGTTTCTCATTTTGTTTTGTTTTTTAATGAAAGCTGAGTTTCAGGAAAACAGGTGGAATTTGGGAGTAATATGATATGTCTCGTGGTCTAACGTAATCCTGTTTTGAGTCCTGAACTGTGCAGATCTGGTCCTGAACCAGTGGATATGCTGAAGGCCATCTAGCAAATCAGTGTCACAGCCTGCACTGGAGCTTAGCAGTTCCTCGTGCAGCTCTCCTTACAGAGTTCAAACCACCCCAACACCTCTTCAGTGCCTGAGATTAGGATCTGTTCCAGAGACAAAAACATCCTCAAGCTGTTCAGACTGTGACTCAGCTCTCGTATATTATCCTCAGGATGACAGTCCATTTTTGGCTTATTGATGCGATGTATCTCTTTAAGGGTTTTCACTTAAGGATCCCTGAGTCCAAGGGTCTAGCTGGATCAGGGCTGAAATGTAAGTGAACAAACTAGGATAGCCCTTTGCTGGTATTATTGACTCTTGTCTGTCAAATACAATTAGGCTACACATAGTACATCAATGCATGAACCATCACTGCAATGTCTACATATCTCTGCTGATTTCTATTAAATTTTCTTAGAAGAAAAGTAGATATATGATGCAGATATAAAAAGGAGAAGAAAGGGGAGTGTTATCTTCTCATTTGTAGCAACCTGTTTTTATAGTAACCTAATTTAACTATTACAGGGCAAAAGAGATTTGTAAAACAAGCCTTTCATTTGCTCTTTTGCATTATTATGATAAAACATAAATTCCAGGAGAAGGAGGAAAGCGTTGTTTTAGCATGGTTTAAAAGAACAGTGGGGATTCTCAGACAGGCATATATGCACATTCACAGGTCAGGAATGCTCTTTTGGAGAGCAACAAGCTGTGAATTTGCAGCTGCAGGCTTCAGTGTCCTGAATAATCTACATTCAGAGACTGCAAAGTCATCAATATTTATGGACTGGCGGGATCATCCCTGGCATGCAGCTACATCTACCAGCTCTCTGCTTACTCCACATCCTCTTCTCTGCAAGTTTCAGGTTCTTATTTCCTGTGACTAGTAGGTTTGCACTTTGAAGCAGAGCTCCTCCAGTGAAACAGAGACCGTGCTTCCTGAATCATACTGAGCAAGCATGTTAGCCATCCGCGTCGCAAAATACCCGCTGGAGCAGATGTTGTGTGAGAAACGGGAGCTGCCACTTGCTACACAGTTTCCCAGACTTAGCCCTGCTCTGGCGGGTGCCGTGTGCTCCTGTTTTGACTTTCTCCAGATTGCTTTAAAGCAAAATAATCCCCCAGCCCGTTTCAGCAGGAACTGCCATTTTGTGTTCCAACAGAGCCTGCCACAGAGGAGAAATGTCCACGTGGAAGTGCTTTCTCTCAAATGTCGTCTACTACACAGGCGGCGTTTGAGTAGATCCTACAGCACCAGCACAGCTCTTGAAGATGGTCATGGTGACCAAGAGGCCAGTACAGTCTTTTTATGTTGAGTCAGTCTAACTGAAATACGTCTTGATTTTCCAAATAGAGAAAAGGGGGAGGGGGGAATCATTTTCATGTGGCAGACATCAACAAAGTGTGGCTTAATTAGCTGGTTAATGATAACATCAGCTCTTGATATTTTATTTTAAAATAAAGATCTTCAAGAATGACAATGCATTACTGATCTTTATAAATGTAAAAATGCAGCATTTGTGTTCTTGCTTCCCTAAATTTGTATTTTAAAGCAACACAAATGTAAAGTGAATCAGTATCCAAATACTATCCAAATACCACTGAATTAGTATTGGACAACTTTTGCTGCACCAGTCGCCCTAGATGTATAATGAATCTTGCATATTAATCACTCATAAAAGTGCATTTTCAATTAGTTACTGTAAATGTTACTGTAAAAGATCTTATCTACTAAGATTGCTCAGGAAATAAAAGTTGTACCATTTGTCCAAACACAATTCACTAGCTCTGTATACTGTGCTACTGATTTTCTCTGTATGAGAAATGTCACTGAGTGTAATGAACAAAAAAGAAGTCAAACTTTTAACGGAAATTATTCTGTGCAAGTAACTGAAATGGTTTCTAAAAGTCATTTAAATTTCATTATTCAGGAATTATTAATGAAATTTAAGAACAATGAGGCAGCAGAAGATAAATAATACACCTAAATTTCCACACAGAAATGTGTGTTGTTTTTGATGTGATATTTTTGTTTTGTTTTTATTTTCTTCATTATGCTAAGGAGGAACTTAGTTTATCATTCAGAGGCAGAAAGAATGAAGGAAAGGAGATATCACTGTCTTCCCATTGTCTGAATCTGGAGCAATTGAGAGGGACCCTTGGGAGATGGCAGAAGATCATGGCAGAGAGTAGTTAGGCCCCCAACTTTTTTTTTTTTTTTTTTTTTTTTTGGTCATGCCAAGTAGTTTCGGGGGTATTTCCAGGTGCCTAAGCTTTGTTTAGCTTTCCACTTGTTCAAATATCTCCAGTTGTCTGTGAGACCCAGTCCTGTGAAGCAAATGTAAAAGTGCTTTCACTCTGCAGTCATCACTCCCCCCTCCCCTGGCTGTTATCGTCAAGCTACATTGCATACCAGCTCGTGACCTCTTTACTTGTCTTCCTCCTCATCCTCAGCCAAACCCTCTAGAAACGTTATAGTTAACTGTGCATTGCCCCAGGCTTTCATCGACTTTCTTGTGGGAGCAGGAAGAGGGAGAATGCTAGCATGACAGGTAGCTTCTGCATTTCATGGACAAGTTGAGCAACTCTCTGCTACAGCAGCTACCCTGAAGATATGGCTTATGCATCAGAGTCTCGGCAGGTTCCTCCCTGGAAGCAGGAGGCAGGAGGAAGGGCCTTGGAAGTGCGACCCAGAGTAGGAGGCCTTCGGCAGACAGCTCAACAGGAGAGCAGGATATAGGTGACTTTGCTGTAGTGCTGGTGAGCTCTACAGATAAAAAAGACGTTTTCCGTTGATGCTCTGAAACAGAATCTCTCGTTAATATTTTAGTTTAAGTATAAACTGAGATGGTTCGTTTTCTCCCCTGCCAAACCAAAGGTTTACCTTCAGCGCAGCCAGATCTCCCTCCTCGCTGGTGCATACCCCAGCAATGAGGGTACAGAGGAGCACTGTCACATAACATAGCTCAGGGAACATTTACATGTTTCAGACACAGCTGAAAAATATCAAGACGAGCCAGTGAAATCACCTCTCAGAAGAAGCTTTGGCCTGGTGGCTAGGGCTCCTTTTGGTCAATGTGCATGCTATAGGGTCAGACTTTTCTGGTAGAAAATGGAATGGGATTTTTCACAGTTTGAGGATGTGCTCTAGCCTTACCTGAAACTTCACTGAATCTGGCTACAGTTCCTGACTAGCTTTTGAATTTACCAAAGCTGCAATTTTTAAAAAGAAATTTTTAAAGTATTTGCCAAAAGTATAAATAAATCACTGGGCACTATGTCAGATGGGTAAAGCTAGGGTGGGGTGGGACTGAATGCCTGCACAGGAGAGGAATTCTTATTTTAACTGAATCATTCTTTATTAGCTGGGTATTTGTGGTATAAAGAGTGTGGTTTGTTGTCAAACTTATTTTCCTCTTCTACAATCTTCTCAGTATGCCAAGTTTTAGCAATTACTGTTTTAAATTTTCTTTCTCTCTTTAAGTAATGACTTACAAGTGACACAAGTGTTCAGGCAGAATTCTGTTGAAAATCTCACTGCAATATCCTTGTGTTGTTCATCTTGTCTACTGTGTGGACTCATAGAGGCCTAGAAGATAGTGTTGGTAAATTGCAGGGCAGCAGTACCTGAGAAAGCTAGAAGCATTCACAGCAGCTGCAACAGAGAAGTTTTCCTTGCTCTGTCGATTGGTTTTATTGTTTTTTTTTTAAAAAAAGAAAATTATTGTAATGCAGTATTCTGTAGTTGGGATTCACTTACTTTTTTACAGCAGCATTGAAAGGCTTATTCAACCACACTTTGCATGTAGCTATTGGAGGGCAAGAAAATTTTTTTGTAGTTACATCAATGATGTAAGAGTTGAGATTCCTGGGTCCCTGATTCCATGTAGTGAAGTTGTGAGGTGAAATTTGTAAGGAAAGAAATGTATTTCTGACAATATAGGAACTCCCTGGGCCTGTCCCCAAAGTGAGTGGGACTACAATTAAATTTCCTCCTTATGTAGAAGAAGCTATGATATTACAGGCTTTACTCAGAAGTTTGTTCTAATACAAAAGAATAACTTCTAATATTCCTTTCTGGGGTCAGTAGAGATTCAGCAAAGGAAGCTGAAGGCGCATGTGTCAAATCAAAGCCTAACTGCTATGCTTCTGCCCAATTGCTGGCTAATTTTACAGAATTTCTGGGCTGTCCAGGCATTGTTAGGGCTCAGAAACAGCAAGAGACACAGCGATGTGCCATAGCTTTTGGCTACACTCAGATCAATGTTGGAAAGGTTTGTTTGTTATCATTTCTTTGAGAACATTTCATTTACTCATGAGAGGGATATTTTTTTCATTATTCTACCTACTCATTCTGTCTTGTGGTTTGGTGCCACAGTCAATGGTTTCTCCATTAAATTTTAAATGTATTACAGTGTTTCTGGCTATAAAACCCAACTCTAGAGCCATCAGCTTCTTACTCTTTCTTCATGAGTCTGCAGCCTTTGCTTTTCATCACTTTCCTGCTTTACTTCTATTTCATCCCCCTTTTACTCAAATCTCACAGCAAGCACTGATTTTCATCAGCCCCTCTCTTTACTTGAACACTTTTCATCAGTTTTGCTCTTTGGGTTTGTTCCAGTAATCGTGTCTCTTTGTTTTCATGGTGTCAACTGTCATGCTTTGATCTGCAGCTTTTGTTGTTAGTAAAGTGTGTGCTCTAAAGAGGTTGTAACTGGAAAAGGGAAGATATGTGGAGAACCATATATCACAAGCAGTCCTCATGCACATTTTTGACATGTTGGAAAGAAAGGGGGAATAGTTATTCCTAGAATTATTTTTTTGTTCTTCACACTCATCTTGTTCAAGATTTGAGGTAAGAATTAGATTGTTTTTCCATGTATATGTACTTAATTGAGACATAGAGATCGTCCACTTGGCTTAAGATGTGCACCTTAAGGCAGTGAGGCAAAACCCTCTGTTGCCTGCCACTACAGGATATGATTCAATTGTCAACTGTTTTGTATAGATTTTATACAACCAAGGTAGTTAGTTAAATGAGTTTTGTGACTGTGGCGTACTTAAAAAAAAAAATAAAATAAAATAAAAAACAGCCAAAAGCAGCTATACCTAATAATTTTTAGGAAAAGCCTTAAGAAGTCAATGGCAATGCTTTTTCAATGGCTGGGGAGTGAATTGGATGGTTTCCAAAGTAGACCATGGAAAAATGCAGATCATATCAAGCAAGCATTAGCTGTGAGAGTATCCAAGGTTAGAGGGAGACTCATACTTCATTTATCAGCCAGGATTAAAGGCAGTGGAGAATGTTCAATGCAACTGTGCAAACATAAAACATATTAAAGAGCCAAGACTTAGAGAATGTCAACCGCTGCTGTTCTGAGCCTATCCATCACAGTGAGCCGGGAGTCACCGCTGAATCCTGCAGTGAGTCATGAGTGAAGCAAGTGTTACATAAGCTTTTTCTACTCCTGGGGATTTCAATTAACTTTGAATTAGAGATGTATTGTGTTGAATGTCATGGTGATACTGAAGAGATCCACAATGTTGTCACGCCCGTAGACATTTTAAGATTATTTAATCACCCTTATCTGGAAAGAGTTAAGTCAAGGGGATTCTTAAATATGGACAATGTTGCCAAAGATTATGGGCAACCCACTACAAATAGCCTGATGTTCACCGATTATAATCCAGTACAGCATGGTGTGGAGGATGAACTCACACAGAGTTTTGTGGTGATGATAACTTTATCCCTTCTGCAATCAATGTCTTAGCCAGCAGAGTGGTCCTTGCTGGGGGGCCCCAGCTTATGTCATTGGCAACCTGAAATCTCACTCTGTAGTTTTCCCCAAAGGGCTGTATCACTGCACACCAAGGGGTTGTATAGGTTAGAAGGTATTATTCACTCCTCTCTTACATTTCCCTAAGCTGTCTGGGGAGGAGTCGCTTGAGGAGGGCCTAGGAAGGAAATTCTGAGCTGAAGATGATGTAGTGGGCATGAGACACCTTATTTAAAGCAAACATTGAAAGCAACATTGAGAGGGCTGAGATAAATGTTTGGCAGGATACTCATCTACATTGTAATAGAAAACCTCCAATGAGAAGTTTAAGCTTTGACAAGAGTGCCACTTGACAGACAGATGGAGTTTCCCTGATTGATACATTACTTTTATATGAAGCAACCAAGGTGGGTTAGATGTCTTCACCTTCAAGTGAATTTCAAGCAATCAGGAAGTTCAAGCTCTGCTGCACAGAAGAAAAATTCCTTACACAGCTTTTGGGATAGTGTTGTTCTTATTGTATCAAACCTTAAAAGTGGTCTCTTAACAGCACTCTTGGCCAACAATAATGATGTGGCAGTGTGTTTTCCTTTGTAGTGGAGAAAATAAGGGTTTTGCTCTGCATTGTGAGAAAGATCCCCTCTGCATACCTACTGAAGGCATACAGAAGTCAGGAAAAAGAGGCATTTTTAACCCTTACTGTCAGGCTGGAGTGACATTAGCAGTCACTTTTATTACTGGTATCCTGAATTTTGTCCTTGTATGCTTTCCATATGCTTCTTATCTCTTTTTGTTCTGCTACTGTCCTTCTCATTCCTTCAGTTTGTCCTTCAGTCAGCTATCTTCTTCCTTTTCCTTCTCCACCAGAGGCTGGGGCATGGAGGGAAAGAAGCAAGATTCAGCTGCCAGTGCTGTAAACCAGTAGCTTTCTTGAATGTAAGAGATGACCATAGCAGCACCTTGAGTAGTAGTGAAGAGAAGAAAAAATGGAGATTTTTTTTTTTCAGTCTAACAGGCACACAAAGGTGAGAAAGGTCTGTGTTAAAATGGTTGTGAGTGGAGCTCTGCAGTGCATAATCTGATCCCTTCTAAAGGTTCATAAGGTACAGGTTTGTAGAGGTCCCCACCGTGTTCAGCAGGAGGCCCACATTTTCCCTAGTCTTCCTTTTGCCACTGACCTATTTGAAGAATCCCTTCTTGTTGTCCTTGACCTCCCTTGCCAGATTTAATTCCAGATGGGCCTTAGCCTTTCTCGTCGCATCTCTGCATACTCTGACAACATTCTTATATTTCCCCAAAGTAGTCTGTCCACTCTTCCGCAGTCTGTATATTTTCTTCTTCTATCTGAGTCTTCCCAGGAGCTCCTTGCTCATCCATGCAGGTCTCCTGCCCCCTTTGCTGGACTTATTTCTCCTTGGATGCCCCACTCTTGAGCTTGGAGGAAGCGATGCTTGAATACTAGCCAGCTCTCCCAGAGCCCCCCTTCCTTCTAAGGCCTTAACCAATGGGATTCCTCCAAGGAGGTCCCTGAAGAGGCCCAAGTTTTCTCTCCTGAAGTCCTCCTTTGCAATCCTACTTATTGCCTTGCTGCCTCCTCTCAGGATCCTGAACTCTATTGTCTCATGGTCACTGCAGTCCAGGCGTCCCCCAACCTTCACATCTCCAGCCAGTCCTTCTTTGTTGATTAGTACAATGTTCAGCAGGACACCCTTCCTTGTATACTCATACTCCTTATAAACACCAATGTAGCTGAAAGAATCCCAGCCTCTTGATTTTTAAAATAGATTTTTTTGACTCCTCGTCTTGCAGGCAAGTTCTCTTTGTCTTATTCTCACAAATAGACAACTGATGTTTTGCACAAAATGATTTTGTGGGTAAAAAGGTAATTTAAGATGCTAAGATGTATAGTAATCTCTTGTTGAGCATTTTCTGTGTCCTATGGTGCAAGTTCCTCTGACCTTCAGGAGCATATGGATAGATAGAAAACACTCACTCCCTATTACATGGAAAAAAACTTATTTTTTAAGTGTTCAACATCTTTTATAATGAAATGCCTGTAAGCAGAATGTTGAAATTGAGCGTGGAACTGCAATGGCTTGCAGGCACATTCTAGCACTATGTGGCAATTGATTTTGGTTTGACAGTGCCATTAAACAGTGAAGATTCTTCTTTATATTTTTGCAAGGCAGAAGAAATAAACACTGCAGGATTCTTTATTAGTTGAGAAGTAACAGTGGGCAAATTTGGGGTATTTTTTCCGTGTTAGGATCTCCCGAATGCTAGTACCGAATATGCTTGTAATAGGGATTTTATAAGATAAAAACCAAAATTCACTTTAAAATTTTCTCAAATTTCCTCATCTTCTTCAATTCCAGTTTGAATTTTGTACAAGTTTTTTTAAAAAAATCCCTCCAGTACAGTGAGGAAGTCTTGTAAGTTTGAACTCACTGTCCTAGCTCCCTGAGAAAACTGCAGAAAAAGTGGCAAGAGATTTATCTTTTGGCTTCCTAGAGAACATGTTAAACTGTCTGGACTGCTGAAGTCCATACAATTGCAATGAGACTCAGAATCGGGCTTAATTCTTCTCCATAGCAATATATTGGAAAATACCTTCCACCTGCAAGTTTCAATAACAGGAAAAAAAATAATCTTTAAAACCATTTATAGAGAAACAAATTATCCTTTGGGGCTCTATCTACAATAAAAGTCCATACAGCTTATTTAATCTCTGTGCTACTTTTGTTCATTTCTGTTGTAACCACTGGTGTAAGTGGTTAGACTAATGGAAAACTGGATTTTGCAGTATTCAAAAAAGGAGGGGAATGATTATCCTCAAGAGCAGGGAAATTATACCACACACTTAAATTTGAAGGCAAAATAGAGGGTTAGACTCTTCCAATTCATCATTGGAGTGTAAGAATATAAAATTTATGACTCCCTCTATAGCAGCTCCCTCTATATTCCAGAACAAATAATGAAACCAGTCAAGGGAGTGTAAACTAGAGCTACTACAATATAAGCATTTTCATTTTTTCCAGAAGACCATCTCATCCTTGTGTGATAGGTGACTGTCAGACAGAGACAGGCAACATGTGTGTCTCCCACTGTGACAGGCAGAACTCTTTGTTTTACAGGATAAAAAGAGATTTAAAAGATGTTATCCCTTTTGAGACTATTTTATTGAATTGTCACTTTAAAGGATTGGGTTGCGTTGCTTAAAGAAAACAAAACAGAAAAACCCTTTTAAAGATTTGTATTTTCCCTGAACAAAATGAGGTTGGCTGAGAGTTCTGTTTTCTCAGGACCTCTGTTTAGTAGCCGCAAGAAAACTCTTTGTGGGCAGAGACTTAGAAAACAAATACTGTGTATCCAGTATCTGATCTGTGTAGGTTTCCACAGCACACCTAGCACTGTGTTGTCTCAGCACTTGTATGTTATTTAAAAAAAAAAAAAAAAAAAAAAAAAAAAAAAAAAAAAACTTTGCTTATATGAACCTGAGGGATTTTATAAGACAATTCATTAGAAATACATTATTTTCCTTTTTGGTTCAAGTGTTTCAAAGAAGAAAGCTTTTTTCCCCTCCTGCTGAACAGAAGCCTGCACAAAGCACAGCCTGTTAATGATAGAGAAAGCCAAAATTCAGCTCAGGTGAGCTCCTCCCATCTGCACACTGGGTGACTTGTTTTGCTCTCCAGTGAGGGAAAGCTTTCCTGTGGGGCAGTGAGAACTGCCTGGTTGCTTGTCTTTAAAACCAGCTGCGAGTTCAGTAGATTGCTGCTCTTATATTGCCGTGACAGCGTTGTTCCTTAACATAAAGGAAAGCTTAAGTAATAAACACGTTTGCCCTCCGTTCGTAGAGGTAACTGCCTCTGCAGTCCATGTCCTCCTTTTTGCAGGATGCCCGAAGGGCGTTCTCAGGGCACGAACGGGCTGCGGAGGGGCTTGTAGGGGCTGCCCGCGAGGCAGCTTCGTCCATGGGGACAGGCAGGACAGGAAACGCATCTTCACAGCTACTTCCAAGACGGTTTTTGAGAATAGCGTGGATGTAGCTGTTGAGTCCTTTAACAAAAACAAACAAAACCCCCAAAAAGGAACATCCCCAAGTCTTTTAAAAAATCTGAAGATACCTTTGTCATGAGAGGAACTCTTTCTGATCTATTTAATTACCCAGAAGGATAGGATCTGCAGTCCTAGACAAGGGAAAAGGCTGTATTGTCTGGTATGTCTACCACGTGAATCCAAACAGACTTGCAGGTCTATGCTTTTGAAGATTTTGACTAATGGTTTACAAAGAGCAGACAGCCTAGTACACTCAAATAGCTGTTCCTTTTATCAATAGGAACAAAGTATTTGGGAAAAAAATATTTTTAGAGTCTGTACAGAAGTGCATTGACTTCCTAAAGTTGTGTTATCTTCTCCCAATGATTTGTGCAGCCTGACTTTTCTTGACACCCCCAAGAGGACTCTCTTGAACTGTTCTTCTCTTCCCTTATAGGAGAAGATTCTCTTAGCCAAAATGATATATTCAGACAGCAAACATCCCAATAACAAATAAAATCAAGAAATCATTATGGACCTAAGACTGTTTCATTGCAAGTGTTACGACAATGAAGTCTGACATCTTGCAACTCTGTGGAACTTTGTCAGGTGTCCAGCAAAGCACATAAAACTCTAATCTAACTGTAGAAAAGACTGTAATAGCTAACATTTACCTTCTGACCTTTTTATGTACATTAAAATCTGTTCTAGATCATTGTTAAAAGTTTTTATGTTTTCTTTGGATCTCATACAGTTAGTTAGATTCTTGATATTTAAGGCTTTACAGAAAGAAATATAAACAAATAAAAATCAATTTTCTCTTTTCCTTAGAGTATTACAAATAATTTTTCCACTGCTTATGTGAAAAATATTCCACTGCACTTACTGCTGTGCTGTAAAGAAGTCACCTCATCCATTTGGAAGGGCCATCACATCATTTTTTGCTCATTCATAGTAGTGGCCAATTTTAGGATAAGTTTTAGTTTATCAGACTAGTTTATCCCATCACACCATCTTAGAATTCTCTCTTATGTCTGCACATTTTGTATATGTGAACACATACATGCATGTATATATACTTACATACATGTATGTATACATGTACGTGTCTGTATGTGTTTGTCTATGTATTTTAAATAGAAATACTCGGAAGCTGTGTGGATTAAAAAATGACCATCCTGTCCATCTTCAGTTGATCACACTAAATTTATAGTGCCTGTGGGAAAAGGGCTGCCAGGTACAGTGCTGGCAAAATCTTTTTTTTTTTTTTTTTTTTTTTTTTTTTTTTTTGTGATTTCTTTCCCCTGGCTACCAAACTTGTCATGTTCAAGCTTTGCTGAGTAAGGTATGTGAGAATTCAAGAGAACATAGGCCTTTAAGTGTAGCAAATTGCTGTGTCAGGGCTGTGCTGACAGCCTGTGAGACAAGCCCAGTGAAATCTTCAGCTAGACAACACATTTTATAAGCATCCACTAAGTTCAAAAACCAGGAACCACCCAAATGTTACCACTGATATCTACACTTGCTCTCTGAAAACCCAAGTGCACTAACACAAAATAATATGAGTCATAGGCTCTAAAGGATAAAATTGTTTGTTTTATTGGCAATGCTACACCTTGGGATAGAAATGAGCATGGGTGTTAGTGAGACAGAAAATCGACGTCAAGAAAAAATACACCACTTTTGTGCTGCCTGTGTATAAGAACCTGAAGGGAGGGTGTCAAGGGGACAGGGACAAACTCTTGTCAGTTGCCCCATGTGACAGGACAAGAGGCAATGGGCAGAAATTGAAGCACAGGAAGTTCCGCCTGACCGTGAGGGGGAATTTCTTCCCTGTGAGAGTGACGGAGCCCTGGCACAGGTTGCCCAGAGAGGTTGTGGAGTCTCCTTCTCTGGAGATCTTCAAGGCCTGCCTGGATGCAACCCTGTCTAACATGCTGTAGGTGACCCTGCTGAGCGGGGAGGTTGGACTAGATGATCCCCAGAGGTCCCTTCCAACCTTACCGATTCCATGATTCTGTGATAATATGCCACAAGACCAACCCGTACCAAGAGGTGCACAAAGAGCTACTAGTCGCAACTTGCCAGTATGAGAACGTGCACTGGTCAGTACAAGTGTATTTTGCAGAAGACCCTTCCAGCCCGGCAGCCGGGGACCGCAGCCTCGCGGTGTCGCCTGCGGGAAGCGCAGCCGAGCTGCCTGCTGTGGCCCCTCCAGCAGCAGCCAGCCTGCTGCATCAGCCCTCGGGAGGCAGCTGTCCTGCTGGGTTACACGACTATCCCGACATCAAACTGCAAAATTTGCTGTCCACAAGGTAAAAGCAGGAAAACAGCCAAACTAAGGGGCACTGGGATCACATGAGTTGCACGGAAATCTGCACCAGTGAGTTACAGCAATTCACACCCATGATTTTAAAACTTTCTGGCAAAGGGGGACTTGGTCCTAACTCTTTGGAAAGTTTGTTAATTTAAAATTGTTTGGTAGGCTGGTGAGAAAATGTAGCGGGTGACTGCGGTAGACTCTACTTCGTGCACCTCCTGATAACTCAGGTCAGCGAGAATGCTTTTATTTGTCAAAGAACTTATTCAGCACACTTAAGCCATGGGTAAACAGCACACCTACTGTATTTGTGAAGAGAGTGTTTAAATGGGACCCCCAGCGTGTCAGCAGGCTTATTCACAGAACTTAATGAGTGTAAATTGGTGTTTGCTAGTGTAAAAAATACTTTACCTTATACGCAGAGAAAGAACTGATCTCTTAATTGATCTTTGAGCTATGTGATAATTGACAGTCTTGAGATGCCAGTGTGCGAAGTTAATTAACTTGTCAAATATATTTTAAGAAGCTGTTTTTGCTTGAAGATTCTTGTCATTTACAAGTTTGAGAGAGGCACTGCAAAGTCATGGATGATGCTAGTGTAAACACGGGATGAAAAAGAAGCTTAACAAAAGTTACCTCTGTCAGAATTTTTTCTTTTGCAGGTGAAGAGCATCTTATTCTTTCACAAAATCTCTGTGCAACGCCAGAACCAAAGCCTATTTGAAGTCTATAAAGTCTAAAAAATAATAAAACTGCGAGACAGTGTTGGTGAGTGAGAAAATGAATGGAAAATTTTTTGTACAATAGTGCAATTTCTCACATATGTTTAGCAAATAAAAAATAGAAACCAAGGAAATTAAAAACAAAAAAGAACACAACTTACATTTATACACTACCTAGTTTTTTGGAACTAGGTCCCTAAACATGCACTTTTTGAGCATTTTCAGCCTCTGCTTCCCTCTGCTATGCTTAAATGTTGAAGAGAATGAAATTTGGTTGACTTTATTCAATGACAACAATTATTTGAAGAACACCTTCCAAAATAGTCCTAGTATTATATCAATTTTAATTCTGTGTATCTGTGAGACAGTGGAATATATGGGTGTGCCATGTGTGAACAGCATCTTTCACTTCATGTAAGAATTGCTGTTTGTTTATGGTTGGATACAGTTTTCTTCAAGGAAGAGTCTCTCTCTTTGATGGGTACAATAACTATTCTCAGTAGTTCTTTTGTCCTCTCTATAAAAAGATCATTTGGGCTGAATGAATGAGAAAAATACTTCTCCTTGGAAAAACACAAGAGCAGGAACAATGTGTCAGCCCTGCAAATCCTTCCTCATGTACAAACTCCTTCCAGCTAACCAGAGTCTAATGAAGAATAGACTTAAAAGATTCCTAAAAAGACAGTACATGTGAATCAGCAACAATGGAAGTAATGTAATTTATTTGCAAATCTTTTTGTAGAGAAAGTTAAATGCTGGCAAAATGTATGGAATATTATAGAAAGTCAGAAAGTACTGTAAAATGACAGTATAAAAAGGGAAAATCAATGTCTACATAGTTACTTTCCGGTGGTGCTAATAATGAATGACAACTTCATTCCCAAAATTTCTCAGCAAATGTTACATCTTTGTGATGGGAATATGTTTGGTTTTTTTTTCATAGACATAACGGTGCTGGAAAGATGGTTCTGGTCCCAGAGTTCTGAATGGCTGATTGTAGAAAAGCATTGAGGTAATTCCCAACAGAATAAGTCAAAAAATTGGGAGAATATTTTTTTTCCTGCTTAATAAAGAGCCACCCCATCATGACAACGAAAGAGAGAAAGCTGTGACATTTTATTTCCTGCATATTAGCAGGTCTATACAGTTACATGTCTCAGTGAATACAAATTATGAAGGATAATTGAAACATAATCTTTGCACAACTTCCCTTGGATATGATTTTAACACATTCACAGATAACACAAGTCCCTTGAGCTCCAGGAGCTCAATAAATTCTTGTAGGTGGAGGCTGCTGGTGATGCACAGCAGGAGCTGTTTCCCAGCTGTATCACTGATTAGCAGGAATCTCACCTTGCCAAGACTTTAAAGCCCTGCAGAAAATGCACCAATTAAGTGCTCAAATCCTTCAGCCTTAAGCCATATGTTGGGGAAAATAATTCACTGGCACTGGGCTTTGGGTCAAGCTTCTTAGCCCAGCAGTTGATGTGATAATGCTCTAGCATTGTACTGCTTGCCCACCCAGGAGGAAGGAGAAAGAGACCTGGCTATAGTTTCTCTCTAAAGCAGAGCTCTGAGGAATAAGAATGTGTGATTTATTAATAATTTCAACTTTGAGAAAGGCGGGATGATGGAGAAAGAGGATTTAAAGTATTCTTGGCTCAGTAAGTACTCCTTGAAAAAGTGCTGCTTTGCTATGCTTCACAACTGTGCCTGCAGTTCAGGGTTCTTGTTTGCTATCTCCCTCTCCTTGTACCAAATAAGCAGTTTTATGAGTAGACTTTGGGGAATGAGCAAGGAAATCAGATTTATTTATGGAAGGGAAAGGTTGATTGCTTAAGGATTGGCAGAGAGCATGTAAGAGTCTACTGGCAATAGCCACATATTTAGCCCAAGGCTGACTTACGACACAGTGATTAGAAGTCCATGAAAAGCTCCTCAGATGCTGGAATTGCAGGGTAAGACCAGCAGCCTCTGCCCTAATTGCACTGTCTTTAGAACAAGGTCATCAACCTTCAAGGATATTAAGAAAAGCCTGAAATCATGCCTGAAAACTCCCACTGACTAAAAGGGATTTCCTGCTGTATCTCAAATGTGTGAGAGGGGCCTCACTCTTCCGAACTGTAAAACTTGTTGCCCTTCCTGGCAGAGAAGGGGCTAGGACCTAGTTGCACACAGTCATGTGGAGCGTTGCCACCCAGAGCGTCCCGAGTGAGCCCCAGGATCTGGGTTGTCCCAAGACCCATCCTGGCCACAGCCTCAACTCCCAGGAGCAAGAAGAACCTCGAAGACTTCATTAAAAAGGGAACACTGGAAATATTGCACACAACTTCCCACAGTAAAACAATTGCTTCTGCACTGAGGTGAATACTGGATGAATGAGGTGAATACAGATGTTCAAATAGACCATCTCTTCCCCTCCTGGACCCGTACTTGTTGCAAGATAACTTGCTGGCAGAGTTTAAGTAAGGTGAGATGCATAATTTGTGGCTACTTAGCTGAAGTTTTAATACTTGATTCTCCTGGTTCTGGATTCGTGTACCCCCACTGAGGTCTCACAGCTCACGTGTCACCAGTGATGTGGTTCAGCTTAGCAAGGAGGCTGTAGTAGGACGGAGAATGAAAGGTGGGAGATCCTGGGGCTAAGGCCTACAACCTAATTGATAAACGAACCTCTCCCAGACCTCAGATTTGTCCCAGGAACAAATTTTTGTAGCAGCCCTGGGTCCAAGAAGAGCTAGTTCTGAAATCTGTGTGTGGGGAAGGGAAAAAAAGAAAAGAAAATGTAAAGTAGCTACAGAGACAGAATACAGAGATTAGATAGCGTGAACAAACAGTGGACATGAGTTTGTTTTAAAGTGAGTTTCCCCACCTGCCTATAGTTGTCTCAAATAAGACCATAATACTGGGCACAGTTTTGCTTTTACAAGGTTTCTGCATAAATGTTTATGTGCTGTGAATTAAATCATGCACTTAAACAGGGAAGAGGATGAAATGGAAAACTTACTAACCATAATGATGGATGAATTGCTCATTAGTCATACTAACGGATGGCAAGCCCAGGCAGGAAGTTTCCATCCCGTAAATGTATCTCTGAAAATTTGCCAGGTGGAGGTAAAGAAAAACATTACTTTTGCCATTTTGAATTACTTCTTGAAGGGTTCTGGACTCTTTCTGCAGAGGGAATAAATAAGAACCTGTGAGACTAATAAGTATTGAATAACCTACACAATTTGAGATCAATAAACTTAGTTTTGCTGTTTGCCTTTCCCTCCAGCCTGCTTTGCCTCATGTTCTATCTGTGAGAAGTATTGTGTAATGTGTATGCCTCTCTTTCTTCCTTAAATCAAATATTATCGATTAGCAGCTAAGGCAAACGCTTTCAAAACTTCTCAGCTGAAAATGGGAGTAAGGCAAGATGGCCAGTTTTGCAGTCTGTCAAATATTCAAATTGTTTCAATATTTTGGAAGATGAATGAGAGCTGTATCTTCAGCCAGCCCCCTTGTTAAGCTACCCTCAGCACTGCTAGACGACTGCATTAAAATAACGATTTAGATCTTGGAAGTTAAACCAGTATTTTATCTGTTGAAGTGAATCTTCTGAAACACATCATTTGGATATTTTTATAAACAGTGTGAAATGACCCACAAACCATAAATATCTTTTGACTTAATTGTTTTTAAAGAAACCTACAGCAGTTTTCATTTATGTTTGCATGAATATTTACACAGCATCTACAGATCAAGTACTCGCAGGTACAAATAAATGTACCCTACTCTTTCTTGCATTAGACATCTTTTTGTTATATACTTGTACAGGGGGAGCCTGTTCTGTGATTCGCTTTTTAGGAGAGAAGGGCTTGGTGGGATGGGTCCAGGTTTCACACCTCATTAAATTCTTTTAATAAATTGATAAAGCTCCACCCTACAAGAAGCTGACCCAGACTACTTCTACTGGAAGATTATGGCAGAACTAGAGTTCCCATATGTCTGTTTTTCCACAGACATTTCCTGTTTTTCTACCTGATTTTTTTTTTCTGGGACAAATTTGCAGATTTCTTTTTGATGTTTGTTCAGGATTTGGGGATCTGGCAGCAGACTGGCTCTGGCAGTCTGAACAGAGTACTGCTCATTTTTACACGTTTTCGGGTATTTCTGCAAAACCTGCGTCAGTCAGCTACATAGCCTTGGTACCGTAAGTAATTTAACAATGATAAAAATAACCATCAGCCTGATGGTTATTTTAACTCCTTTTAACTACAGACCTCGAATGCTCGATTAATACAGGGCCTTGAACCACAGTGCCTCGGAAGGGTTATCAAGGAAAGGGTTATATGGCAATCGTATCAACTGCTAAGGCACAGGGAGCCTTAGGAGATGTCCCATGCAAGTCCTGTGAAATTTGAATTGAGAGGGAAGCATACTGCCATATTTCTCCGGCTTTACTCTTTCTTTGAAGACTTAAGCTGAGAGGATATGTTGCTTAAATCTCTGCAAATGTCTGTTTTCTGAAACTCTCAGGCCTCTCTCCCGAGTGTTTAGGGTTAGTACGGGAGACTTTCACAGCCTAGTCTCTGGGGTTCCCCCCTGCTGCGCAGCCCGCCTCGGCAAAGGGCTTGGGTAACGCCAGCTCCTCGGCTCAGGGCGCGAGCGTGCGCAGCGCGGAGCGGGGGCCGGCTCCGTGAAGCTGTCCGGAGGGCATCGGTTTGGCTCCGAAACGCTGGTAAGGTGTCTGTGCAGGTTTGCAGATGCTCCCACTCAGCTTATGTCTTATCTGGACATTTTACCTTTTCGTCTGCCTCTGACAAAACGCAGAACGTTTATAAACGTACTCCGGAGTCCCTCTTGTTTGCGTTTCATCAGCTACGTTGCTAATGAGATGGCGTGTTTGGTTTGATCTGTGACTTGATTGCCAAGAGTTTTAGGCATGTATTAAGATGCCTTACATTACGTGCTGACCTTTCAGTTGATCTTTTCTTAATCGTACATAAATTTTGTTTCCCAGTTGACAAGGTCCAATATATACAAAAACACACATCTATCTCTGTTTGTATAAACCCAAAAGACAGTTGGGGAAGCCTCTGTTACATGATATATAGGGCAAATTGCTCAGGCTGTGGCATCAGCAAAATAATAGCTAAGAAGTTTTTTTAAACATGATGAAAAAATATATTGTGGTAAGGTAGGTTTTAGCTCTACGGTCATTAACGCTGAATCTGTGTACTGTGTTCGAGCAGTGATCTAGCAGTGAAGTTTGGATCTAAATCAGGCATGGGTGCAGGGTTACTTTTTTTGTCAAATTTACCAGAGCACCTGAGATTTTCCTGACAGTTTTGTGCTGGAAGTGGGGCCAAAACTGATACTCGATTAAGCCTGAAGCCTGTTTTTGCAAAGTTAACCCATCAGGAACTGTATCCATGAAGTGAGTTCTCACCAGACCACTGTTAGAAGTCCAAGGCTGGACTCCTGTATCATTGAACCATGGCCTGAGGCTGCTAAGTTCTTGCTTTTGCCATCTTATCTGCATGTGAATCAACAACACAAGTGAAATAGCTATTGCCTCTATGGAATATCTAGCACTTTTTCCTTTTTTTGGGTCACAACTCAACCTACGCTTGGAGCCTTTCTGAGAAGGCAAATGAAAGAGTTTCAAACTTGAAGCAACAAGTGCTTCTGACAGAAAAAGTATTTTCCAGGAGCAGGTCTCGTTTTGTTTTCTGAAGGTGGTCAGACGCTGCATTCACCTGATGTTTGCCAAAAGATTTGTCCAATTCTGGATTGCCTCAAACAAAAATGCTTTGCCCTAGGTTTCACAGGCTTTGCTCGGGACCTTGCTGCTTTGCAGCGGTGGCAGGGCTTCATTTAGCAGAGGCCTTAAACTGGCATCAGGAGTTACCTGGAGCTGAAAGAAGGACTTGAGCACTGGTCTGAGGTGATTGCAATGATCTAAGGCAGGCATAAGCATTAGGCAGACAGCGTCCTTCCATAGCATCTGGAGCCAGCACGCTGTCTTACGTTCAGCTTCAGAAGCAGGAGGCTGTAATAAGGCAGCCGTCGGGTAACAAATGTGTAGGATATTGTGGCCTCAGTGGGAGAAAGGGATGAAATTTCCCATAAAGCTAAAGATGTGAGAAGGTATTTTTGGGATGCTGCCCAGCCATCCAGGCTCAGTGAGGAGTCAGATAAGAATCCAAGTCTTCAAACAACCTTAACAAAAAAAAATCTTTGCAGGCCTTTAATGGGACACAGCCAGCTTTACTTCCAACAGCACCACTTCAGCCATGCGTAGGTTCAGACTGAACGCTGTATTTGATTAAACTGGCAGGCAGGGGGAATTTCATGTTTCATTTTTGTAGCCAAAATTTCTGTTGCGCTTTTAGAAAATCTTAAGTAGTGGTAATAGAAAGAAAAAAGGATTACTTTTTAAAAAATATTCCTTAAGTTGTTTCTAAGACATTCATTGCCTGAGGCTTCATTTGCCATCAACATTCACTTTTTTGAGGCACAGCTTCAATTTAATTTTCCTCCTCACAAATGCATATGTAGTCATTATGACTGTGTAGCCACAGTGGCAAATGAGGTAGTCAAAGGTTTTCTAAGGCTTCTTTATATAAAGATTTTGGTCCTTATTCCCTCACTGTCTTAAGGAATATCCCATCCACTACAAAATATTCCAAATAAATTATAGGCACGGGCCTCAAAGCACCTGTCACGTATGTCTTAAAGAGTTTTAATCCTGGATTCCTACATTTTCAGAACTTAATCCCTGCTTTCTCCCTGCTGCTAGCTTCCAGTACTTCTAAGTGAACAATTTATAATCCTAACTGCAAAATGCATTGTCCATAGTGCATAGCTATTAAGATAAATAGATTGTACATGTGTACTGACACAGATATGCACATTCATTTTAAATCCAGGTTTTGTGCTTTCTTACAAATCCCAGTTGTGATGTTGATTTCAACTGGTAAGACATACAATTTAGTACACCATGTACTGTAAAATTTGAGTTCTTATATCCTTTGTATGTAACAAAATCAGGATTAGTCTTTTGCGATCTCTGCTGTTTCTTGTGTCCCTCAGCTCAGGCTCCTGTTCCTCAGTTATTCTTGCTCTTCTTTCTTAGGAGGAGGAAAACAGACTTGCCACACGATCAATTAAAAACCAAATTCAGATCTCAGGGTAAAACATTACAGAAATTTGAAAAATGGAGTTGACCTAATTCCTGTAGTATTTGCAGTGGCCATGAAAACATCTGTAGTCTTGTCTCAGAATATGAACCTGAATTTAAAAAAACAGAACAAATCCCACGAGTACTGCAGTGGATGGCTGCTGCTGAACTCATTCTCCCTCTTTCTAGAGGCGAAGGAAACACGTTGCAGACTTTGCCCAGGTGCGAGCAGGGCACTGAGGTCCCACTGAGAAATCAAAGTTTTGGGGACATGCCGGGAGGGTGCACCTGATCGTTGCCCCGAAGCTCTTCCTGGGATGGGGAGATGGGGGCTACCAGAGGTTCCTGCTGCCCTGTGCGCAGGGCTTTGCTCCTGCCTGTTGCTGGGCTGGAGCCAGCACCACTGCCGTGTTGCAGGGCAGCACCCAACGGCCCCAGGCCCAGCTCAGGTGGAGCCGGAGCTGGGGGAGGCGTTAGCTCCTTGTGATAAAGATGAAGAGGTCTGGACTATAAAAATACACTGATAAAAAGCATAAGCTTTTGCTCAGATTCAGGAATTCTTCATGGAAGTGAAATTACGACGTTTCATATTCACTTTCACTTTAAACAGCTATACCGATTTCTCTAGGTTTTGTTTATGCCTGATCCTTATTGAATAGATAGTTGTTCTGATAAATAGTGAGCCTATGTTTGGACAGCATAAGAAATATTTTTGTAAACTCTGAAATCCTGATAACTAACACAGTAATCTCATATTAAGTATGCTTTCCAACTGTGGAAAAATTTCTTCAAATACTGGGTGACCTGTGGCTTTGAATTTATAAATGAAGCTGTTTATGCAGCCGTATGCATAGATTTTGATAGCTGTAGAGAACACTACCTTGGGAAAGCAATTCTAATAATTGCTCTATCAAAATTGTATTTACTGTTTCCCACTGAATACTTACTACATTTACTTACTTTTCAAGTGAAATATATGTTTTACAACCTGCAAACTCCCCAAGCTCTCCATGAGCTCTTTTTATTTCTTTCATTGTCACCGATAATAAAGATAATGCAGGGCAAATTATGCCGTTTGCTCTATCTCTGTAACATCAGCTGCGATTAGGACATGCCTTCAGCAACATCTGAAAAACCACACTGGTTTGCAGTTTGCTTCTTTGGCGCATGAAATGGCAAGAACTGACTTGACTGCCATGTCTCTGTGGATTTGCAACTAAAAAACATCTGTTTGCCAAGTGAGCAAAATATATAGTGAAAAGAATGAGACTTCATGAACCTGCACTATGAATTCTGTACCTGCTCAGGAAATTTTGGCAGTTAAACTTCTCTCCAACTTTGGGTTTCATAGCAGCTGATATTAAATGCATGACATGTACTTTGGTCTTTTTTTTTTTTTAGGATTAGAAGCAAATAGTTTAGAGATTTTCATAATTTTAATACATTTAATACAGGAGTATAACAAAAATGTTCTCATAAATACTTTCAGAATGTTTATTTTCACCTTCTCTCTCTCTTATTTCTCTTACAAGTTTTCTTTAAAAGCCACCACATTTTGCTTTTTAGGTTCTTTTTATATGCCATTCAATCAATGAATATATAGTTCATTTAACTCACATGAGAACTAATTCAAATTTCAAGTCAGGTAGTATCAATCCAGTCAGCCAGAGCTGCACATCATGATCTAAAGGGCCCTAACAGATTTTCTTTTTGTGAATTTCTGCTTCTTCAAAACACTTGGCAGCACATTAAACCAAAGATTTTCACTTTTAGTCCCAGATAGTCTTTGGATGTTATTCCAGGATTTCCTGTGTGCACTACATGGCAAGAGATCAAGTCTATAAATTGCATCCAATTAAACAGATCATCTAGATCAGATCATGAGGAGGATGGGATACATTTGTACAGCAATCACTGTCCTAGTCCATATCAAAATTTCACTGTTCATTTAGGAATAAACTGACAAGAAACCAGAATCGTGATTTATTTAGCATCCCCAAAATTAGAAAGAAAGTACCAACCAAGAGAAAATCGCTGAATTTTGTTTTGGGGGTGACAGACTTTGTTATCAAAAGTGCAGTTGTTACTCTGGCATCTTGCATGGAAACACTGTCAGGGTCAGGCTTAAACAATGGGAAACCTGGTTATAAAGACTGACCATGGCGGTATTTTCCTTTACAGCAAGATGTGAACAACTGCAAATGGGTGACTTGTAAGTTGTTTGTCAGGGCAATAACTCTTGTTGACAAACGAGAGAGTTGGATGGGGAGAAAAGACGAGGAAGTTCCCTGATCTTTTTTGTCTCAATACAGTGTGCTAGATTTAATAGAGACTAGAAAGATTGAAGAATGCTGCTGATATTTTGCTGGTAATTTATTTCCAACAGAATTAAGCCAAAATAAGATATAGTATTTCTTCTCCTTTTTTTTTTTTTTTTTTTTTTTTTTTGGTCCAAGTTTGGACCATAGAACTGATAGCATTATTTTCTACTTGCGCTGATGCTATTGCACTGTCCTTTTGGAATTCTACCTCTTGTCTGCTGAGTGGAACTAAGTTAAAATGCTTTTCTGCTGATTTGGAAAGATTAAGAAATAAATTAAAATACCCTGACTGCCTAGAAGTCTTGTTTTACCAGCTGCTTGCAAAAATCTACTAATGATTACATTTTAAGTCCTTTTAGCACTTTGGGTTCAGCAGGTTAAGCCTACCGGACCTAGTGGCATGGGAGTCATGTGTCTCCTGTATCTGAGAGATCAATGTTTTATAGTAGGTTGGCTTAGCAATAAACAGTGAAAAAAAGAACCATCACTTTACACCTAGTTCTATTAAACATACAGTACTACCTAGGTGATGTATCTAAAGGCTAAAAGTAGTCTCTCTGGCAGGCATGGTCACGTCTCACTGAGTTAGAGCTGTCATGTGAACTCATATAAATCTGTTCCATTTATGGAAAATGAAAAACTCAAGAACCATGAGAACATAAAATATAATTAGGAAGTCATTTCACCATCCATATGGGGTTACTTCATTAAATTTAAACATATCTCTGCACACGTTTCACTTAAAATCAATGAAAGGATATGATGGTTTAAAAAGGTAGTAAAGAAAACAAAGCAAATATGCTGAATAGAGATTCTTAGAAGTATTTCTCTCCATTATTTTGCCAGGGGCTCCGTTTAGGTTGGATCATTACCTTACTTGTGTGCAGCACCTCAAATAGGCTGCACTATTCAAGTACAGTAGAGGTAGTAGGTGTTTTGTTCACAGAGAATTGAATTTAGAAACAAGACAATCAATTTTACTGGAATTTGAAAAATTATGTGGAAAAAATATTCTCTGCAACTAAACAAATTTGCTGTGACTTTATTCAGTTCTAGCCCTCTTAATCACCTTTATCCAAGTTCAAAGTCTATGGCTTCAGTGATTCAATGCTTAGGTTTTTCAAATTCTTAAATTTTTATAATTGATTATGACTGAGCAATTTACAAGTAGTTTGCACTAGAAAATCTATTTTATTTCAAAGCATTTTTATCAAAATTAATCAGGAACCACAGTATCTTTCCCTTCTGAAACTTGACTCTGAAAAGGATATGCGCGATTTGTGTGGATCTCTTACATATCTGATTTTCAGAAACAGGATCAGTTAGGATAATTTGGGAAAACTGAGTGACATTTGCCAAAAGCATTTCCTGGTGGTTTAACCTTTCCAAAAATGTTAAGCATCCTTTTAGGTTTTAAGACACCCCATGGCTTACTGAAGCTTGCACTGATGATTATCAGTTGAATGGGCCCTGTCATGAGAGATTTTGACCCGCGAAAACAAGGACTTCCCAGCAAAGAGATAACAAAAATCAAAGGTTCGTCCCACCACCTCCATGCCTGTAGCTTACGGTAAACAAAGCGGTAAGTAGGCTGGTTGCTTAGTACCTCTTTCTTCTCTTGTTCCCCATCTGAACTGTGGAGAGGTGGGCTGGTGGGTCCCTGCACGGACACAGAGTGTGTTTTCAGACACATCAGTCTAGATCGGCCATGAGATGTCTTAACAGCACCAGCCATGATTACGTGGTGGCCATTCCTGCTGGTGGCTTTCTACAAGTGCAGTGATGGTTTGTTATGAGAGATTTACTGACATGGGACCTACTAAAGCATAGGTTTACCTTCACTTTACTTTCACTGCACGCTTCACTTCTGATCAAAATACACAAGGCCTAAAATAGGTCACATATCACGACTAAAAGTACCAACAATCTAGTGTGCTTCTTCAGGTTTTATGTGTAGCTTCATCATCGATTTAAGAGCATTCCCTACAAAATACTGGGCTAGCTGATTACCACAGTGGCTTTCTATAACAGCCTTCAATTACTGCAGCCCCATACCGCACTAGTCCAGCACACATCAAGTAATGATGGTTGCCTGGTAATACTTTCGCAAAACCTCTTTATTAATAACTGTGAACTTGGGTTTCTTACAGATGACTTGTAAGAAACCCAATCAGGATGCTATATTAAAAGAAACCCAAACCATTCACTGTAGATCTCAGCCAGAAAGTTTGCATCTGCAGAAAAGAGATGTCTGGATCTGAATTGGCCCAATGTAAGAAGCAAAAGATATTAAACTATTCGGACCTGAATGTTGTCCATGTGTGGTTCCAAATCTCAAGCTTGCTGCAGTTGCCTTATATAGTGTTAATAATGAGTTTTTCTACTAGAAGATGAAGTTCTTTGTATAATCCAGTATAAAATAAACCAATCCCAGTACTCACTCTGGCGTATGGTCTTCCTCCAAATGTGAATAAAGCTAATAGTTTCATATCCTTCTGCATTCAAACCTTGGACTTCTTTAAAAATCTTAAATCCATTTTGCATTTTCACATCATTTCCAAATGTGTTAATCCTGTGAGCTTTTCTCCTGTAAATAGGCAAAATGAACTCTTTTTGGTTATGCCTAAGAGTACTGCTGGGATTTCTAAAAGATTCTTTTTAAAATATGATTAAAATAAATATGATGGTGTTGAGAAAAATATTTCCTGTAGCAGCAGGATATGCCTTTTTTTCAACACAAGTCCCAAGCTGGGCTGGAGTCTGTGAAAATCAAAGGCATTTTTTTAAAAGATAGAAGACCATATAGATTTGGCATGCTGACAAAATCTCACTTATGGAAGCCATTCAGTGTCTTAGCCACAAAAATTGCAGAAAGAATACCAATAAGATTTTTAGCTTTCAGAATACTGTATTTCTTCCTCTCTTCTCCCTTTTCTATACTCATTTCCTTAATATCTGCTCATTAAAGAAAGGAATTTTTTTTAGGAGCAAATAATTATCTGTTCCTGAAATTCCATCTCAGGGGTTGTCTCACCATCTTTGACAGACCAACAGTATCAAAATTTCACCTGAAGATGTATCTAATTCCATAAGTTTGATTTTGTTACATAAGGTATATGTCTGAAACATAACTCTCTCTTTGTTCACATAACAGATTAATTTTTACATTGTCATTTTAAAACACGTATTTTAGGTAGCTTAATCTTTTTTTAGAAGATTTATAGGGTCAACCTGGGATTACACTGAGTGATGAATAAACAAACGGAAAGAAAGTCTCCAAATGCTCTCACTTGGCTACATTTTAGAGAGGTTTTAGTGGAGGAAACAGACCACAGAAACATTCTAAGGATAAGAAAAGGAAAACAAAGACCTGAAGACCCTTTTCAGTCAGTATATTTTGCTTATTTATTAACTTACTCTTTCAGATTTTGCGTTTATAGCCAGGCAGTTTCAAATCATGTGATTTTTCTGTTCTCAGCTGAAACCACTGAGGGATCTGTAAATATTAATCGCCTCCAGGTCCACAAGCTTTTGAAGCCAATAAAAGTGGGGCTGCCACCCTGTCCCCGTCCCCAGCTGCCCCTGTGCCACATCCCTCCTTCTCTTGATGGGCGCTGACAACGCTGCTTCCCTTTGGGGCAGGGCCACCTCTCGCCAGTTTAAAAGGTCTGCAGAGTAAGGGCAGTGATCAGAGGGGTCCCACATTAATGTTTCTTTGTCCTAGGTGCTGCACAGAAACGTGCATGGACGTACACAGCCATCGCACGGTTTGCTTTCACTTGCAGCGGAGCAACTGAGTGCAATAAAGCAGAAACCTGGAGGGGTGGGGTGAGAGGAGGATAACTGTAATCAGATCTCAGCAGCAGTTGCTCCAAATTATGCAAGAAGCTGTTCTGGAACCTAACAAATGTCAATTATTTTCTGGGGTCAGCTTATTCCTTTCCCTCTCAGCCTGGCTGATGGATAACGCTAGATGGCTAAGGAGACTAATCAAATGGAAACTATTCTGAAGCGGGTCACAAGAACCTGTGTGGGAGGAAATTGTTGAGCCTTTAATGGCTCAAAGTTTCTTTTAAATTGTGTGGGTTTTCATCTTTAGAACTTAATTTCCAAAGTATTACACTAGGCAGTGGACTACAGTGATAAAGGACAATGCTGTGCAGAAGGGCTTGGGGTCCTCCAAGGTCCTTGACTGTAGAACGGTATTATTTTGAGTATTGCTATGGAAGGTCTACACAGAAAACTGAGTCTATAAACAAGTAGTAGCTCTGAGAGCACTGGGACCAAAGAAGCCTGATTTCCTGTAAATTCTCGTGTTAAGTTTTATAGACCTTTGTCCTCTAGCTGAAGTTTTTCAGGTGGCTGGAGCATGTATCTGGGCTCTCTTCCATGTGGCCTCTCTGGTGTCTAACAACATGTGAGCTCGTGTTACCTTCTTTCCCTCACCTGTGGCGTTAATAAGGTTTCTCTCCTCTGCCCACTGTACGTTTTCAAAAACTGACTGGAATCTGAGACTCTGAAACCCCTGTAAATGTGGTTGAAACTCTACTTGCTAACACAAGGTTTGAATTTGTCCACAAATACGGAGCAGCTTTAACTGAGCAAGGGACCTATAATTCCACTGGCTTCAATGAGGTTGCTGAAGTGGGCAGGAGACAAAAATTTTCACATATGAAAAATCTCTGGATTTTAGAAAATGTTCCTCCCAAATTGCAGTGATAGGCAAAACCATCAAAACTATTTCATAGAAGTGAAAATCTGTAATATTTCTTTTCAAAACACAAATATCAAAAAAACGAAAAGGATCAGCTCACCAGGTGCTTGAAGGCACCCTGCCCCTGAAGCTCTTTGGTGGGAGAACTGGGATCAAACTGGGCATCTGAAGGCCCTGAAAATCCTGCTATACTGACCAGGGAAGCTGACAGAAATATGGTAGATATATGTGTTACAAGTCCCTGGAGTTTACATTTTTCAGCAGAGAAGGTTTTCATCAAAAAATAAGTTGCTGGGTCTAGCAGTTCCTCCCAGTTCACACACTTGAGCTGTGAGTACTATCAGGCCCCAAACAGTGCCAGACCCTGTTGGCATCTCACACGATAACTTCGCAAACAGGAAAAAGATGATGATAACAGAATACTAATATTAACTTTGTAGGAGAGAAAAAAGATCTTCTGCACATTGATCTCATTAAGTAAATGATTTACTGGAATTTCCTCTTCCGTTGCAACTTGCTTAAGAACATATTCGATCTCAGCTATCTAAGGCCTGGATAATTTCATCTGGTTCACTGCCAGTTATGACACAATCATTTAATACTGTCACTTTTCTTGGCCACCTCCATTCAGTGTTTGATGTTGGTTTCTGTTTCTGAAGTAACCGGACAGTATTTTTCTAAGATGCCAGACATGTCCTACAGACACCAGGAAGCTCTCATCTGGATGTGTTAATGTGCTTAAAGCTGGCTAATCATTGAAAATTTGGTGTGAGGTTGTCAAGGATAGTGCTATCTTTCTATTCTCCTTATAAGAAAAGTTTTACTTTAATATATGCCAGGGATTAGGAAAAAAAGATATTAGGAGACATAACAGAAAATGCATAATTGAGGATTGATCAGACTTGATTAAGTTTCTCTGGTTATCCTAATCCCTCTCTCCAACTGGTCAGCCACAAGAAGTTAAGCTCTGTTAGCAGTTTGCAATTCGGAGCTATTAGCAATAAAATGAAGTAAAAAAGTAGGATGAAAGAAAATCCTCAAGAAACTGACTTAGCACAAAAAATAATTAACTAGCTTAATGATAAATTTGAGATTCTGCTGACTAACACTTCATATTCTTATGTCTAATTCCCATGAATATAAATTAATGGACATTTAACATTGTTAATGGTATAATAAGGATCACAGGTCTGTGGGGAGGGATATGCACAAGATGGAGAGGTGATTTTGATATTGCGACTTCAATTTCAATCCAATTCATTAATTTCTAAGATTAAAGATAAAATGAAGGCATAGTCAACATCCATAAGAGCCGTTTCTGAATGTCAGACCATGAAGCTACTGGACACCAAGAATTAAACAAATTGCCTAACATCTATAAACTCGTCACTTACACATGTTATCGGATTAAAAATAGAAACAGATCTGATCGCTGATTTAAGAATCAATAATAGTTTTTAAAATAGGTGAGAAACTACATTAGTACCTCCCTGCTTATCTTGTTAATGACATTGGCTAAAATTAGTTGCTGATAATGGAGAGAGCCTGACAGTCCAGTGTTTGGGAAGATTTCTCTGTCTGCTTTTGATAGTTCAAAAATAAGAGTACTATGTGAAACATTTTTATCACCAAAAAGAGATTTTTATTACTTGCAAATATTGTATGTTGGGCAGAGGACACATCTTAACTGACAAATGTATTTAAACAGTAAAAACATCTAATTAGGTTTTATAGTACCTGTATTTGTCTAACAGAGAGAGTTGATTACAGGAAGATCAATATGCAGGACCAAAAGGTGCAGCAATGCAAGCGCTCGTTTGGTTGCTGGGGGGGGGGGTGGAATTAGCAAGGAATGTACCTCAAAGCCAACTCCCTCGCCCGTGGAGCTTGTTGTCTCACATCTAGCATTAACTGAAGAGCTGTCTAGATATTAGCTATCACATTATTGATTACAAGCCAAGAACTCAGAGGTAAGCCCAGTGTTTAAAATGATCAGCCTTACAAGGGACTAGTTAGGGCTGCACCTGTGATGACATTGCAATAGCACAGGCAAGTCGACCAGCCCCGTAAAAAGAGGTGGATGTGGGAACACGCAGTCCATGTGGGCCCCTGAGGAATTATCCTTGCTCTGACCTAGGTCTTCTCCAGCACTGCTTGGGGAGGCTGTTCAGATGGACATGCAAGGAGAATTGACCAAGGCTGCACTGGCATGCCAGGGGGAGGTGATCTCTTGCTCTGTCCATTGAAAGGGTGAGGTCTGCCTCTCTTGACCCTTCTTCTCCATGCACTTTGGGCTTGCTATCCTTGTCAACAACCCTACAGACTCCAGGTCTTTCCGCTGAAAGAGCTTAAAGTCTTTCCTTCTGTCCTTTTTTAGCACCTTTATACACCAGGTATAATTAGCTTGAGCATGTTGATTCCGGAAATTAAAACCTATGATCTATATGTTTCAAAGTAAAAGATTTTTTTTTTACAGACTTTACTGTTGCTGCTTCAGGTGGCCTCCAGTCAAACACACTGTCTTCCACTGTATCATTCCAGCCTAAAACATTAAAGTGATCCACTTATAACTTCTTATCAGTGCAGCATGAAGACAGAAAGAAAAAATCACTTTTAAGAAACAGCATGTCTTTTAAAATAATCAGCTCAGACTTCTGGTTCAGATTAAGCACAATAAAGCTTGGGTTGCACCCGTAGTATATCCTTTGGGGAAGAAAACACCACAGAGGCGTTGTTCATAAGAATGGATTAGGCTTGCAAAGATCAGTAACAAATATAATCTGGAACCTCAATTCAAATGCTTTGGTTTTAAAAACAGAGTTCACTGGGGCCAATGTATGCCAGATGTAACAACCCTAGCAAGCAAAACTACTTATTTCTATACAGAAATTCCATTGCAAACACAAACGTTGTCTGAAATGGTGTGAGTTTATATTCTGAGCATATGAAAGGGCTCTGCAACTGCTAACATCCCTGGGAGCAGTCTGACCAGCAGAGCCAGCACTCCTTTGTGGAAAAGCAGGAGCCCTGTGACTCTTTTATTAGTTGGATCGTGCTTTTCTCTATTCATGGTCAACAGTACTAGGAGCCATGAAGGTGGGAGGGCAGGAGAAGTTCATCATCAACTTATTAAGCTACACATATTACACAGAAAGACGTTTTTTCCCATAAAAATGTAGGTTACAGTGTAAATAAAGTATTCCCTTTCTCCACAAACCTTTTCAAATGTTCAAGTTAGTTGTGCTTATCAGCACATGCATGCATGCACACACAGGACATGCAAGCATAGACCTACTAAGGGAAGAACAATGTGGAGTTTAATACTCTTTCATGAACTCTGGTTCCCATTCCCATGCCATACAATAGGATTGTAGGTAATAAAATCCCTACTTCCTTTTCTCTGCCTTTATATCACGGCTATTCCTGAATGAAGAAGTACATAACTTTTTCTTCTTGACTTTCGACCATGCAGTCTACAGTATTTATGTGCAAAGTTCACTTTCAGAACAGGTATTAATATGAGCTTTAAAAGGCTTGACTAAAATTGCATTTGGAATCCAAATCCTTTATATTATTTAGTGCTTATGATGTGAAATTCTGACTAAACTTTACTAACAGAGATCTAGATACATGAGTTGAAGTTAGCAGCGCATAGAGTTAGGCCCTTGGACCCAACAATTTAGGCTTGGTTCAGGATACCTGAACTTGTTATAGTCAGTTGTGTGCCAGATTTTTCCTAATTTGTTTTCTCAGCTGTATTTTGCACTGAGGTAGGGCTCTAAAAGCACCAGGAACAGGAATGGGGGGGGAGGGTTGCTCTTAGATACTTATTTTCAAGTGTGAAGAAAAGTTACAAAGAACATCAGAAAATAGGGTCTGGAATTTCGGGGTTTTTTAATTCTTTGATAAAATCTATGGTTTCGTAATACTGCAATACTGAAGAGAGGATTCAAGATCCACTAGTGTGCAGCTGTGTAAGTCATTTTCTCTGCATTACCTCCATAATGGTTTACAAGTGAGAGCTTCTGTTTAGTCCTGTTGACAGACATATGCAACAGAAGAGATGCTACATACATGGCCAGAATATAAATAAGAAAAACAGATTCCTGCCCTGTTGTCACTTCCCTCAAACACATTTGGACAGTTGCTAAAAATGTTCTTATCTTATTTACAGGATATTTCCTCTTAAAACAACAAAACGAAGTTACAATATTAAGAAATTCTTTATTGATCTGTGAATAAAATTATTTCTGCCCTGTGAATTCTTACTTAGTCCTTGAATGGAAGTTTCATTTCTATTAACTACCATTTAGTTTAACATTTTACCAGACTAGCAACTTTTTATCACCATCAGGTCTACTAAGTCAGTACACACCTTGCAGAGCACATTGCTGTTCCCAGACGGAATGGTCAACCTGAAAGCAGCACCGCAGGGTGTACTGATATACCTTTAATGGCAGCAAATCATAAACGAACTAAAGTGGTTACACCAGTGGAAGAATGATGAATAGCTCTCAGAATAACCCTGTTACCTCCCTTTGGAAATGATGATGAGAGGTCAATGCAAGGAGTATTTTGTTTGCGTTCTTCTCTTGACCCACCATGACCCAGCTGAGACACTGACAGAAAATTCATAAAAAAGGCTGAAGGTAGCAATAATAATCAGAAACCCTATAAAAAGGACTTGATCGGGGAAGAATATTCTGAAATACAGCTCAAAGTTGCAGGCTGGAAAAATAGCCCCACTCAACATCTGACATGTTGCCCAAACTAGACAGGAATCTAGTTCAGCTGAATTTAAAACTTTTGGCACTTTTAGATTATTGAATTAGATTTTTCTTGTTATTTGCTTACAGTAAAGGTGAGATTTAACTTGGAGTTGAGATTTAATTCATGTCCAGAAAAAAAAAAAAAAAAAAGATTTGGGTCGCAGTGAAAAAATGGCTGGTCATAGTTTCTCTCAAGGAACACCTTTCTGCATGATCTCATTCCTTGGAGTAAAAAGAACATTCTGCACCTACGTGATTTTTATGAAATAAGGTTGCTTTACATGTTGCACCTTATCTTTCTAAGTTTTGTCAGCCAGAGAGATGAACAAATATTCCGGGCACTGAGCAGATCGCGACTGAGAGTACAGAGAGGATCTCCTCCTGTAACGACTCTTCCACCTTGCCAGTTTGTGTTGCTTTTCCAACAGGTGAAACACCACTCAAAAACTCCTTTGGCTCATCCTGGGAGAGTATGAAAAAAATGGAGCTCCTGCTTCCATGAGAGTGAGTACGCTGACAAGGAACAAGTGGACAAAAACTACTGTGAAATTATGGCAGATTCTGTATGGATTAAGTATATAATTTTGCAAAGTATTCCAACTGTATATGCTTTGCCTCAGCCTGAATAACTCAACCGAAGGATTTCAGGGCATGCAGAGCTAATTAATTTGGGAAAATTTAGGAGTCATTTTAATCCAATCATATTAAATAGATAAATAATGGAAAGTAATTCTCTTCACTTCCCTCTTTTTTCCATTTAGGCCCTTATTTCACTCCTGCTGATATATTTATTTCTGAAGAATTTGCATGCATAGCTTTCACATGCTGATAGACTTTTCATCCATGAACTTTCAGGGCAGCACTTTGTAATTCCACAGATGCTACAGTCCAAATCTCTTCAAAGTACTTCATATGTGCAATAAGGGTCTAGTTAATCTTTATTAAAATAACAGTAGAATATGATAAAACTATTGGATGCACTAAGTTAATCAAAACAGTTTTTAATGCTGACTTTTAATAGGCTGTCATGTTTCAAAGATGAAAGATTTATACCAGTATCTAATAGCCAGTGTTTCTTCTATAGCACACTTTCAGATATAAAATATTTTGCATGTTTTGATTGAAAAGGCTGAATCTAGTTCTCCTCTCACTTCCACCATCTATCTCCAGTTTGAACATACTTCTCTCACAGTACTAGTCCTGGTTAAATTAGTACAGCTGATAGGAAAGTCAGGTCCTCAGTCTTTGTGTGGACTTAACTATTTTTGTTTCTCACAAAGAAGGACACCAATGAAAGATTGAAATCTGCACTTCTCGGATTAAAAACCTATAGGCACTTCCATCAGAAGCTTGGGGAAAACAGTCCTTTCCTAGCTAAGGGATAACTGCCAAGCCTAAACCTGATAAAATCCCCTATTTACAAGGATGGAGTTCTGGCCACTACCATTCTCAAAGAAATCTCTATTCTTCGTTCTTATCTCAGCACATCCATCACCCCTGGGCTGCTGCCTTCAAAGCCCAGAGGACTTTCCCACCAAATGTGCTTAGCATGCTCCAAAATATGGTCTCCCTTAATAAACCACTAGAAACCATTCACTAGTTGGAGAGTTCTAGCCAGTATTTTTCCAAGCACTCGCTGCATGTCTTCAGGCACAAAAGTGGGATCTAGGGAAGCACAACTAAGCAGATGTGTTCTCCAAAGACATCTATCGCTACAGCTCAGGTGACCTGAAAACTGCTTTTACCGGGATACTCAGTTAAAGCTGTGATAACTTTACAAGTGTTACAGACTAGAAAAGTGTGAGCCTTTATTTGTAAGGACGGTGGTTACTGAAAGAAGCCAGAAGGTATCACCCCTGTTAAATTTCTAATTGGCATGTTCAAAAGGGTTTTGCCTAAACTGGAGAAAGTGCATCACCTGGTTTAGTCATTAATAAATAATTCAAGGCCAGATCCAAAGTCTGTTAAAATTTATGGAAAAACCTCCCACTGATTTCAGTAAGCTTTGGATAAAGAGCTATGCAACTGTATTTCTTCCTCAAGGCATTTTTAGTTTGGGAGTATCGTATCATTGTCCTTATTATTTTAGTGCATCATAAAAGTATATCATTGTCACAGGAATTTTTAGCAGCTGAAGGTAAGAATAGGAGAGCTCCTTTGTGCAGTATAAGAGCAGAAAAAAGGAAATGATCCAACCAGACTCACTGTAAAGCCCAAACATGCTCTCTTACCACTGGAATGATACTGTCAGGTTAACATTATAATTGCTGATGGGATTTATGCCAGCAGTTGACCCAGCTAGCAAGTTGGTCATCAACTTAAATGGGGATGTAAATCCTAATAAGAATTGAAAGAACAGAATTGCTATGGCGAATTCCCCACGGAGCCCTTGAACAGTAGACAGTGTTATCTTTGCAGCTGTGCGTAGGAAGAAAGCATAGACATCCAAAGTCCTTCAGGCTTCAGCATGCACACAATGGTGTGTTTCAGATGAATGCGTTTTTCTGTTATGGGCAACCACTAACATGGCTCCATCCTTACATCTGGTGCATCTGCCTTTTTTATTTTTTATAGCTAATGGGAAGCCTATTCAGTAAGGAAGATGTTTTCTTTGATTTTTTTTTTTCTTTACAGGAACAGTACAGTCATGTCTTCATACACATACAAAGAGCAAATGCTTAGTGGGTGGTTTTTTTACACTTATCTTCTGAAACGGCTGTTAAGTATGCTATTTCAATGAACAGTGCCATCTAAAAGGCTTTCTCAGGCACAGGTTGTATTCTCTTTTCAAGTATTTCTCCAGTACCTACACTGATACGTAAATTGATAGTCTCCAGCACTTTATAAAATTTTAAAGGTTTGAAGCTCACTATAAATTAAAATTTTTAGATATCAAAATATGATGATTACGGTGTATTGTAGAGCACATAAAATGCCTTAGTGAGAGCCAATTGGATATTTTTGATTAATAAGAGACTGAGAACCAGATACAGCCTGGTTATTTTCCACCGCAGCAGCAGTACAAAGAAGTCATAAACTGAGGTTAACCAACCAGTTAAAATAGTTTGTAGCTGTTCTGTGTCACTAGAGCTGCATGAAGAAGCCAACATACATTATTGAACACAGTTCAAAATCTTTACATAATAATATTTTCAAAAAAAAGTTTAAAAACTGATACCAACATATTTTCATTAACATGCACCTTTGCTAACATGAGTATTGGTTTTACTTCATTCGTTTTGCTATTACTGAGTTTAAAGTTGAAATCTTTTGACACTAGTCTCAATTTGGCTTTGTCTTTAGTGGTATATGAAAGGCAGTTTCTATATTCCTATTTTTCTTTAAAAAATATGGATCACCTTATAGATAAATATCAAATATAATGAAATAGCTAAATAATCTGAAAAAAAAAAAGAAAGAAAAAGTGAAATATATCAGCCAGGTTGATATCTCACAGCTGAAGTCCTTGGATATTGTGGGTACTTTTTGGGCAGTATATGTCGAATCACCACTTTGCTGTGGGTAAATACTATAGGTTGTCTGTGCGGTGTCCAGCACAACTCAGAGGCGTAGGAGGAACAGCCCAGCTATCTTTATATGTCCCCCTTTCTGATTAGGACCTCTAGT
Organism: Rhea pennata; assembly: GCF_028389875.1. NCBI lineage: Eukaryota > Metazoa > Chordata > Aves > Rheiformes > Rheidae > Rhea > Rhea pennata. The sequence continues at coordinate 27,923,806 of NC_084665.1, read as the reverse complement.
CAGTTCTACCCTAACAATAAATTAGAACAGTTTCAGAGCTGCTTTATCTCATAAAGTTCCTTAAGGGGCTGTTGCGCTAGTCAAAATTCACCAGAGCTCCAAATCCTACTTATCTCCATGAAGACGAGGGTGGGCTGATAGGAAGCCAGCTACACCATCTTCCTGTGAACTGAAGATTTCCTCCGTCTGTTAGCACAAGGAAGAAAAGACTGCGCTGAGATGCGATAAACAGCATTCACAGATGTGAAAGGTTGTTGTGAAGAGAAGGGGAATAAGCTAATCCCCACGTGCAAGGCACATAGATAGGACAAAAAATGGTGTGTTTAAGTAGAAGAAAGAAAGGCTGCAGTAAGAAAGATTAAAGAAATATTTTCTGAGTAACATGTCCACTGAGGAAAGTCAAGTGTAAGAAAAGCTTGCCTGAAGGGAATGTGAGGTCTCTTCATGAAGCTCTTTAAAAATAGGAAAACAAAAAAATTATCAGGAGTGAGATGAGCATGGTTTACCCCACCTCAATGTTCCTGTCAGGACTATTTTGTGAAAATCCCATCGCACTAGAGGAGCTGTGTACACTTCCTGCTAGAGATCAATGACCCTGCCTACTGGCATTTCAAAGAGTAAGTCATCAGAATTAACTTATCTAAGCCTGGATTTGAAATTACACGGCGCTGCAAGAGGGTGGATTACAGTCTATGGACAAAAGAATTTATTTCTGTTAACAAATTCAACCACAACTTGTTCCTATTTTGATAGATGTACTACATCAGCAGTTTAGTGTGTCCTCCATAAACACCTTTACAACAAAACCATAGTGAAAAAAGCAATGTACAGATGATTCTATTAGAAATATAATCATATTTGTTTAAATATTTTCACATAGATGATGAAAATGATGATCAGAGAGAGAGGTGGGGGGATGTGGGGGTAGGAGATTGCTCTCTGAGGCTAGAGTCTGAATGGAAAGGCTTAATTTTGGAAGGCCTTACCTTGCTGGTCTTCCAGGGAGTTTTGAAAAGCTTTCAGTCCTCAGCAGAACCTGGGTGGTAGTGGTAAGTGAAAGGGATAATGAGAACCCAACCTGTGTTATTTTTCCCTTCTAGAGCTATAAACTAAAAATCTGAGGGGACCACAGAAAAACTTGGGTATTCAATGGATTCCTCCTTACGGCTGGCAGAACATCAGCTGGGATGGAGAACTGGAGGTCCTTGTGCTTACAGGAAGGGTTTTGACCATTTACTTTCCTAGTCAGCATTACTTGGACTCCATTTTCCTCAGATAGTTGAAAATTGGCTTCATGTTTTAGTAATGTTCAAGTCCAAATATGAACAACTTCTGATAATGTAAATTTTGGATAAACTTCTGGTTTTGGGTGTGTGTACAGCTGAACCTGAATATGACATGAATTTCTCTTAGTCATAGGGTCCCTAGAAAATAACAAAATAAAATAAATAATTGAAATGTAGGTAACAGTTCAGGATCGTGGAAGTCACAACAAAAAGCTACCTTGGATGTCAGCTATGTGAGCATAGCTGTTTTACACTTAATGAAGCAACTGTAACCAGAGAGAAAGTGAACTCGCTCTTTCCCTAAGGCAGACATTCAGGTTACTGAATCAGGCCAAGTGAGGTTGTGGGATTTCTTCTAACCAAATGCTCAGCCTGCATCATCATTTTTTCCTTCTCACCACCCACTTAGTCTAGCTTTCCATACAGTATGTCCTCCAGCTGCCAGCTACCGCAGCTAACCTTCCCAGAAGCAGAGTCCCTCCCTTAGTGGCTGCTGTCCATCATCAGCTTTGGAGCAAGTGTACCAAGCTTGCTCCCAGATGGAGGTCCCCTGCACGGTACATAGCGTATTGTGCTACTAGGCAAGATACTGGCGTGGCCTTGTTTAGCTACCTGTTGGATCAGTGAACTCATTCCTCTGCCTTGATAATGATTCCCACAGGCTTTCACGATGCCTAGCAGGAAGGCAGAACTGAACAAGTGCAGACCTCCCCGCTGCTGAACTCGGACAATAGGCTGCTCATAATACCAGCAGATGTTTTTGCTTTTTAGGCCATACGGGGCAAATTTATTTTCCTCTCAGGAGCAAATGCAAGCATAGCCAAGCCTAAGAAATTCAGAGCTAGCTTCCGGAAACCCGCTATTGACCTATGCCGCAAAGCGTTACTTACACTTAAGGCCCATCAATAATGAGGGTCTTCTGGTTAGTCCACTCAACTGCCAGCTCAGCAAAAAGTGGTGTGCCTTAATCAACTAAATTGAGCTTAGTTTCATAGTTTGCTGTGGTTAAACGCTGTGTACCAGACCACTTCTCTGCTTTCTCTATTGTATTTGTAGTGGCAAAGAGTTCTTCGCTAGAAGGCATTGAGGTGTGAAAGTTGTAGCACTCTGATGTCCCCATTAACATTATATGTACCCAGCTAACCTATATTGATTTTTCCCATTTATTAAAAATACACATTTTTTTAATGAGCCATTTTTTGTCTTTCTTGTTCTTCTCTGTGTTTATGAGAGCTCTAAAATTAAATCTGAAAGACAGGGGGAAACACATAAAACACTTTAAACTTTTCAGTTCACAGAACTTTTAACTGGATTTCTTGTTTGGATTCAAAGAGGCAAAACACAGGACTTTGATGTTCTTCATGTGCCTGTTAAACAGAGAGAAAGAGACCCACCAATAGGAAGAAGCTGGCATAAAGCCCTTTTTGACACAGCAAGCACAATGTAAAGGATTAAAGGTTTAATCTAGAAGATATATTGCACACTAAACAGCGGAACCATTTAGGAGAACATTAAATGGCACTTAAGCTAAACAGTTGTCCTTGGGAACTGCAGTTTATATAGGACTGCTCTAATATCCATTTTAAGCTTGCTGGGCTTTAAAAACAAGATGTCATTGTTTTATGCAAACATACACATTTAATCTTCCCTTGTGAGGTTGTTCTTGAAATATCTGGCTGCTGGACTGGCAAAACATTTCAGAGGAAACAAATGGGGCTGGTGTCAAAACTAGTACTGTTGCACTTTATTTCTAAAGTTATTTGCATGTGCTCCGTTGAATTTTTTTGATCCAAATAAGCAAACCACAAACTTTTTCAATGATAAAAGCCCCATTTAATTTTTTTAACAGTATTCCCACTGTTCTATAAGCAAATAATAATAATACAGTTTAAGTAACGTGAGAACACCAAGAAAGTGGTCAGTTCTACATTCACTTGTGTTCTGAGTTCTTCATAAATTAATATTTATGGAACTATTAGGAGGCTTCAGCCAAAAATAAAGACCACCCAGAGCAAGGGTTTCAATTTTAGTATTTTAGGCACAGTTCATTAAAAAAAAAATCTTACAAAAAAGCCTTCTTATGCACCACGTACAGTGCATGGATTTTCATGCATATCACTCAGTAGGCGTGTGAAGCATATTCCATTCCTAACAAATTACAATACCTGCTTTTACAATTCATTTACTGCTTTTCGTCAGGGAGAGTCATCATCTCCACCAAGCAGGCCAGAAGTAGCATAGGAAAAAAGGTAGTAGAGGGAAGATTCTATCTTTCAGGAATATACAGTCCAGGTCAAAATCTTCCAACATTTGAACTGATGACCTAAAAAATAAAAAGAACAGAAGATATCATTTAAAAATTTTAACAACGTATCAGATACCTTCCACCTTGTTACTTGTACCAATAATGATATTAATTCTTGACATGGTGGCTAATCAAACCAGGACATCCCCAGGATCAAGTCACCATCCCCCAAAACCATCTGAAAAGACTAAGTTTTGTGATGGTCCTTAGTTTGGTCAAATGAGCCAGCAGTCTCCAAGCAGCAGACAGGCAGTCCCAACGGGGCGCCTGGCTAGCGACCCCAGAAGAGAGTCCCAAGGCAAGCTCAGTGAGGAGAATGACCACCTCTAGCAGCGTCCTGGTGGCCCAGAGTCACAGGTAGCTCAGGATGGAGCAGCACTTACCAGTCATTGCAGGGAAGATTAAATAGTGTCACAGCCATGCAGCAAACAAACAGAAACCCTCCGTCTCTAAGGATGGGTGCAAATCTGTTCCTGACTGCTGAACCTACTAGAAAAAAAGTTAACAGTTATTTTTAAAATAACCCCACCAGGCTCCTTGGTCGCTGGGTCGGTCATGCTTATCGTCGTTGTTAGCATGTGATTAACTGCTGGGGTATCTGTGAAGCTGTTCCTGTCAGGCGGCAGAGGAATCCACTTAACTGTTTTTTTTTTTTTTTTTTTTTTAATTAAAAGCAGCAGCTGATACCTCATGGAAAACATTCTTTGTACAGACAATATAGACTCTGTCTGTGCTACATGTTTGCCATAGTTCTCTGTCCCCATTTGACATCATTAGCTATATTTGCCTGAACCCAGTGTTGAGATATGCAAAGAGCAACAGCTATTCTGAGGCAAGCTAAGCACTCAGACTTTGTCTAGACCACAAACAAAATGATATCCAGGAATGATTTAAAGGCTTCAGTGGAACAGAGTTTTGTTAGACTTTAAGCTTGAAAGGTTCGGGTATGAATTGTGGCAGCAGTAATAAACAGATCATTGTCCAGTTGTGGGCAGGATGGTATGGAGCTCAGGACATGGAGCACATCAGCTGTCCTCCCTGTCGATAACTTTTCTCACGATAGTCCATCCTTTTCAGACCTTCTAGTTGTCCACAACTTCAGAACCTGAAGCCATAACTTTCCTCTCAACTAAGACCATCCTAGCCAACACAACACGAAGTCTCTGCCCTGACTGTTTTCTGTCTCGGTCACACTCCACCCAGACATCGTTTCCAGGGGAAACTTCAGCTCCAAGGAGGCCCTGTCTTGGATCCAGCTGCACATTGTGAAGACAGCTTGGAGAGCGAGAGAGAGAAAGAGAGAGAGAGAGAGAGACATGTCCTCACAACAGTAAGTCTCCTGCCTATATAAAAGTAGGAAATAACTGAGAGTAGAAATAGTATTATTGATTAGAACAACTAATATAATTAGAAAAAAATGCCAAACTTCAGGCACGTAGCCCTTTTTCAGGTCTGAAACAGAAACAGAAAATTTCAAAGCAAGGTCCAAGTAGAGAGCTATTTCTCTGATACATTATGAAATCTTAATCTGTAGGACATCTGAGAGAAAATTAGGCTTCATCTTGCCCACAGCCAGTTTCCTGCTTTCTATGCTGCCTTTAGTAGATTCTTTTCTTTGCTTTAATGTCTGACTGAAAGTCTTAGTTGTTACACTAAGTGTCAGCACATACATATGTCCTTTGTGTGTAAGGCAACACAGGCTTTACTTAGCAACTATTTTCATGGTTAGAAAATGCCAAATAGTTGGGATTTCTGCCCTTTTGCACAAGTCCTGCCTCAGAGTGAGCCCTGTCTCCTGATCAATGATTGCATCAAAGGTTCTGGCAAGGACTTGGATATAAAGGCTAAATATAAGGCTTTCATCAGCACGAGGTGTTAGGAGGAGGAGAGGGTGGAGAACTTGAGGAAAAAATAGTTGGCCTTGGTAGAAAATTCAGAGAAAATGAGTTATTCATTGTGGGCTATATAACTTTGGACACTGAAATTTAAAAAATTGGACAATCTCAGAATTTTTCAGAGTCAGAATCTAGTAAATGCTAGAGATAAAATGTTTGTGGTCAGCAGAAAATTGTCCCAACTGCAGCTGACTGCTTCCATTCTGTAACTATGCATACCCACAAATACCAAGTAACCAAAACACTTTCTGTTTCTTAATAGACTGTCTGTTGTTAATTATTTTAGTTGCTTGCAGGGAACAATGGAGGTGGATTGTAAATGATGGCTCAGAAATGATGAGAAATAAATTATAACTATTTTTAATGCTTTGGACTTTACTAGTATATAGTGCCTCTCAGAAGATCTCAAAGCACTTAGGGATAACTAATACTATTGCACTCAATTTACAAGCTAGTAGAGAGGGGTTAGGGAGTTAGGATGGTATTTAAATTTGAACAGGGTGCTGGGATGGCTTTTGCTGCAGCTATTTATAGAGGATTTACACGACTGTAGTGTTTATTGTGTCTTTCAATAAAAAGCAGCTGCAGAAACACACAGCTGGCAAGCTTCAGTACCTGTGAGATACAGAAGATATTATCCAGAAAGCTGATGCACAGGTACAGGGAGATTCACATGCTTTCTGCAACAATTTAAGTATTGCTTTTCTAACAAAAGTCTGAACTGATTTTAAATGTTTAAGTTGTTTATGTTCAAAATTCTCTCTCTGCCTGTTCCTCAGCCAGATCCTCATCCTAATACAAATCAGTCAACCACATCACTTAGCTACAGAATCAAATTCTTCAGCTAGGCCTTTACTGCCAAGTTATCCTAGGCTCTGGTACAGGTATTGTCCCTAGAGACGCTCTCATCCACAAACAGAAACCTTCCCTCCAGGTTAGCAGCGTTACTGACCCAGATTTGCTTGCAGATTCGCCAAACATGTGGGCTGTGTACTGCTTGCACTCTTGCTGACATTGGACCTACTGTCCCATGAGAAAGCAGTATAAAATGGATTCTATAGCCTCCTTCGATCCTTTTACAGTCCCATCTTTCTACAAGACCATGATTCCCCTCACTTTTGCACACTAGCAAGACGCTAGACAGCTCTACACTGTCTCCGTACACACATCATACAAGGGAGATGAAAGGATCAAAGATGTGACCATAAGTTGAACATCTGCATCTGCCCATGATCTATTTGCTTTGACGTTTTCTTATCTCACATGCCTTTCATAAACTCCAGAACTTTCAAACCAAATCCTGCTGTCTTCCACTGTATTATCCTAACTTGTGCTGGAAGAATGAATGCAGTTTATACATATCCAGTGATTAAGAGACCATGGAGAGGTTGTAAAGGGGGTGTGACCATCATTAAAGCAAAAGGGCTAAAACAACATTTTGTTGAGCCACCCACACAAGAAGACTGAGTAAGTTTTCTGTGTCTAGCATAGATTGTTAATATTTTTTTTACTTTTGTTTCTGCAGGAGATGAGTTGGGGCTTAAAGCTTTGTTCTTTCAGGGAGTCTCTTGTGAGAGGCCATGTGAAGGTCAGCAGAACTCACCTTATTAAGACAGAATAAAGAGAAAAAAGATTAAAAGAGCACTGGAGATGCTCTGACCCCCAAAAAAAGCACGTTAAATTGCAAAAGTCCAGCATGTCTTGCCCAAACTGCATCATGTCTTTTCATCCAGTAAGTCAGCAGCTTCTGCACTCATTGACTCTATTTTATGGTCCTACTCCTAAGATTTCATAGCGGGGCTCATTAAAAAGGCATCCAGATCACTTCCACAGTTTTCTGTGGACTTTGGATTAGACTCTGTCCACACTTATCCAATTAAAACCGTCATTCAGTCCCTCGAGATCATCTTCCTTTAATCTTCTTGTAAAAACAGTTAGAGTTTCTCAGGACAATACAAGATGCACTCTCCACATCACTAAAAGAGCAAAGGATACATAAAAAACACATTGGCACCAAACAGCTAATACATCACATTTTGCCATAACTTCACACTCTGTTCAGTCTTACAGATGTCAGTTCTTTGCCACGTTTGGCCCTAGATTTTCCCACAAAGGGATCCCATTCTTGCATGAGACTATGTCTTGAACAAATTGGTGTGTCACATGCATTCAAAGGGCCATGATAAACCCTCCCTCTTTGCAGAGGGCTCCCAATTGCACGAAAGGAAGTTCTGCGAGGGTAGAATCAAGTTAAATTATACCATTTAAGCATTTATTATACCATTTAGGCATGGGCTAAAATGAGAGGCTGAATCATGTCAGGGAGCACATCCACAGCACTGTGAAAATGCAATTCTTTATAGTACAAGTGTTTGGGACAAATGGGAAGTAATTTGTGACGTGCCTTCTCAGGGAGCAAGCTATCTCCTTTCCCACCTGCCGTGCAGCCCCGCTGGAATATAGAGAAAGAGGAGAATTTCATGATTTAATGTGCTATTTAACCTCTCTTTTCACACTTGCTGTAGTGAAAGACTTCTGGGCCTGGCCCCTGAGTCCTACACTTGAGCAAACTACAAGGACTGTGAAAGACAGGGATGCTCTCGCTCTGTCTTCCCCATTCCACTGTGCATGCACTTCTGAGATGGACAGTTTACCTTATAAGAAAAAAAACAAAGTTGTTGTAGTCATGAACACTGATGAGCTATGTAAGTATGGGAATGAAGTTCATTGTGTATGTATGTAGGTAGGTTTCTTGCACATCTAGGTATGACTGTGAATGTACAGGTGAAATATTATCTCTAACAATCTAAAAGAATAATTTAAACAGAAGCAGATAACAGAACACGCTTTCTAAATCAGAGTAAATTTTGAAATGCAACTTCATCTGAGAATATTACAAAAATACACCTGAAAAGGAGATTACATGGGGCCCAATATTTGCTGCCATTGTTCACAAACCATGTGTAAATAAAAGTAAAGGCAAAGCGGCACAATCATCTCCCCCTTTCTATTTTTATTTGCTTCTGCCTTAAACACTCTGCCTAGATGCCAGTAGTAAGTATCTCAAGAATTTATTTGTGGTAGCTCTATAAATAGTGGTTAGGAGCTGGTATACTTCCATCAAATTGCATTTTCTGCAGTTAGGAAAAGGATCACTAGATCTGGCCAGATTTTCGTGACAGCTCAGTTTGCTCATTGCTACCCACAGAGCTGTCAAAAAATACAGTGGCCTGGAAGATTTGAGGTGGAAGATTCTAAATTGTGTTATGGGAGGATTTCACAGGAGGATTCAGTGGAGTCCAGTAATTTATGATTGCGTCTGACCTTAAATGGGGTATCCCAAGGTCATACGTATAAAAAGCTATGCCTCTCTCCACGAGTTTGGTTTTATTAAAAACTCCTTGTATCTTTCATGACAGTTTTAACTTTTCACAAGACACTCACAAATTAGAATCATCTTCCTTGTGGGCCTGCTAATGGAAATCCCCTCATACAGTTATTAGTCACTGTCTTACAATAGCTTCTTGTCTCTAAGTACTTTGATGTTGTACATAAGAGCCATGGATCAATTACATTCATTTTTCCCATTACTGGGCAAATATTTGGACATTTTCTGCTGAGTTGATTCAAGGCAGAGCTAAACCAAAGGAGCTGCATACTGTGCAGGCATTTCTAACCTTCAGAAGCTGAAGGTTTTGTGACCTGGGTGAATTAATAGATGTTTATTCTAGTAGGATAAATGGAAAAACACCATTTCTATTCTAGGCAGATAAATGAAAAGCAAGGAAGATGAGGTTTGTTATGACAAAAATTGTTCACAAGTGGCATGTTGAAATGAGGAAAAGCAGGTATATATTTATATTACAGTCCTAACAGAATGTTTGTCAAGAGAGATTCAAGTGGTAAAAAGCATTAGCAATTGTTGTGTTTCCTCACTTACTGAAACAAATATTTCTGCTACAACTAGTCTGCTGAAGTTGACTCAATTGTAAGGATTCAAAATATCCAAATTCATATCTTCTGGAGTGAAAACCCAGAACTTTTTCATTAAGATATGATTTCTTCAAACAAGAACACATTGCTATTTTTTCTTGTCCGCTTCAAACAATAGCTGCAAGTCTTCCACCACTGTGTCATAAACCCATTTTGAAATATTTCACTTGCCAAGATTCTTCTGCAGAACAGAAGAAGGAAGGCAAGCCAGCTGGCATATCGAGCAGTGGCAATCTCAAGTGCTTACCAAATTCAGGAATGTTATAAAATAAGAATAAATGGATGCCATTCTACAAAAAAATAGTGCTGCAGTTATTCCTCAGATGGTCCTGGTCTTCTAAACTTAAAGTTCACTGCTAACCTTTATGGGAATTTTGGCTTGAATAAGGATTTTGAGAAGAGTTTGATTTGGTCATTTTTTAGCAGACAAAATGGATTCTCTGAAACCACTTTTTTGATAATCCAGAGAGGAGTTTCTGTGACTGTGGTATAAACAAACGCTCTGTTAATTCAGCTGCATTATTGCTCTGTTACTAGGGATCAGATCAGGCCTGCCATGCAGAAAGTCAGAACTTCAGCTTTTATGGGCCTCTCTTTCTTCTTTCAGAAATCAGGAACTTCTGAATAATAGGGATGGTGACTCCCTAGTAGTAATCCTAAAAGATAATTCTTCTCCGGGACAGCTATGTGATAGTCATAACTGGGTGAAACAGGAAAAGACATTTCTTTTTGTTAAAAGGCTTAGGAAATTCAGACGAGGAGGCTATTGTTAATCTACATTGTTAATCTAAATAGATAATGGATTTAGAGAAATTCAATAAATGATAGATGAACAGGTGACTAGATAGTGAATTTCATGATCATGGCAAAATCACGCTTGTGTTTTTTTCAGTGGTGTTTTAAGGCTATCTTTATCTAAATCTTTATGAATCTTTACTGAGCTCTTTATTGAGTATTTCCATTTACTAAAAAGTCTGATATTCAGCCAGAAAGTTCAGCCAGCTTCTTTGATAAATAACAATATTTCAATCAATCTGTAAATTATTGGAAAACAAGTTCAGTCTGAACCTTGAAAAAGAGAACAGTTTAAAAAAAGTGTAATTTATTTTCAAATCTTTAAAATAAATTTGTGAACCTTGGTACAAAGTTGTCCTATCTGTCATTTCCAAGATAATCTCTTATATCACAAACTTGACTTGACACAAGAGAAGGTATAGTCTAACACTATTATCTGCAGTGACTGTCTGAAAGGGCATAAATTATTATTTAGCTGAAGACCTGATGCTTTCCATTTGTGTAAATCTGAGTCAGGAAAAACACCATTGTAATCAATGGACTGTGCAATTGTACAGATAGCAGCAAAAGGGTGCCCCAATTACACTATTTTTTGCACATTTTATCTTTCTTTACCCATTTCCCAGGCTTCACATCCACTTCTTTATTCCTTAAAACGAAAGACATTGCAAAAAGCTTGGAGCTGGAATAGCCTTATCATTGGGAACAACCCTCAAATCAATGTGGCTTTTATTAAGCATTGTCTTGAAACTCCCTGCCAGGACTTGAACTGAGGACAACAGAAGTTGGTGTATTATTACATTAAGACTATTGTGATTTGTAGCTTAAAATGCTTTATTTCATTTTCACTAAAAATAGTTTTGCAGCATATGCAATTTCAAATAAAATAGGATGAAATTTACTGCCTCCTTCCATTTATGGCTCAAGCAGTTTGTTGGAGACATCATCATTCATCACAATGTCATCTTGTGATGATTATTTTGCCTGCTGGGTAGAGGCATTTTAGTTAAAAGTGAAAGTACCAATTGTGCTAACTATAATTTTGCTTGCAGTATATTGAATAAAGTAAATGTGGCATGGGAGTTAAAAGCACAAATTCTACGAGGCGCTGAGAACATCCCCCCAGATGCTGTGCGACCTCAGTTCCCATCCAAGTTGATGGGAAGCTAACGTGTCTCATCTTTTTCAGGGTCAGACCGCTGACGATTAAACAGTTCTAGCAAATATGATCTCATTCTTATTTGTCTGGGACATTATGAAACACAACATGAAGGAAGTTCAGATGTGGTAGCAGAATACAAAGTACTAACACACCCAGCATGGTGCATGAAATGTGTTCCTTTATAATCCTATATTTCCCAGACAAACACTTGTAAACATTGAAGTAAAACAAAACACATTTCCTTTTTATGAAAAAAATGCCTTAAAAACCACAGGATTAACAACATCAGGGAAGGACAATCCCCTGAAGGGCCTAAATATTGTTTCCAAAACTTGGGCTAAGTTAACTGTATTCAAGCTGGAATTTTTGATGATAGAATATGGAAAAATGTTTTTTAGAAAGATTTGTCCCAGCAAAATACACGCTGAATGGATTTTGAAATGATACCTCATGTTTTGAACAGCCTTATTGGTGACAGAAGATGTTCCAGTGGTCGGGGTAGGAAATGGGATTCAGAAATCCTGGATTTGGTTTCTATCTTTGCTGCAGGTTTCCCACATGCACAAGAGCAAGCCACTTGATCTGTCCTGTGTCTTGGTCCGATGAATAAAGAAAAGACATTCTGTTTTCTTCAAGTCACCAGTAATATATGTGGAACTTACCTGCCATACAGACAGCCAAATATACGCTGAGGCAGTAAGAGTTGATAATACTAAACTATTTATATAGTAAAACACAAAGCATTGTGGATAAATACACTGAGGTGAGCTGTTGCTGAATCATATGTAAGTAGACAGAAAATCATGAAACTGTTTGATAAATTTTTATTCAAAGGTAGCAAAAAGTTCCTCCTTTAGGCATCTTTCTTTTTTTCCTGCTCAAGCTGTTTCTAATCATTCATTCAGAATATGAAAGGTATCACATAAGTAAGCATCCCTGCAAATGAGGAGAATTAAATAGACAAAAAGAATAGTGCACAGTGTGAAAGCACAAGCAATATAATACAGGCCTGGACCAATATCTCTCTGTTAGAGTGTTTTGTCTCTGGCAGCAGCTGGGAGGTTTGATCAGGGGAGGCCTCAATCCGTGTTCTCCTTCTGAGCATCTGCCTGCTTCCCATCTTGCAGCAGTTACCAGTGCAAGGACTTCTGAGCCAAAGGCTGCATATAGGCTACGAGTTTTTAATAGTTAATAACAAAGCATCTCATCTCCATGAATTTGTCTAATACAATGATTTGGGAATTTTTTTTTCACCAGTTTGTCTTTCACAGAATCCATTCTTTGGTAAAGAGTTCAATAATTTAATTACGTTTTGAATTTAAAAAGTACTTCCTTTTTTATTTTTAACCTGTTATCTAATAAAGTGGCCCATAGTTCCTATATTGTTGCAAATTTTTTTTATTTTCATGATTTTAGAAATCTGTACCATACTACCCTTTTGGTCATTCCTTTTGCAAGGGGAGGATATTATCTATTTATAGATAATTCTCCTTTATAGAAACCTTCTCTGATGCTCTTGTTCCCATTCTCTATATCTTTCATATTATCCTAACACATCACAGCTGATTGATAGCTGATTTTATATTTGAATTCTTTTGAATCTCTTGTGTGAACACCACCTATTGCTACTGATTTGTCATTGTACTGACTTGTGCCAAAATCTCTGCCACTAATATTTTTGGCTTGCTTTGCTGTGGTTTAACATTTATTTTGCTGGAGATCATATTCTTCCTCTTTTTTCTTTCTCTGTACACAGCTTTCATATTTTGGAAGATGTCTTTCTACTTCGAATGGTTTCTATTACACTACTGTTAAACTATCTTCTTCTTATGGATGTGGTTCTTTCAGAATATGTTTTTGTTGAGGCTAGTGATGTACATTGACTGACATATATTTCTCCTTTAAAAAGTATGCTTACTACTCTTTTAATTGCTGCTTTCAACTCTCCCTTAAAGAGCTTTCTCATCTTTATTTAATTTCCCAACTAAGTACTCTTCAAAAATACTTTGGTGATGACTTATATTTTACTCATGAAACCCAAAATCTCAGAACTGGTTTCTAAATGTTGACTAACCAAAAAAATTAGGAGCTAAAGCAAAATAACGAAAGAATCTAATGAAAGTTATCATCATCTGATGATGGAAACATCAATTTGGCTGCATATATTTCACCTTAGTCAGCAAGATGAAGTATGTTAAATGTCCTTTTGGCAAATCTGTCTGTGAAAAGCCAAAGACTACGAATTAAACCACAGTAAGTTCTACCTGCAGCTTTATATACAGCCTTTGTGTACAGAAAATGACCCAGAGTTTTCACGCTTCCTCCCTTAGCAATTATGTATGGATCTTCTTAAAGAAATAAACAGAAATGGTTGGGTAGCTCACACAACTGGAATCCTGTGATGGATGGATATAGACTCTAAATTTAGGAAGGATAGGCTGGGACAGCAAGGAGGGGCACTGCCCTTTTGGTGAGAAAGCAGAGGGAATGCACAGAGCTCTGTCTAGAGACAGGTGAGGGGCGAGTTGAGAGCTTTTGGGTCAGGATTAGGGGGCAGTCCAGCATGGGCAATGTTGCATCAATGTTTATAAATACCTAATGGGAGGGAATAAGGAGGATGGGACCAGACTCTTCTCAAGGGTGCCCAGTGACAGGACAAGAAGCAACAGGCACAAACTGAAATACAGGAAATTCCGCTTGAACACAAGAAAACATTTCCTTACTGCAGGGGTGGTTGAGCACAGCAGCAGATTGATCAGAGTTGTGGAGTCTTCAGCACTGGAGATAATCAAAACTGCCCAGCATAGTTCTGGGCGATGTGCTCTAGGAGATCCTGCTTGAGCCGGGAGGGTTGGACCAGGTGATCTCCAGAGGTGTCTTCCAACCCCAACTATTCTGTAATTCTGTGAAGTATAATACAATGTAAATATAAGGGATATCCATTATTACTGCAGCTACTAAAAAGAAGAATGTAACACAAAGAACACCACATTTACATAAAACTCGGACTTCGCCACTAAGTCTTTATGTATCCCCTGATCTTTTTGCAGGAATATGAAGGCACTGTGCCATGTCAATTTGTTTTTAATATTTATAAATATAGTAAAGTAGTTATGAACCTACTGGTCTGTATTACTATTTGCTTTAAATAAAAACTGATTATGTCTTTTTAGAGCACAATTCACCAGTAGGAGAAATTATGTAGATAACATGTACCACAAACATACATATTATATGTGTATACAAACATATTTATGGTTGTTTATGCATATATATTCTATATGTATAAAGGTGAAAAAGAGATGTTGGAGGGAGGCGCTTTTCCAAGTGTGTAGGGTTTTTTCAAGAGTGTAGGATTGCTGTATTTCTGCCAGTGGGAAAGAGCTGAATTAGTTCTTTATTTTCCACTTTGAGATTTGAATCCTGTAAGAAAGCCAGTAATTTTTGAATAATGGAAGAAACAAGATGGGAAGACTGGAAAAACAGATGTCACTGTAAATGACAAATAAGAATACAATCCTCTTCAACAAAAATTTCTATCCTGCAATTTTCCAACCTGATTTTTTTTATATGAAAGCTTTAATGCAGTGTAAAAATAAGTAAATCTCACAAACACATATTTATGTATTATGCACCTATTTTGAATTAGTTTTTAATTTTTGATAATTAAAAACTGTTTAGAAGAGGAAAAGGAGCATGCATAAAGGAGGGATTTTATCATGGATTTTATTATAAGCACAGCTCTGAACTCCATGAAGCAAAGCGCATAGCTCACAGCAGCTGACCTAGAAATCACTGCTCTGAAATGATCTGTGGAAAGGCTGAAGTTCTTCCGTATGTGTCAGAGATACTGGGCTTTCCAGCTGATCAAATAGTTGTTTTAAACCATCCAGTATAATTTTGCTTTTTGTTTCTCGCAATAATACCAAACCAGCTTTTTGCTACCACAGAACGAGTCAAATGCACGGAAATAGTAAAAAATAAAAAGACTACTATGTTTAGCCAGAACCATGTTTTGTCATTTTATCATACAAACTATGTCAGCCGGTGGCTGCATGAGTAATCTAAGCTTCAAACAATATCATTCTGTAGATAAATCAACGGATAGAGACAGAAACAAGCTAGGTCTATTTTAGACAGCCTAATGATCAGTAGGTTTTTTTCTAATAGCTTGTTAGACTTCAGCCTGTCAAGACTGAAGATTTAGGGACACTGATTCACTTGAGATTTCCTGATTGCATTCCCGCTGGGCTATCTACGAATCACAATAGAAGACTCCTAGGAAAAGGGGAAAAAATGGATAGCTTTCAGGCCTTTATGAGGCACAGGCTATTGTCATGCCCCGACTAAATCCTAATTACTCTGATTAACAATGCAAGCCTGTCACTGCTCGTGCATAATAGTGAGAAAGTTTGCAGTAATTACTACGAAATTCTGCCACTTCTGCTAAGGCCTTCACACGTGCCTTACTGGGACATTGTCTCCCCTGCATGCCATTCATCCAGCTGTTGTTTCCAAAATAATGTTTCCAGGGTGAATCTCATTTGCAATTCAGACCAGACCTGAACATACTCAGTGGGATCAACTGACTCACATGATGGGCTGCAGGATTTAAACAATATTGAGAAGTTACTGACTCAGGGTATCAGATTTCTTGATTCTTCTTTGTATTAACTTCCCTTTTAAAATCAGTGGTTCATGGTAGGTTATTATTCAGCTTTAATGTCACCTTTTTTATTTCTTCTTCTTTTTCTGCATAGCTTATCCATTTCAGAGCTTTATCACTGTTTTAGCTGTTAAATACCTCTAAGGATAATGAAAATAATATTGCACATAGGTGTCTGCAACAGCATATACGCATCTACTTAGAAGGTCACGTCCAACAGTTTAGTGAGAGGCATAGCATTGCTTTCACTGGAGGAAAAAAAGGAAAAGCTTGTAAAACAGAGGCATGACTTTATTTATGAGTAAAAAAAAGTATTTTGAGATGTTTATGTTAGAATAGGAGACTCCAGTCATCTATACTGCTTGATCTCTGATTTCCCAAAACACTTTCCTTCTCATCTTCTATTAACTCTATTGTCTAATCCTGTTGTCATTAAAACTAACCGCAAAATTCTCTGATGAAATCCTGATTCCACAGGAATTAGTAGCAAAGTTGCCATTAGCATCAACAGCTGAGTCCAGAGCCATGCGATGGGTGGCCTCCCTCACACTCCCTGCAGCCTGGAGTCCAGGGGACACAGGCAGGACATGGCAGAGACGAGGGAGAAAAGGTCACGTGCCATCACAAAATTCAGGTGCAGTCAGGGCCTGAAACCAGACCTGCAACTCAGCGGACACATACACAGCAAGAGGGGATTTCACCTTTATCGATTTAAAGTGCAAGTGTATTCCTCCGTTTCTGATAGATAAAGTCTGGCTCCTGCTAGCTTCCAAGCGCTCTCACCTGAACTGAATCAAACCTCTCAGTGCTCAGCACCTTGCAGGATTAGCCCATGGCAGTTCCAAGCTTGCATAACATACCTAGTCTTGTATGAAACAGAAAGTGTTCCGCGATGAAGCTTATATAGTTAAATTGTCAGTTATGCACCACTAAAAATAATTAAATAAAAAAAAAGGTCACGATTAAAATTCTTACTCTTTTCCTATTTTACAGGACTTATCCTGGGGAATGCTGAGAGCTTTCTGCCACATCCTCCAGTTGAGAGCACGCTACTCTGAAAGGGGGGGGGGGGAGAGGTTGACCTAAAAGAATGGAATACTGCTGCTTCCTTTGCACATGTGTGCACAATCTTCAGCTCTCCCTTGCATTCACTCAGTGTATCTTTGGAGCCTGTCCGGCTTGGAATTTATCAGGTGATCGGCTGAAAAGGAAGGGACATTTTTATTTGGCTTGTATAAAATAAAATTTCAAATTAAATCATTTAGAAGCAAGCAAAAAACCTGTAATGATCTGCTTTGAAAATACAAATCCGTTTGCCTGTCAGAAACGCATGTTGATTTCATTAAACTTCCTATGGCAACTGCCCTGACAGCCTGGCCAGCCGGCAGTCCTCTCCCCGATCACACTGGTGCTCAGTGCCCAGGCAGGCAGAGGAACAGGCCAGCAGGAAGGCAGGCACTGACACAGATTGTTCCATTTTGCCAGGTATTTGGTAATGTTGATGTTTCATTCCGGCACAGAACAAAATGAAATGTTGACAACCTGGAATTTCCCACAAAACAGACGTTTCCTTTTCCGGCCAGCTCTAACATACACACACACGCGCACACACACTTGCAGAATTATTAACTGCTATGTAATGACACCAGACTATATGCCCACTTCCAACGTGTGGTATGGAGGGAATCCAGCCCTCAAAAATCCTGCATTAAAACAGTCACTGGAGAGCTGTGGAGTTTGGAAAGCTGTTAGGTTGCATAGCTCTTTCTTCATGGAGCAAGCTGGAGCTTTCTTTAATTTAGCTGTGCGAACCATCGGCACTGGAGGAAGGAGAGCTCGTCTTTTGTCTAGAAGCCCGGGGAGCGACTCAACACAGTAACTTCATCTGTTACTTACAGAACAAAGTGCGAGAAGGGAATCACTGTTTGGATCAGCAGCAACTCCTTCTCCATTCTCTGAGTCCTTCCCCCCCACCCCAAGAGCAGTTGCAAAGTGCCAAAAGCTATCAGAAAGTCTGCTTTGCATCAAGCAAACGCTACTGACCCTCTGAGCTAGCCCACAGGGAAGAACACCAGGAGGGAGATTGCAGCTGAAGATAGGACTACTTAAGTGGCAATTCATTGTGAACCACTTTTCTAAGCTGTTGATAGAAGCATTAAGTGTGAGAGAGGAAGGGGACTTATCTTTCTGCCCAAGCAGAACCCTAATGACTCCATAATGACTGCTAAATAATGTTGTCAATAATCTCTATTTAATTATACAGCTCCTGTATGCCCTAAAAAGGAAAGAAAACACAAAAGTAGTCTGCAGTCCTAACTTTCCCAGAAGTCCCTTAGCCTAGTTCTGTAACATGTGTGTGCATATCTAGGATTAGTTACTATGGGGAACATAATTCACTTTCCATCCTTCATCTCATCTGAAACATCTACTCATGTGAAATAGATTTGTCCTACTCTTGAAGCAACCATCAGCAAATGCTGTATCTGCTATAGCTTGTTAGCAGGCAGGTAAGCTCTTTCCAAGATAAAAATACATGTATTTTCACAACTCTGCTTTGGAAGGTTCTTCAGAAAGGTTTTATCTTTGAGCAGAACTGACTACAAAAACAGGGTGTTTAATGAACACAGCACCACTGTGTGTGAAAGTCTGAGGAATATTTTCAGACAGATGCCTATTGTAGGAGCTGGTGACTTACACAGTGGCCTTTTTAAAAGCCTAAAAAATATGAATTCCTTCTTTATCATTATTTACTTTTTTACCGATTCTGAAAGTCTCAGAATAGGCCCAGCTTTGAAATAACAGCTTATTATTATACTATGCATGCAATAGGCTAAGGAGGATATTTTATTTAAGCACAAAAATCTATTTTTGGCTTAGTATTCCAAAGCTTTCTTAATGCTCAATTTACTAAAATATGTCTTCAGGCACAGGCCAGATTTCGGCCAATAAAAACACTGGTTTCATCTGAAATATTAAACAAGCTAATTGATAAAAAACATGGCATAATAGGTGAACGGTCTGTCATTTGACTTCTACCACCAGTTCAGGAGAGTTATTGTTATTATAAATAATAAAAGTTAGGGAAACATAAGAAACCAGATTTCCACTTACTGTGTGGACAGGGAGCCAAATTCTGAATTTTTTGATTAAACTTATAATATGCAAGACTGAAGCAGGAATGGAGAATATCTTCAGAACTGTACTTTGATGAAAAAATTTCAACCATATGTGTTAAATATTTTGCTGCAGTTAAAGCTGATGAATTCTGCTAGTGGTTTTTTGCAAATTTGCAGTGTATCACCTGCGCTCTCCCTAATGTGTATACAGCAGGAGAAGTAGAAGTGAATGTGTGAATATCTACAGATCAGTGTATTACTTTAAATCAGGCATGAATTAGATTAATAAGAGGGGGAGCGAGTCTATGAACTGCCTTTTATCAGCATCTCATAGACCTGATAATGAGTGTCTCTTCCAAAACAGGGAAGGCAGATGCCAAAGGCCAGTGCAAAGAGTGAACGGGGGCAGAAGCAAGTCAGAGTCAGTTCATGACCAACTCGGCCATAGGCAACCCCTTTTCTTAAGCCATTTTGAGAGTCTTACCCTGGGCAAAGAGCTGCCTTCTCATGCCTCCAGGGAGGAGTGCCAGACACTGGGGTTAATTACAATATAATTACAATTATAATATAAAGCCACTAGCTTTACGGAGGAAGCAGTAAAAGAAGCACAATGACATCTCCTCATCTCATTGCCAGTGTCACAGTAAGGACATATAGACAAAAAATTGAGGGAGAGCCAGTCACAGCTAATGATAATCTCATGCATCTAGGGAGTCAGCCACTTGGCTTCTCCAAGTGAGGTCCCTTGGAGACACGCAGGCAGGGAGGGGTCCAGAGGCAGGCTCCTTTATAGCAGTAAGTGGCTCCTTTCCCTGTGAAACAGAGACAGGGAAGAAAAACAAAAGAGAGCACGAGAAGAAGATGCCAAGAGAATAAGCTGAGTTCAGTGCATAATACAAGTCCCAAAAGGCAGTGGGAAATGAGGAAAGGCTCTATATTCCTCCAGTGGAAAATATTAGAGCATGCACATGGTCTGAAATGCCCTTATTAGTCAGACAGCAGCCATTTCTCTTTTGCTTGCCTCATTTTTTTCCATTAAAAAATAAAAGAAAATTGGCCAGTTGATGTGATTCAGCTCCTGAACTGGCTTTTCTAGAGGTAACACTTCCTGTCTGAGGTACTGTTTCTGGCAGGATGGATTTCCTGGCTGAGATTTTCAAAGTCACCTAGGGAACCTGTGTATTCACACACATACCATGTATTTAAGCAGGAATTGTCATCTAAATCCCATGAGCAGATGTGAAATACTCTCTTTCTATCCTCTCTTTTCACTTACTCATTCCTTGCTGCATCTTTTATCTTCCTGTTTTCTGTTTCGTACTTTCTTCTCACAATCTTTCTTTCCATTAAGCTTCCTCACATTTCACTTCTTAATGATTTTTTCTCTCTTATTTTTTTCCAGTAACTGCCAGCTTTTTCTATGCCTTTGACTTTCCTTTCTCTCCAGGTGCTGTTTCCCTCTCCACTCTCACACCTTTGTATCATCAGCCTGCCCTGTCTGGCCAGTTGCCCCTTATATAAGAGCTGAACTAGCTCTTTTTCCAATGTTACCTTTAAAATGAGAATTAATTGCAATGCATCCCTCCCAGCAGTGAGGCTTTGTAGGCCATCCAAACTCCATCATGTGATATGCAGAAACACCTTCCACACAGTTCCTTGGGATCATGGGGACCAGGGAGAGAAAGACTAAGTGAAGAGAAACAGGTATATGTCTCCTTTTCTTAGCTACAAATAACTACCTAAATAATACTCAAATGGTTCTGAATGCTGACATATGCACCAGGTTTTCTACCAATGCACCAAATTTTCCACTGACTTCTCTAATATGCTGCAAAGATAAAGCTGTGCTGATTTGGCTGGTTCAGACACCTGCCTGACTATGACTTCCTGTGAGTGCTCTTTATACCTAATGCCCTACTTCATACCTAACGTATGCAAATATCAACATTTGCAACCAGTCTGAACCACTGATTTAGAGCTTTCTCTCCTATTACTAGATTGTTGGTGTGATAAAATGAGACTGTACAACAATCCCAAGAGTGCAACTGTCTTTAATGCTGTTCCTACTTTGGAAAACAAGCATCCTGATAACAATCAAAATAACATATCTGAATGCACTTCACCTTTGTTTTTCAGAATAAAACCTGTCCTGATGTCGATCCATGCAGTATGTGAATATACACTTAGCCACATGGGCACAAAAAAGCCACTTAATTAAGAAATGTATAAAGAGTGATAACTGTAGATTAATTTTAAACATTTCTTTATGAAAAATAGAAAAACTTTATGAGTCTTGCTGCATATCTAAGAGATTTAATATTTCAATTTTATATTTTATACTAAAACTCAAACCATTACACATTTTTTTACCTTAAGATATTTAGGTCCTTTGAGGTCAGAGCTTCTTTTTGTAGTACTTAGTTACCCAAAGCTGTTAGAGTCTGCCAACTCTATAGCACAGAATTTATAGCACTGGGTCAAAGACAGTTCCTGGAGGTATTCAGCAGCCCTTTGTAGTAAATCAGCAGTCATGTCTTTGATAAATGTCTCCTGAGTCCAGCAGTAACTATTCCTCAGTGCTGAGAGATAAAACAGTAGTGAAAGACACACAGCAACAAGGAACTAGTAAATAACTTCTAAGGAAGTTATGGTTAACCCAGTGCTCGTGAATACTGAACTTAACAGTTCTTGAAAACAACATGGAAGCCTATCTGGGCACTTGAATTCCAATGTGCTGCTCACGTATAAAAGGTGCAGCACCCTGGAGGATAATAAGGCAATCATTATAACACAAATGAGGGATATAAAGCTTTTTCAGGTTGATAAGAACCTCTCTAGACCTTTCTATTTCATCTGCATCATGAACTTCCACATTCAGTCTGTTACTTGATAATTCTATTAAAATGTGGACCTACAAGCAATGAACACAGGGTTCATCCAGGCTCCATGTTAATACTCTAGGATCTGGTCCTGCAGCTGCAACTGATATAAGCAATCATTGCTTACATGAGCACTGTGCACACAAAGCTCTTTTGGCCTCTCATCTTCAGATCTACTCTACCAATCAGCAGTATTTAAGTCAGTGGCGATATTTTCATGGCCTTAAGTAGGCCCATAAAGAGATGCCATGGAGTAAAGAGATACAGAAGGACTACTGGCTGGCTTGGTCATAGCTGGAGGGTGACCTTTCTAGGTCAGCTTTCACCAAGCCGAAGCACTGCTCCCCTGTGAGATGTCATAGCAGCTTGGCATTTCAACACTCCGAGAGGACAGGCCATGTTGGAAGTCATAGCCTTGTTTGCACCCTGTCAATGCCTCATCGCTTCAGCCTCAGGGGGTGTGAGAGCTGATTAAGTCAAACACTTCCATGCGTAATCAGGGTTCAGGTACCTTCAGCCCTTGGGCAGGGTAAGGTTTTGAATAACTGGAGTCCTTTGTCACTGCATGGTTTCATAAGTTTCTACCATCAGAATATTATAGTAGAGGAAGCCAGAGACTAAGGCAAAAAGAAAATGAATAGGTTGTACAATTCTTTTGGCTGAGATTTATGGGCCCATCTCATCTAGAGTGAATAGGCAGCAGTTTAATTCGGCAGCATGAAAATTTGTCCACTGCTAGCAAACAAATCTCTTTACTTTTTCTATTAAAAAAGTCAGTGTCGTTAAAAACCTGAATTAACTCCCATCCAAGCCATCAGATAATCATCCAGGTACTGGAACGACGCTAGGAAAAATATTATTTCATATTCTTTTCTTCTCAACTCAGTATCTGGCATCTTTCCACCAGGAGAGAGAAGACTTGGCTCTAAGAGGAATGGCATCAGACTGCAGCAATTCTCTTGCACTGTTTTGAGATCACTTTTTTAATTCCTTTTTGTGTGTGTGTGTGAGAGAGAGAGATTTCATGTAATTATCTCAGGAGCAAAAGCCCAACCAGTCTCATTCATTAAAGATTTTCTTAAATGCTCTGGGATCTCTGATAACAGTCATCTGTATCTACTAATGAAGGAGACGTGTCTCTACAATGGGAAACAGAGCACATGATTATTTCTGAAACTATTTTTGAAACTATGCTCTTATAGTTAAGCCAAAATTACTTACATACAAGCACTGAATTCTGGATAAAAGTCACTGTATTCAGAGCTGGGCATTTACACAAGGAAATTCCTCCAGAATGATAAATTATACCAGAAGAGAGATAGAGGAATCATTATTTCTGGAGCAGCAATCTTTAATAGTTCTCTCAGTGGATTCACACTTAATACACATGATATAGGAGGAAGCTATTTTGAGGTCTGGAGAAGGAAAAGATTTAAATTAGGATTAAGTGCCAGGACTAATGAGGCAGTGAGATCTGTAGTGTCTCTTGCCTCTTTAGATCTAGCATATATTAGTAAATACAGTAAAATAAAAGTTCATGCTAAGGGACTAATGAATAAAGACATAAAATGTATCATTGTGATATACTCTAAGGCCATTTTAAAGTTCTGTTTGAAGATGCAAAATAATATAGGCTACCCAGGACTTATAACTGGTTAAACAGACTAAATGGATGAATGTAATACAGATGAATCTAAGGTTTATAGGGAAGAGATCTGATGATCTCTACTATGTTGGTGTAGAAGAGAAAGAGACCTGGTTATTAAGTGTAACTTTGGATTCCAGCTCTGGTGAGGGAGATCTTAAGTTTGCTGTTTTAGTGCACATTAACTACTAAAATATTACTTCCCTCCACCTCCCAATTCCCACAAAAGTCGAGGAAGTATGGATCTCTTTAGTCCCAGACAAAATACTGAATACCAGCACTTTGCCTTACTCCATTTACAGCACTATTCTGTTTAGTCCCAAGGCCCATTGCCTCACCATGTTCTGTAAGCTGTGCTCAGTGGTGTGGAGGAGTCAGACTGGGTTCCTTCAAAAAATCCCTGCCTGTGAGCTGTTGAATTTTCCTTGGATTCAGTAGTCCCTCGTATCATCCCTGCACATCTGCATTCAAACATTTCACAATCTAACCCCAAATATGAAAGACGAAACAGAATAAAATTTTATTTTAAGATTTACCAAAAGTAAACTGGCCAGGACTCAGATCTGCTGGTTTATGGAGACACTGGACTGTCTCAGAGCAATACAGTCTGCTTCCATAAAAATTCACTGCAGTCCAGAAGATTTATCACTAAATCTTCTCTGTCAAGTAACAGTCTTACTCCTTAGGCTTCTAACACATTCTCATACCTAGGTTCCCATCAAAATGAAACATGCTTTAAAAACTAGTCTAAAACTTTAGCAATTACATTTTTAACCATGACCTAAGAAGACATCTGTGCTTCTCTGCCTAACACAGCTGACAAAGCTGTGTGAGGGGCAGTGTTCCCAGTCAAAGGCATTGGCTTGACTGTGGACACATTTCCAAAGAACAGAGCACTCTTACAGCCTTTTTGGCTAATATTTTATCTGTGAAGAAAAAATAAATACACAAAATATATATGACTCTATAAATTGGAAAATATGAAATGGTCCAGAAAGACCATTATGGACCTTTGTATGCATACCTAATTAGCCTGTATAGTACTCTGACACTACTGTGTTTGGGGATATTAAAAAAGAAACCCTCAAGCAGATTAGGTATATGGGTCAGTATCTTCTGCGGGGGAGTGGATATTATACAGAAGCATCACTGGAGTGCCCTAACAACACACATGACTATTATTCTCTTCAGGGAGAGAGCTGTGCCCGAAATTAAGCTTTTCTCACTATCCTCGTGAAGACAGGCAAGAAGCAATGATAGTTCTAGTAGGAGATTCTCTATCAGGCATTTTTCATACCCAGTGTTTGGACAGAAAGCAATGGTAAAACGTATGTCGTAACAGATTCTGTCTCTGTTTATGCCCCTAGCA
This sequence comes from Rhea pennata, assembly GCF_028389875.1. NCBI lineage: Eukaryota > Metazoa > Chordata > Aves > Rheiformes > Rheidae > Rhea > Rhea pennata. Next base: position 27,898,695 of record NC_084665.1, on the reverse strand, counting down.
TCTAACTCCCATCTGTGGCCTGGTACACAGGCAGCCTGTTGTACAAGGGAGGCTTCAGACAGCTTGGGTGTATTTTAACTTTTGTATTTAAATGCCAGTACATTTGGTAGCTGAATTTTGACCATCTGACCCTTGCAGGGAAGTGGTCCTTGGAGGCAAACACAAGGGAAGACCCTTCACCTCTTTTCCTTGCAGTCCCCCCTGAGTTGGCTGGAGCCATCTGAAGCCTGACTCCAGTCTGCAGTGTATCTTACATTCACACATTTCTTTCATGAAACTGGTAGCAGAGGGCGTGAAAGAACAGCTGGATAACGAAGGGATAAAAGGGCACTGGATCCTTGGCATCCACAGTTTCAGAAGGTTGTTTCAGGTGCTACTGTTCCTCCCTTCTTTTCCTTTACTCCATCAGCATTACCCTCCTTCAATTTCCATGGGTTTACAGTCACATTTGTCTACCTTTTAACATACCTTTCTCTACCCTGTTTCTGTGTGAAAGACTCCCATGGACTACAAGATAAACTAATTTAGGGCAAGATTTTCTGAATTGCTGAGTTCCCACTTAGGTCTCCAAATACCCACCAGGTTTTCAGAAGTGTCTGTTTTGTTGGGTATTTTTTGGGGAAAAAAAAAGACCTTTATTTACATGCATAAATGGGATATGAGCTTTGTCAAGACGCTTATTCCATTCTGGGGTCCTGGGTTCCCTTGACTAGAATGGACTACCCACGAGGAGCGGGAAAGGGAAGCACTTGAAAAAGACCGACAAAGCAATTGGCTAGCTTGTGTAGAAAAATGTTTTTTCTTCTGAAGTCTTTTGCAAATCGTAAGAGACTTGCAAGCTATTTGTAACAGAACTAAGTCAGAATGAACTAGGCAGAGACATGACTGTTTTCTCTATCTTGCTAGTAACTTTAACTCTGTGAACGAACTGCCCTTTGGTTTGCAGCAGTAGTTTAGTTCTGCTGCTTTCAAAGTGCCCCACCAGCATCTTTATGCAAAATGCTAAAAAAGGAGGATGTGGCATTCGGCAGCATTGTCTTTCAAATCAATGTATGTCGTAACAGTCATCCCAACTCTCACACGCAAAAAACTCTCACGTGTCCCCAAAACATGAGATTTTAAAAATAGTAACCATTGACTTATTTTTTGTCTCCTGTCTTTGGTGTTTGGTTGGGTTCACATTATCAGGAACTTGCCACTTGTAAGGCTAGACATACTAAAAACAAACCTGGGATTACCAGGTAATCATTTGAGCCCAGGAACTGAGCATTTACATGTGAGACTCTCGATAAAATCATGAGAGCTGGCAACAATACAATTGTTACTGTAGTTAATGAGAATTTCAGGAACTTTCATACAAAAGAACAGTTGCTCTGTGTTTAAAATATTTTTTCTCATAAAACTACTGTACAACTGAGCTTTATATGTAGCTGCCAATATGAATTCATCAAGAACAGTTCATGTAAATCCTACCTTATTTTCTGCTGTAGTAAGGTAAGAGATTTTGTGAGTAGAAGAGCAGCATAAGATGTCATATCTTGACTTCAGAAAGTTTTTTGACATTGTCTAAGGTGACACTACCATAAGCAAACTAGGGAAACAAAACTGTAATTGATCCAAGGTAATTGCCTATGGGATTCAAAACTACTGTACAGAACTGGTTGAAAAATCATACTGAAAAAGAAATTATCAGTGGCTCCCTGTCAGACGGAAGGCTATAGGTAGGTACATTTCCTACGTATCTGTCTTGGGCCAGGTTAGTATTTTCGTTAATAAAAATGCTTGGTACAGTTTCAAGCAATGAAAAAGTTTAGAGGTGTTGTAGGCACATTGGAGGAAAGGATTAAACTTTCAAATGTCTTAGAGGGAATGGTAAAGTGGTCCAAAAAACAGAGCAGGATACATTATAATACAGACAATGGCAAGGTTCTAAACAGAGGCAGAAATAACCATTTGCACGAATTCAGAACATGGCACGATCAGTTCTGGAGAAAAGGTTTCAGGGATAAAAGTGGTTTACGAGTTAGATATGTTATTCATAAAATCATACTGCATTGCATAAAAATAGTTGTAGGGAATATGTAACAATCCTTTTCTCTGACCAGCTCTGTCAAAACTGTAAATGAAGTTCCATTCCCAGTTTTAAGCACTGCATCTCAAGGAAAAGACAAACCAGCTGGAGAGAATCCATGGAATAGAGAGAACTGAATGAAATGAAATGATAATAATCTTCAAATAAACACAAGGCAGCAGTAAAGAGAAGATCTTGCAATGAATAGGACAAGAAATAATGGGCCTACGTAACACCAATGGAGATTTAGGTTGTTTTTTAGAACAAATTTATGTGAAGATAAATACATTAATTTTAATAAGGGCAATAGTAAGACAACTAAAAAAAAGAAAGTACTATCTATGATTAACTATAAAATATAACAATTTCATCTTGCTGTATACTGTTCCTGCTGAAGTTCAGTCAAATGAGTATGTTCATGCTGCATTATAGGCAAACTATTCCAGGAGGCTACTGGTATTGCAGTCAAACAAAAATTAACAATTAAAAATGATGCAGAGGTTCGTAGTCATTGTTCCAGGTAATCTTCATTACTCTCTGACTGAAATTAACTGCATGGTTATTTGTGGAACTGGAATCAGAGACAGTAACTAAATTGATTTAGGTCAACTGATAGGGAGAATTTAATTTTTATCTATACTATTACATAATTTGTCCTTTTTTTTGTGGTGGGGGTTGAATATCTTTTCAATTTAAATGTCCCCAAAGGTACACATTTTAAATTTTAGCTCACCAACCAAAGGATCAGAAAAAGAAATTCAACTGACACTCGCTAAGCCTTCCAGGAAAACACTTAAAGACCAATCTAGATACTCTTTACACTTTCTCAGGTAACAAGTAAGCAAACAAATGTTTGAATAAATGAATAAATTGAGTCTTCTATAGTAGTAAAAGGTCCATAATACCCTTTCTCCATTTTACAGATTACCTTTGGGTGTATAAGGGCTACAGTTTCAAAATGATGAGAATTTCACTGAACTTGTGGTTAGCATGCCCTATTTTTGAGAAATCTAAAAATTTGACAAGGAAATTAAGAAGTTAATTGAAACTGCTTGGTCTAACAACAGCCAAAGGCAAAGAAGATACACTGATGTTAGACAATAAAGTTTCATTTCTTTCCTGTCCTGAAAGACGATATGTGTTAGAACTAATGCCCCTTGGCATGTGAGTTTGCTGGAATGTAATGCTTTAGCATGGATCAGTGATCTTAAAGCTTTCCAAAGTGGGTGCAAGTGTCAGTCCATTGAGTAATGAGCACCAGGCAGGATTGTTCCCTACAGGATCTGTCTAAATATATACAAAACTACTAGTTGTCAACCTGAAAATAGGCTAAAAGGCTATTTTTCATCTGCTTACTTGTCAAGAGTACAAAATAATATATAAAAAATAAGGACATGAGGAAATACTGACTAGCTTATGGCAGAGATTTATAAGACAGGTTGAAGAGTGTGTAGAATTATTCCTAGTCATGTGAAAGTCATGAAAATTACTTTCTTTTCCTGGAAAAAATATTATGTAACTGCATTGTGAATATGTATTTGCACCAGTTTTTGAATCAGAAGTATTTTGAAAGAAAGCTCAAAATTTTGAGGTCAGTTTAAGAAGCAAAGCCTGTGTAACTAAAATCGCTCATGAATAGTGACTCTATGACAATGACTTTTTTATCATGTGGTCTGCAGAGCTGTAGAAGTCCACAAACTACTTTTACTCTGTGAGTCTATGAAAGGTAATCAAGAACACAAGAAGTTGTCCATAGGCTTTACTACAGAGTATCATAGCTTCCCCAGAAGAATGTTGAAGGCCCAGAAGTTGAAAATAATCGAAAACCACTGTACAAAGCAGTAATCAAAGCAAATGGTTTGCAAACAATCCAGAGCTGGAGATACATATTCACCTAGGAGCCAGGCCCATTTACTGCCTTCAGTGAAAGACAGATCTCTCCCTCATTCAAAGCCCACTGAAACCAATGTGAGTCATTCCAAGACTTCAGTGGTCACTGGACATGGCTGTACTTAAATAATAAAGTCATTTGTAAAATTTAAACTCATTTGCAAATAATTCATATGCCAGAGAGGAATAAAATTCATGAAATAATTATTTTGCTGTAAATAATTTGCCCTAAATCCAGTGCTTAACTAATTTCCGTCAAAGCGTTTGTATAATATCTGCAAATCTAAACTGTAAACTAAGCGGAGTAAAACTGAATTTCAGCATTCCACTGAGTTCTTTTTGAAGGTTTTATGTGCTATATATACACTATATTCATATTTAAAACAGCTGTTTAACATATGAGCATTTTACTACTTAGTTTACTTCTACCATTTTTCCATTAATAAATTCACCATATATGCAGGCTTATGAACAGACTAAAACAGGCCCAAATGTTCTAAATGCACAGTCAGTTCATTAACAAATGATAATAAAGAGGAAGAAAAAAGTACAGTTTTTTTATTCATGATTGCTGAAAAGATACAGGGGAAATGGACTCTCATCCAAGCTCACACACCACAGGAATAAAAACCTGTAAGCCGTCATCTAGCAAAAAAACACCCCATATGTTTAAAAAAAGTTTGAAGAAAATTCCAGAGGAAAATAATTGGAGACACATCTTTTCCTTGTTCTGCTCTTGCTCTGTTCTCAGCATCAGGTAATACAGGTATATTTCCTAACACAAAAGCACCCCCTAAGATTTTCAAATGTACCTAGGGATCATCCTGGCTCTACGGAAACCAGCTGCAAGGTATCTCAGTTCAAACATACAAAAACTAAAGCAACCAAATGCTACTACTCTTTAAGAAACTCTAGGTCATAAAAAATGGCTGCTTTCTGATTCATTGCTAATATTGAGCCTAACAACCGAACTTTACACAGTTCAGAGCCTGTGAGCCTCTGCCGCCGGCACAGACACACTCACCCTTTCTACTTAGAATCAATGGCAAACTGTGCTGCAGGTCTGCTCACAGTGGAGATGGCAAACAGATGAGTTCCCACACTTGTATTCACTTGGGTTCTTTTCGGCAATTTTAGATGAATTCAGAGGTCACTGGAAAGTGAACCCTGACAGGACGGAATGCTTAAATTACAAGGAAAAAAGCAAACAAACTTGACCCCCTACTCTTCATGATGGCTCTGACAATTGTGAAATGAAAAAAAGAAAAAAGGAAAAAAAAGGAAATTACAGAAGGTTTGATAGGAAAAAACATCTTGTTGTGCAACATAGTATTAAATGCAATCTGTGCATCAGGGAGATTAAAACGCACTCTCTCTCTCAGGTTTATGAATTCTCTTCTCCCTTTAAAAATTCATGGACTCCAGACAAGCGTGGTGCACGCTAAGTATTCCAATTGCTTGTGAAAGGAGCGTTTTGCTAGTGGAAAATGTGTTGTCTCTTTGATTGCAAATGTAGTTGATTGTGGGGCGAATGAAAGGGTGACCTGTGACACGACCCGCTGGCGCAGCAAGGTCATTTTTTTTCCCTCCTCACACAAAAGATAAGAGGCTGACTGCTTACAAAGTGTTCCGGCAAATGGACAAATTAGGACTGCCTGGACTCCCGCTCCGATCAGGCAAGTTATTCTAAGTGAAGATAAGTGAAAGTTTGAAATGTTTTTAGGAGGAGGCAGACTCCAAGCTTTCATTCCTTCCTGAAATGGATGGATTGCAAAGCAATAGAGCTGTGCAAAAATGGCTTGCCCAGGAGTTTGATGTTTCAGACCCGAAGTTTGTATAACTGAGCAGAAGAGAGGAGTAGGACAGGAGGGCCGCGTGGGTGCAATGTCGGACTGGGACTCAGGACAGCAAGCCTCAGTTTGACTCCCAGCTTGATCATTTGTTTCCAGTGACACCACGCAAGAATATACAGGCAAGCAAAATCCTCCTCTGAGATGCCTAAGCACAAGCCAGATCCTGGGTAAAATTCATATAGCCACATTACCATAGCATTACATTTGAATAACACCTGCCTGTTCAGGACAACTCTGGCACCATGAAAATTGAACTTTATGGCTCTCAGATCCAAATTTGCATCTGTTCTGCCAGGTCAGAGTGTGGGCAACTTTAAGTCCACATGCATCTACATGTAGAAACATACTCTTGCTCTACTCTCACACCAGCATTTTAATCTCTGCAGGAGTCAGGGAGAATATTTTCATACCTTGGTGATGTGTTACGAGATAAAATTATCTCAGGGTAAGAAGCGCCCAGATAGGACTGTGCTGTTCATTTAAACACCTAGCTAGAAAACTGAGAGTTTTTTTTAGCAAAACTAGGGTAAGGTTTTAATTGAGCCCTCAGTCAGGCTACGGTTTAAGTGAAAGTAAGTTCCCTAGTTTCAGCACACAACCAATGTAAAGTTCAATCATAGCACAGAATTGCTTTTGAGATTTGGGTTTTGAACCCTAACCCTCAGAGCAGAATTCCTGAGTATGAACTCATTCAAACCAAAGCCAAAACAAAGGTTTTCATGAAACCCAGGAAGCCTGAAACACCAACTTTCTTAGTAGTGCTACAAAGCAAGTTCCAAAAAACCGCAGAAAAGCCCAAACACCACAAAAAATTAAACAGATGGAAAATGTCATTTTCTGGAAATGCTTACTTCTGCCTACAAAACTGGCAGGTTCTCTAATTTCTGTTTGATCTGCTTTAGAAATGTAAAGTATCAGTAAAGGCCTACCTAAAGTTTTTCCAGCACACACCTGGTACCAGCTGCAAATCAAGAAACTATCCCATAGAAAGCAGTATCTTAATCACCCACCAAAGGGTAACAGGCCAGATATATATTTTCAACACATCCATGAAAAGCTATCAAATATGGTGCAATGTGATTTCACTTCATGAACATTTTTCGCTGGAAATTGAATATTCTTGGGAAATTATAAAAAACTTGCAAAATGAGAAATATATCCCAGCATCACCCTGATGAATCATATTTGTACCATCTGACAGAATATCACTGTCAGTTCATTTGGGCTGTGATCCAAAGGACTCTTCAAACAAGTATTCAACTCTGAGCATGGCAGCAATCTTGTCTAAGGATTCATATGTTTTAAATGAAGAACTTTCTTTAGCACTTCACAGAGTCTGGAACTATATTCAAAGATAAGTGAGAGGTAAACCTGAAATGAATTCTTGTGTAGAGTACAAGCACAGACATTTTCTTTTTAGCATTTTTTCTCAGTAATCAAAATGAACATATAAATGAACTTCTTAGCCCTATTAAAATCGAATGTCTGACATGGAATGAGCAGCAAGACTGATTCTGCACACAACTCCCATTATTTTTTGGTGAAAACTGTGGGAAAATTTAGTCGTATGTATCTGTCACGCCAAGTCTTTGTCTGTGACCAGAACAATGAAGACAGAGAATCTGGAGATCATTTCCCTCAACACCGTCTTGGGCATGCTGATATTATCATGATGTTGTAGAGCATCCATACCTCCTATGTCATGATTATATCACTAAAATATGTGGGCATATCTGAACAGCGATTCACCAATAGGCTAAAGTGAGTAAAGTCAAATAGAAACTTTTATTGCCCCTTGTTTTAGAACATAACAGAAAATACTTGACATCTGGTCTCTTTTAATGGCATCTGGAGTTGTGTCTAAGCAGATACTGCAAATTCAGTTTCTTCAATTGCATTTAAATATCAATATGAGCTATTTTAGCAGAGACACAAACTCTTCATTTTAGGGCTAGTTAAACTGACAAATGAAGAAGAAAGACATTCTAAAGCTCCTTTGGTTAAAATCAGAGTCTGTATACTGTACACTCTTTGATCTCTGGCTCAACAAAGAACAATCTCAGCACAGAGGCAGGATGAGGAAGATAGGCTGAGGAAAGAAAATATGCATGGAAAAGGACCATCCTCTGTCATTCAGCTCCAGAGCAGGGCACATTGTGTTACTCTTTCTGTTTGCTTATTTGTTTTGATTTCTGTCTTGCTTTCATTTTTTTTTTTTTAACAGGGAATAAATAACCTTGCCAGTGGCTTCTGACATTTTTCAGGTGAGCCATGCCACAAATTCACATCCTCTACTTAGCATTAGCTTGTAACCTCCAATAATTAATAAGTTACACCAGTTTACCACTGGGACAGACTAAAGACATATATGGCCAGTAACCAACAGTTACTGCAACTGTCCTGCCAGGCATTAACTTATTAAGTTGCTATAACTCAGCTGCCTGTCTGAGCCCAAGCATATTGGGTTAATGAAAGCTCTTTTTTTTTTTTTTTTTTTAACCATGCTGAGATTTCTACTAGAAGCATGCAATTTAAGTTTTTGAACTAGGCTGTTGGGCTTTGCAAAAAGAGGAGGAAGTAATTTAACTTTTTCTCATGATACAGAAAAATCTAGGTTTATATATTTTTTTTCATTTTCCAGATTACTATCAAATGGCTTCCACACTGACTTTACACAAGGCATTTCTCCTCAGCTCATTGTAGATACTGTTACTATTTAGCAAGAAAAACAACAAGTTCAAGGAACATCTTGACTCTGTGTTCTAGCTGCCCAAATTTTGCTAAACTATCAAGTCCAAAATAAGAACATTTAACATGTGCTGACAGAAGTGAATAGTTGCAGGTATATTGGTGCATTTCAAGAACATCATAAGGAATAAGATAAGATGTATCTCTAGTCACTGGACTAAATTCTGCTGCCTGTTTTCAATGCAGTTACTCCAGTGAAATCAACTGAGTGAATCCAGATTTACATTCATGTAATAGAAAGCAGAATCTGACTCACCATATGGAATCCATTTGGAAAGAAGTCTAGTTGTGAGTTTTATCCAAAGTTTATTGAATTGTTCATTTTTCTTATTTTTATTTTTCTTGGTTTCATTGCAGGTTGATAAGCAATCTGAATGCCTGCTGAAGACTAAAGTTATTAACAAACTTCTGAAAGCAAAGGTACCTAGAGAAATAGACAGGCTATCCTATTTCCAAAACATCACCCAAGTTTCTTTTTGTTGTTACCACACAGAGCTCTGATCCAAATCATCATCAGCCCTGAGGGAAAGCATAGGAGTATAAATAAGTTATAAAAGAGTATTTACTTCTTAAATAAGCTATTTAGAACCTGCTGTATGTTTATAGGATCACAGTTGTTGCAAAATGGGAGGAATTCTGATCCCCAAGCTGAATCTTTCACAGCTTTCAAATAATGTTCATAGTGGCTCCTGAGCACCACAGCACACAGAAATCCCAAAGGATTTCTGCCTGTCTGTAGCTCTGCCACAGCTACAGTGCTGGGTTCACACAGACTCCATGCCCATTGCACAGATTACAGTATACACAACAGGCCAGAAAATTGGTGTGGTTTCCATCTTACCAAGGATACTGTCAGCATCAAAAGAGAGATCTCATGACACTGAATGTCAGCTGAATTACCACATCAGGAATGTCTTTACTAGTGTTGTTTGTTTTAACAGCTTTATGAATGGAGATAAAAATTAAAATCTATGCTGTTCTAGCCAAATCAATGGGCACAAGATCTACGTTGTGTATTTCAGGGGAAGACATGGGAGGTAGCTCAGGGCAGTATTTGAGTCATAACTGCATTTCTGCAAGAAGTAGAGAGAGTATGCATGTCCAGAAAATAATTTTCAAAATCTATATAATCATTAAGATATAATTAAACATTATTAATTCATTCTTAAAAAACACAGGTCTAGCATTTTAATTCAAAAAGTGGGATTGAACCTAAAACACTAGTGCTTTTCTATATGAAATAAAGGAACAGATACAGTCAGTAATACAAGTTATTGGCTCATTATTAAATGTTCAGTAACACCATATTTGGACAGTGCTGTCTTAAGGGTTGATATACACCTATTGTCATGGAATGAAAACAAAATAATCTTCCTTAGACAAGTAAACCAGAAGCATGATAAATAGCTGTTATAACAGCTGGACATTTTTTACCAGTGCAATTTCATGCAATATTAAAAAGTCAAAGGAACTCTCTTCAACACAAATACAGATTTTCATGATATAGTGAAACTTTCCAGAAGCTGTGCAGAAATGGAGAAATCTAATCTCAAGCCACTATTTAAACATGATGAATGAGACACTCAGAGTAATTATGTACCTGAATAATTAGCATTGTACTTTACAGATAAAGAAGCAAGGGAAAATTATTTAATGAGTGTCAACTGCTTAGAGGAAAAAGTTGAGTTTAAATTCTCTTCTAGAGAGGCAAAGAGCTCGGCTCATTAAAGTAATATATCAAGATCTGAATAAGAAATGAGCACAATGCTAAATTGATATGGCCTCATGAAATAGTCTGAAACTGCCCAACTGCACAGGTCTCCAAAGAGAAATGAAAACAGGTCTCCAAGCAGAAATGAAAATGAGGAAATAGATTCTTAGTTCTACAGAACTGAAGGAAACATGAGCAGTAGACTCATTGAGTGCTAAACTGATGAGAAAGTTGAAGATGATACAGAAAGTACGGGGAACTATAAATACTTAGGACATCAGGTGACAGACAGAGAGCCACCTGGACTGCTGTGTGGAAAAGTCATTGGCAAAAATCTGAGTTGCAGTATGGCCAAATGTAGGACACCCAGCTATGCGAAATGAACACTGCCAATACAGCAGCTTCCATCTGGCAAATTATAGCTCTGGAAATATATAAGCTCTGGAAATATTTAGGTGCCCAGAGGAGTCACTAATGTTGTGCCACAACTGAAAGAATTAATTAATTTAAGGGTTAGATGGAAAACTATGATATCACTAAAAAGAACAAAGAAAGTCACCATATAGATACTTTTCAAACTTATGTTCAATTCTGTATTGACTCTTGAGGAATTACAAAGAGTGCAGAAAAGACTTGGAAAAATGACAAAAGGATTGAAAAATTTGCCTTATAATGAAAGACTCAGGAACTCAATGGATTCCTATATCAAGCGGAATATTAAAGGGTGACTGGCTTGGGAAAATAAAAGTCATAATTCTTCAGAGTTGCAAAAGATCAAATTATAAGGAGCTTAACTGTCTAAGCAATGAAGCTAGACATATTCAGAACAGTGACTGATTAACCACTAGGACAACTTAATAAGGTTACCATGAATTCCCACCATAGGACATTTTAAAACATCACTAGAATGTTTTCTAATTTACGTGCTTTATCTGGAGTGAGAAATACTTTAGGGAAGTCTTACATCTAAGTTATGCTGAAGGTCAGAGTAAATGATCATACTCCTTCCATCTGGTTTTGCACTCTCCAAGAAGAAAGCTCAGAATGAGCTTCCAAAAGGAAGGAGCTGGCCTCCTAAAAGGTTTAGCTAGCATTTATTTGAAAAGTGTTTGTTTCTGAATGACAAATACATTCTTCAATGCTAGTCTGCAGCATACACTTTTTATCTTACTACTAAATTTTAACAGCCAATCTTTATTAGTTTTGATTGTCCTTAGTAGGAATATTTCATTTGTTAAGAGAAGCTGCCTCTTAGCAGCTGGCAAATTAGACAAATTCCCTTGTAAAAGAAGTTCAGGACTGAGAGGAAGAGATTTTGTGCAAGATTAGATTAACAAAACTATTTACTTCCAAAAGGAAAGACCTAAAAGACAATGCCATAACATGTGTACCAAGTCCCTTGTCTCAGTTCCAGAACTAATTACTATTACAAATATTGACTCTGCACATCCTGCCTGCAATCTAACAAAATGTCTTTTACTAAATTTTCTGTTGAATCAGTCTCAGCCTCAGATCTATATGAGACTGTTCTATTGCTGTTTATATAGACCTTAGGCCAGAGAAAGCGATTAGCTCCGGCTGCTTGGACTGCTTTAGTAACACAGGATATCTATGAGCATGGACTTGATGACTACAGTTAGTGACCTTATAGTTTACCTCATCAGGAAATTCACTATAGGTGAAGATGAAGAGGGCCCTCTATTATATATATATCGCTCCAGCTCTCAATATTTTCAGATTTATCTTATTTTAGCACAAATAAAGGGAAAAAGCAGTGAATAATGGTGTGATGCTCTTCCTTCTAGCAAGTATTTTTGGTAGTGCAAGTCCTTGCCAAAAGGTTTAGCAAAGCAAAATGAAATTACATTAAAAGTTTAAATAGAGATGCTTCAGATAATACTTTGGGGAGACCAAAATCTTCTTCCTTGCCACCTTTTATGATGTAGGCTCCTATGAAGAAATCCATTTTCTCCTTTTGGGGGAAAAACTGAGGAATTCTCTCGTGTTCTCAGTTGGTGTTAGTGACAAGGCACTTCTTAGTCTCTGTCAGTATCATACTTTGCTGCATCTTCTGGATAATAGTAGATGAAAACAAAAATTGCATGGTATAAATACACAGACTAAAAAGAATAACTTAAGGAATACAGAATCTAGATCAGATTTAGCAGCATCTCAGCCAAAATACAGAAAAAATATCCACAAAATTCAAAACTTTTCATCTACATATTTCCAAAATGAAATGTTTTGGCTTTTCCTGTTAACATGAAGTCTTTTAAATGAAACTGACCTTTTAAGTAGAGTAAAAAAAAAAAAAAAGGATTAAATAGCACCTCAGATCAGACAAGGCTTCTACATGTTAAACCTTTTTGGATGGCTTAAAATTCTCTCCATTCATTTTTCCTCTCTTATTTTTTTTCATAATGCAGCTGTGGAATGGAAAAATCCACTACCCATACAGCTCTAAACGCAAGGCCAGAACGCCTCCACTAAACCAGCAACATTACTCTTGATCCTTCCTAGAATAATTTAAATATAGATTTGAATCCCACACAATTTGATGGGGAAGGTTTGTGCTTTCAGTTAAGCTTGCATTCCTACAACTGTCAGTGATAATAGCAGTGAAATGCATCAGATGGAATTCCTTCTGGAAGACTGATTTTTTTCAGTTTGTCAATGTCTAACCATTGTAGGTCTACTGCCCTAGTGCATATTAGCTACTATTAAAAATGTTAAGACCTAAACACGGCACATAAGCATAAACCTCGCTATGAAAATTTGTTTTTCCTTACTCACCAAATAGTGTATATTAATCCATGTAAACCTTACTACATTTAAAGCCACAAATCCCCATGCTATGCTAACTCAAAAATATTTAATAATGTCAGTCTTTGGAAGTGAATTGTGTGAATATACTTTAGACACAAATGCTTAATGTTGCTTAAGGTCATCTTATGCAAAGTAAATGCAAACTCTTACTTTGATTTCTTTTGTTTCCTTCTTTTTTAAGGGCAAGGCCTTCTCTTTTCTTTCCATAGATAAGTATAAGATCACCTTAATTAGCCAATATTTTGGTAAAAGAATACTTAATCAACATTCAACTAGAATAATGAGTGTTTTACTGATTGGAACTCAGTATCTGGGCTCACATGAACTTGCAAATTTTGAGTTGACTTCATATTCTGTTGAAAAATTACTTCTACTTTTTGGAAATCTGCTACCAGACAGATTTTTAAAACTTCATTTAAACAAAAATAATACCCGTGAAAGGTGTTGTTTGTTAGTTTTCTTGAAGACTTCACAAGAGGGCAAGTCCAATACTAGATTCCCCATGAGAACATAAGATGAGAAGGGAATAAGAATTTTTCTCCCAGACACTTAGCCTGGGCATGAGCATAGTGGGTATTTGTGTAATACTTGCTTTGGCCATGAATTCAGCAAAGAAGATACAGAAGGGTCTGCAGCACAGTCAGAGCTGCTGCTGGGGAGGTCGTGTGTGGCACCCCTTTGAGAGCAACAGAAACAATCCTTTTCCAAGCAGTCGTGCATGGCTGTCAAGAGCAGAATGCCATTCTGTACTATATCTGAGACAGGCTTGTGAGTAAAACTGGATGGTATGCCAGTAAAAGACAGTTCATTTTGTATTAGCAATATAGAATTTGAACTTGCCTCATCTTTTCAACAAATTAGTAGTGGAGCAGACAGTAGGCAATTTATCATGTAGACCATCTTACACACGACCCCTACGATTCACATGATCTAAATCCAGTGCTTTATTCTGGCAAGTGGTTATGTGTTCAGCTTTTAGGTTTTTACTTCTTGAATGATTCAGAGTATAGTAATTCAGGAAGTATTATTTTAAATCATTCAGTATAAGAAATGGGGCCACTTTCTCATATGCTATTGCAACCATCCAAAGCTATTCCTTTCATGGTCTAAAAGAAAGGGGAAGGAATAGAAAAACATTCAGAGAGAACTGCCAGTAAATGCCATACATTTTATATTTCATTTTCAGTCTTTTTAGTCTCAACTATCCCAAGGTCTCAAGCATTTCATTTAATAAGATGTTATTAATTTTGGAAGCAACACCAGATTCAATCTTCTTGCCAAGCAGACAGGCCTGTTTTGATATCTTAGCAATGAATAGCACCTTCAGCCTTTACTATTACTAACTCTTGTAACGCTAAGTTGGCATTATTCTAGTGTTCTTAGGTCTTTTCTTCCCAGACCAAAAGAATGAAAGATTTTATCAAGGCATGAAGTACATTCCAGCAGTATGGACAACTTCTTTATTGCTAAAAGTGTAGCTCTAAAAATCTATAGATCCTACTTATGAACAAAAAATTCCTTATACAGCTGTATTGTTTCCACATTTGTTTAAACACAGGAGTCTGGCTAAGAAATATACAAACGATTCATAAAAACATGCCTATGTTACACATGTGTGAACCACATGGAGAGTAACATGTGGATTTCAAACTTAGGCTATGGGTTTCCCTTTTTATAACTATCTGAAGTAAGAATATTCTAAGCAGGGACATTTTTTTCAATAACATTTTTGAAACTTTAACCTCAGAGGGTATCAAAAATGTCTCTCATGAGATACAGGGCCACACATATTGCAGACAGCTGTTTGGAAAAGTTAACACTTGCCTGAAAATGCAAAAGGGATGAAGTCTCCACAGCTCCTTCCTCTCAATAAGCAGGAACCATACGTGGAAGAATCAGCAGAGGTATCTTTCATTTACCCACATATCTAGAAATTGTGCATTAAATATCTGATCAAAAATCAAAAGCTATCATATACTGCTGACATTACATTGGATGAAGTCAGTCAGTAGTAGTAGTTCATGCAGTCACTGGCAGCAATGAGGAGATCCGTTTTGATATATGGGAACATTGGGTCTGATATTCTGTTCAGTGAAATCAGTGCAGGATTTTCCACTGTCTTTAGTAAGCATTGGACTGACCTGTCTAACAAGATTCTTGCACTGATGTTACATGTTTGAAAAACATCCTGTGAGAGCAGTGGTGACTGTATTTATTTCAAAAAGGGGCTTATTTTTTACCAAAAGAGGTAATACACAGTTGCTGACTAACAATTACCTCTCATAACCTAGTATGTGAAGACTGACCTTTTTAACAATCATACAGCATGCAAAGACATTAGCTCCAACACAGTTATGGTCAGTGTTCAACTGACAGAAAGGTCAAATTAAGCTCTATGCTCGCTCACATACAGTCTGTATTGGAGCTTTCCTCAAACCACTGGTCTTTCAGCTTAATTTGAACAGTAAATCTTCTTGATTTGCTTGTTAACTGGATCACCCTGAATAGTGGTGTATCTGCATTTGGGTATTCCATGACAGAATAATGGTAGGAATCTGAGTATTAGGGATAGTTCACACATGAATTCTGCATCCATGTTTAGAATCTGACTACAAGGTCCTTCATAATAAACATGTGAAGGCATTCAATAAACATTTAAGGATTGTTCTTTATGCTGCAGTATCTCCTCCAGCATTTTGTTATATAGTGTTACACCTAAGAGTAAGGAATCATTATCTTATTGTTAATCCAAGCTATCTCATAAAACACTTCTTGGTCTTTCACCTGGTAACGTCTTGTCCTCTAACACAGTATCTCTGTTTTTCCTTTTATGAAACTGCTATAAATGGAACTAACTTGTAGTTCATGTTACAGTGCAATACTAAGAGAGCCCTCTGGAGCTGTTGAAAACTTGTATTCAGATAACACTAAGGGGAGGGGAGTTTTTTAATGATTTCTAAGGGGAAAAAAGCAAGCCTCCATAGGTCAAATGCTGTGTTAATGAGCACAGCGAAGAGTCTATAATGAAAAATAATGTGAGGATGGGACAGAAAAAAGTAAATGCAGAATGAGAAAGATTAAGGGTAGATTTGAATAGAAAAGGAGAGAGAAAAGCTTCACTGTTTTCATATAGCATAAATAAGTCTTTCCCAGTGATCTCACTATTTTTTTTCTTAAATGTAGAAATTTAAGTAAGATTATTACAGGCGTTTAACGATTTTGAAATGCAGGCTAAAGTGAAAGATCCAGGCTTATATATTATTGACAGGAGGTCAGGGAGAGGGATGTGTATGGAGATAATTTGGCGGTTATCATATGAAAGTGAGGACTCAACAGTGCCTTGTATTTTCTTACTAGAAGCCTGCAGCAAGGTACAAATAAGCTACAGCCATGTTCTAGCAGTCAGCGGAGCAACAGATGGTGACCCCAGAGGCTTCCCCTCTGGCTCCTGTTTTGGAGCAGAGAACTGTGATAAAGTATTGATAAAAAAAAAATCTACATTTATCTGGAGACCAGTAGGAGCAGCTGTGGAAAACAAACACGCTAAGATGGAGACTTAAATCACCTGGCACTCTGAGACCAGGAAAGCTGAAGTGGTGGCTGATCCCATACACCAGAATTGCCCTGCTCTGCATCAGCAGGCAGGAGACCATGTACGCTCTGACGGAGACAATGCCAAAAGTGCAGGCCACATACGTAACTGTTATCATGGAGAGTATAAATTCCCATTGGCTCCACTGCCAGATACTCTGAAGCCATGGAAAAAGCCACAAAAGATAAACTATACACCACTTTGTTCATTCCACTTGTTTAAACTGTTGTCTGCTCTGCTCTGCAGTGCCTTTATCTGAGCCGTTTGTACAAAAGGCATCAGTCTGCTTTTGATAAGTATTGCTGGTATCATTGCTACTGAAGGTTTGCTAGGAGCGTTTATTTCCAAACAATGAACAACAGGCAATCGACAGCATGTAATCGATGATTTATTCACTTATCTGTTAAGATGTTTAGTTAAATTTGGGGTTCCTGCTGCCTACGTGTATTTGAATTACAACTCCATCTAGTCATTAAAAGGCTAGCCATTCTGTACCGGCTGAGCACTCCAAATCCCACTGCCTCGAACATGGGGTAGCTCAGGACGCGAAAGAGCTTAGCAAGCTACAAAAACTCTGTTTTACTCTGTCAGGCTGAATACTTTTAGACACTACTTAGGGTGGAGGGTCAACGGGCAAACAGATTTCTGTGATCATTATTCATTTTAACAACACTAAATTTTTATAGCATAAAATGCTGAATCAGCATAACTTCACTGAATACCTGATAGCAGAAATACTTCTCTGACTTGCTAGCAGAGTAAATGGAAAGAATTGTCTTGTCCTCAGAGGGGAGGGGAGAAGGAGAATCAGATCAGATCCTTTGTTTCTCCAAGGAGAATTACAGAGAAGGCATCTCATTAAGCCATCTATCCTCTTTGATCTTCTTGCCAGTCTCTCTCTGATGGACAAGTATGATATTGACTCAAATATGCCAAAGTCACTGGCACACTGTGAGATTCTACAAAATTAGATTATCTGCTATCCAGCTGAATATTTCTGAAAACTATAGCTTCAGTATCATCAAAGAAAAATATTTTTGTCTGTTCTTTACTGGTTGGTATAATTTTGGAAAGAATAAAATTTTACTGGAGATTCCCATTCAAGCAAAACCAATTTTTAAGATGAAGTGCCACCTGGTTTGAATTGCATTAGAAACATCTGGCAGAAAAGGTTACTTCTTCATCTGTTTTTTTAAAAAAGTAATTTTTTCCTTCCCAGCAGTCTTCATTAATCTTCAGAGATGTTAGCATTAGCAATAGTTCATTTAATATATTTCAGAAATAGAAGCTGAGGTCTGATGGGTGGGAGATAACTTTGTTGATAATTACACAGTGTCAGTAATACCTCTGTAGTTAAAGCTGTTGTAATAAGCTTAGGTTTTAGCTCTTCTTAATTATCCAGAGTAGCACAGTTCACTAAGCATGTCGCTTGGCACAGCTCCTTGCAAAACATAATTTTCCTGGGAAGTTTGTTTATGAAAGAAATAGGAAAAATGGGGATTGAGAGTGAAAGAACCAAAGCTGGTAAGCATAACTGCCAGTTGACACTCAGGACCTAATCTTAAACGAAATAACTGAGGTATTCCTAGATGAAGCCATAGAGTTTAGAGCCACGAGACTCTGTCTGGCTTAAAGAGAAGATACAAAGCTTTACCACAGCATGTGGGCTCTTAGAGAAAGAGTAATAAAGGGCAAATACAACTTGGACCTGCAGTATTTTACAGACACTCTGAAGTTATCCAAGATGTTCTGCCTCCACGTAGGATAGAACTTAAACTCCAGGCAATAAAAAAATACCAAACCCTCCCCAAAGTCACTGTACATATTTTTGTTGAGTTAACTGAGTTCTGGATCAGATACATTACAGTTAACGAAAATGAACCTGCCACTACTGGTGATAGCAATTTTTTTAGAAAGTCCACGATTTTACTTCTGTCATTGGCACTGATATATTTAATAGCTAAGACGCACTCACTACATGAACAGGTGTAAGAGCAAATAAAACCTTTAAACTTTGCCTTTGTTATCAAGAGACCATCTAGTACCACCTGCACTCAGAGATGTTTAATTAAAAATAAACGTGTCAATGTTTAACAGAGCACTTTGATACCATTTTCAACAGAGCCACATAGGGCAAAAGGCTCGTTTAAATGCATCCTCCCTCTAAACGTTTATATTTTTTTTCCTGACCTTAAATTTTTCTTTGACTATAATTAAATGATACAGCTGAGGTTAATACAGGTCAACAGTTTGTCTTAACAGCAAAAATCTTTAGGAACAATAATAAAAATCAGAGATGTTGTAACTAGGTTTCTCAATTTCACCCTTAACTTGACATCAAATTCTACTATCTTAAATTTTAAAATATTTAATAAATTTGTGATATTATTTAATTAAAATACTTTTCAAAATACTTTAAAAAATACTTAAAAATATTAAATGAGTCCCAGTGATTTTTATGCGCAGAACTGAAATTAAAGAGTGCTTCTACCAGAATCAAGAACATCCCTCCAAAAAGGAGGTGCATATGAGTTTTGGGTTTTTTAACCTAGGCAGTCTGAAGTATTATGGAGTTAGCAATGAAACTACAGCTAATTATTACTGTGGCTGACAGGATGCATATGTTTATGGAATAATCTATGCATAACATGAAAAAGCTCTTTTTACTGTTTTTGAAACAGTGTTTACATCAAAGTAAAACATATGTGTGATAAAAGAACACAGCAGAAATCGCTAGTTGCCAGTCCTATTTGAGAACTATATGTAGGATATTCACAACATTTTTTAGTGTGGTAGAATTGTTTGTAACATGATGATTCATCAATAGGCATGAAAAGTTAAAGGACCATGAAGACTGAAGAAGACAGTCTCCCAAACTAACAGGAGAGGTAGAAAGGAACTGTAGGATTTGTCAGTGGTTTGTTGCAAAGTTCTATTATTACTACTCAAAAAGCACCTGGGCCCAGAGCATCGAGTGGAAGCAATTTTAGAAATCAAAGGAGATAGACTATGTGAAAAAATTATGAGTAACTAGTTTACTCAAAGGACATGTAACAGGATCTGGAGCTTTCATCCCAGCCCAATTAACAGTGACCAATATTAAGTCTCATCGGGAATAAATCGGGCAGATGTTCCCATCACAAAATCACCAGTACAGCTGACACCAATTGACATTCTTATTGGTCATGTCAGCAAAGAGCCAATGATTACATGAGTATGAAATACTGTCCTTCCAGAAAGGCTTTAGGATGGCTGAAGAATGATACATAAACTGTTTCTAGACTGTATCTAAACTGGGAACAGACATTGCTGTACAAAAAGTTGTAATTGGCCTGATTCTTTTATTGGATGCAGATATTGTAAATCAGGATTGCTGATTTACAACAGCTTCAATGATATCAATGGGAACAGCTTAACATAAATTTCAAGCATGGAAGTAGTGGGTTGGGACATGGAGTTTCTCTACCATTTTTCTCATTCAGTAAGTTGCATGCACAGTGTCACCTCAGGAAGGAAAGGTTTCTCTGCTGTGTATTACTCCTATTATTAGCTCAGCTGGTAAAGTTGAGTGATGAAACAAGAATCTGAGCAACATATTTTATTGCCAAACAACAAATCCTTTATTAATAAACCTTCCCGCTCCTCAATGAGGAAAAACACACAATAGTGAGTATGCCCCTTCTTAAATCTCTGCTGATTCTTTTTGGCTACTTAGGTATAAAGGAATATTTTGAATTATCTCAATTTTCTTTAACTTTTTATTTCATGTTTTCCATATTTTCCTTTAGTTTTATAAATGAAATAATATTTAGTTAGCTTAAATGACATGGTTTAAGTGTGACTACTGTGCTTGGAAATAATGTGAGCAAACATTGGCATAAAACTTACAGATACTGAAATAGAAATAATTCTTTAATGAGTTCTTTCAATCTTAACATAATCAATGGGAAACTAAACTAGTTGGTTCCCCCTGACCATGGATATATAAACTTACAGCAGTATTGGTTGATAGCTGAAAAACTTCTTTTTGGATAAGAGCCATTTTTAAGAAAAGAGCTTTTTACTTAGCCAGGGAAGTTTGGCTGTAGTGAGTAGACATCAGAATTGTTTATTATTGGAACCCAGAAGCACATCAATTATGTGATTTGAGTGACTGGGTAGCATCAACCTCTCAGGTTTTGCATGTCAGAATGCCCTCATCTTGTATGGTGTAAACTGACCTGTGAAGTGCACATTTGTGCACTAAAGGTTAAAGGAGGATTCTTCTCCATCTCCACCCAGGGCCTGCCAGGGTGGCTGCACTTCAAATTTATGTTTCAGGGAGATCAGAGTGCTTTGATATACTGCACAGGGCAGCAGCATAGCTTCAATTTCACTTACATGTTGTGATTTCCTATGAAAGATCATCTGTCATTGGGAGTTCTTGTAACACATTTGCAAATAAGGTCAAACAATTTGTTCAGAGGTGAACACGGTAAGTATAAACACATTGTAAATATTTGAGTATGAGTTTAATGGTATTTGAGAGGCTCGCACAAAAAACCTCACAAATAAAATTGCTATATTTAAAAACAAATTAGAAACTTGCACATTATTTTAGCCTTTGGTGAGCATTCATCATCATTATGGACATTTCTGTTTATTTTGGTTTGTGTTGGGAAAAGAGAACATTTAAAAAGCTCCAGCAAATGGCGGGCAGTGCAGTAATGTGCTGTTAGCTGGTTCTTCCGGGGCTGAAGACGCATGTAATTAACAATTTCCACAGGAGGCTGTATGAGGAGCCATGTTTGGGGCTGACAATGGTTTCTGACACACACACAAAAAAAAAAAAAAAAAAAAAAATCGGAGAGTGATTATGATTACAGGAACATCAGCTTTAGTTTGTGATGCCTTCATACAGGAATAGCTCTGTGATTACCAAGGAAATGAAGGCTTGGCTCTGTTGTCAGCACAGAAGTTGCCGTAGTTCTTACTGATATGCATAGGGAGCAGTGTTTTTGTATGAAAGGGGGTGAGTGATGCATTTTGTGAAGGCATTTGGTGCTTCGGGGAAGGCAAAGCAAAGCTGAGCCCAAACTGCTAGTATCACTACTCCTATGGCTGGAGAAGGTTCTGGCGTACCCGAGATCTCCCATAAATCTACCTCTGAGGGCCACGGCACAACCTCTATTGAAACAGCTGCTTGCAAAAACACGCATGGCCACGTTCCAGCGTGCTCTTGCCAAGGAAACCTTCCTTTGCAAGGGCTTTTAAGTCTCTTTTACACTACTTACCATTTTGATCTGGCTTTTGGGGATAAGAATGAAGGAGAAAATGTTTCCTAGCGTATCAGCCCCAAGTGTAGATTTCAGAGCAATCTCCAAGCAAATCTGGATTTGAGGAGCATTAAAGTACATCAAATAATTTCTGAATCTAAAAAGGTTAAAAATGGCCTTAAATTAGGTGTGAGTCTCATGATTTTTTTTTCATATATGCACTATCTATTCTCCATTTGTTTATATAGGGCCCTGCAAACGCTTCCACCCATAAAATGGGAACAACTATTCCTGAATATAAATGTTAGCAAAATCTCATGTCTTTAACTACTACAGTCTTTGAAACAGAGACTGTGTGTATGTAGGACAGCATCTAAAGCATTGGGAATGGCACTATAATAAATAATAATAAATACAATTAATTGTGTATAAAAATGCAGATTACTTTATATTTAATGTAAAAACAGTGGTTTACAATATGAATAGATTGGTAGGATTCCTAGCATCAAAAGTGACTTATCTGGTAAAATACTCTAAATGGTATAGGTAATGCATTTCATTTCATTAATCCTACTTTTGATCTTCCTGAGTCAAACTCACCCCAGAGTTGCATTTGGTCTCTCCTGAAGCCACACTATAAATCACATGCACAAAGAATAATTATTTTGCTAAGGTTAAGGCTAAGTATTTCACCGCAGTGCTGCCATTTTTTAAGATTGCTTTTTTTCCTTTTATGGCATTATAAATTGTAACACTTGAATTTGCTTTATACCTGCTACAAGATATTTTTTCTTCTTCTTTTTTTTTTAAAAAAATAAAGACAATAAGTGCTAAAATAGCAGGGAGTTTGTTTTTGTTTGTGCAATTCCTATGAGTTTGACAGCCGTTACTCACCGCAAGCCCCTGGCACAGGCCTTTCCTTGGTGCAGTGAGGGGGGAGGCCATGGCGGGGGAGCCGCCACCAGAGCTGCCCCACAACAAGCCTGAAGCCAAGGCTGCCACGAGGGTGGAGGAGCTGAGGAAGCCGCAGCTGACACCAGAGCAGAGGGAAGGCAGCCCAGCAAGAGGGGCAGGGACGAGGCCAGGCCTGGTGCTGTGCAGCCTGCAAGGGCGGCAGCCATCTTAGCAGTGCCCCGTGGTCTGCAGGGACGGCTGCCATCTTGGCTGCGAGGGCGGCCGCCATTTTGGCAGTGCCACATAGCCATGCCAGGCAAGTTTGCAGGCTGGGCAAGTGGGATGGTGGGGTGCTGGGGAGCTCTCTTTGGGTCCTGTGCGTCAGTGAGTCTGTGGGTGGCGAGCCCCTCATGTGCCCTCGGGGAGCCGGGAGCCCCTTTGCACTGGCCTGCCCATCAGAGCCCGGGGCTGAGAGCGTTTCCCTGAGCCAAGCTCACGCCCTTCTGGAGATTTCTCCATCCCAGCACAGAAGTGTGAGCTGCTGAAGTAAGTCTGCCATGAATGAGGGCTTTTCTTCTGAGTCATGTACTTTTGTTTCCAGTCTGCAGTGTCTTGGCTTACTACCACGCCAGGGATTATCCCTGCAAAAAGTCAGAGCCTGCAAAACTGGCCATTTTCTGCAGTTTTGAAACTAGGTTTTTAAAATCTCTTTCCTACTTTATACGTATATGTATATATATGGATGGATATATATATAAAAAATATATGTATACATCCATTTATATGCACATTTTTAATGTGTTTATATAGCCATACATATATATGTGTGCACACACACATATATATGTATAAAAGTGTATATTCATACATATGTTACTATAGTGAGACTGGGAAAATGGTAATAAAGCTTACTGTAATACTAAAATATAATATGAAAATGATACAAATATTACTGTTAATATTATCATTATTGCTGTTAGTAATAGTACCATAATACTCCTATGGTTACAGCTTCATTTTTTTGGGTGCAAGTCAGACATAATGACTTAGACTGCCTTTCCTCCAAGCAGCAAAAGTCCCAGTTTTACAGGAAACACCATACAGCAGCCCCTAAATGAGTGGGGAGGGCCTTGCCCACCTCCAGGAATGGCCCCAGCTGTGGCTGCAGCAGGAATGGGATCACACTAAGGACCAAGGGAAAATTACAGAGAGCAGAAAGGTGGGAAGTACTACACCCCTACAAGGAAACATTTATAGCAATAACCTGGATTCGGTTCACTCCTCTTCCACCCCTGGACAATCCTACCAAAAAAACACCACAGCAGCAGTAGAGTCATATGGGTACAATTTATGGCTGAATTTGGCACTGCAGAGTGTTTCTTCATTCCACTGGGCTGCAGTCCCTCAAAAGTCTGATCAGCTAATTCATAAACGCCTTGTGTAGTTATATTGTTCTGTATTAATATAAGTGAGACAATATATTGTTATTACTTCATACAATCTAATACAAAGTTCATGAAAAAAAATCCTTGGCACTGCAGAAGCTGTGAAACTATACACTTAAAAGAAAATACTGTAACAGAGAGCAGCTCTGAACTCTTTAATATTTTTCAAAAATTCCTCCAGTCCTGGAGAGTCTCAGGAATTTCTTTCATACTGGAGCACCACAGAACTCTGTATGTCATGCACCAGAGACTAAGCTGAAAAGGTGCCGTTTGCTCATCCTTTTAAGGCTTTAATTTTGAGTCTCATATGGTCACTTTTTCTCTTAGGCCTCCTAAAAGAGGGTTGTCAATTGCAGCAACAGATCTATATCTGACTACATTGAATGTTGTTTTAGCCTTTATTCATCAGAACCAGATGCTTCAGGTCCTAGGTTAAAGCTTAAAATGTTGTGCACTGGCTTACAGATATAGCCTTCCCTTCTCACCGTTTGCCTTCTGGTAGCATCCTGAAGTACAAGTCAGACATGGGACCCAGTTAATAATGCACTATTCCTACAGAAATCTTTAAAAAGTCCTGTTCTTCAAGGGCATATAGTTTATACAGACCTGTCAGACTGAGTGGAGCAACAAGGCTGGAGTGTGCCAGCCAAATCAGCAGAGTTCACATCAGAAAAACTTGTTTTGCTTCCTTTCCTGGTTTTATTTCAAGGATATGTATTCCTGAGGGACTGGCCAAAAAGAGATGAGTCAACAGGATATGAAATTTTAAAAAATGAAGGAAAGGAAATCTTTATGGAAAGGCAAAATGGAAATAGGAAGGGAAAGACCAGGAGAGAAATGCCACAGGGCAAGGAGCGTGAGGCTGTAGAAAAGCCACGAGGAAAATCTGAGATTGCACAAAGTAAGGAAGCAGAATGGAGGAAAAAGAATAGCTGCAGTGTAGTAAACTCAGAACAGTCAAAAATTAATTTCTGAAGCTGTTACTGCCTCAACTGTATGCCCTGAAATGGGAGCCAGTTTAAACAAGCCAGCCTGAAAAGCTGCAGTAGGAGCACTCAGTCACAAACTGATCTTCAGGGTAGCAATATGTGCCACAGAGGTGGAGCAGTAGGTATATCTTTAGTCATCCAAATTTAAGCTGGCCTATCCAAAGTCTATTCTAGAGGCTGCACTGAGAGAGGATCAGAAAG
This sequence comes from Rhea pennata, assembly GCF_028389875.1. Lineage (NCBI taxonomy): Eukaryota > Metazoa > Chordata > Aves > Rheiformes > Rheidae > Rhea > Rhea pennata. The sequence continues at coordinate 27,873,220 of NC_084665.1, read as the reverse complement.
ACTTCTGCCTTTTTTATGATAAAAGTGAACTTAACAGAATTGTCTCATGCAAAAGGAAACCCTGCTTGCCAGAGTCCGATTATTTAAAGCCTTTGAATGACCTGAGAGACTTCCTAAACTTTCTTCCCTCTACCTCCCACTCCCCACACTCTAAGGGTCTATTTTTTTTTTGGCATTTCATGCCAATAAATTTAAAACTCCTGGATCTCTCAGCTCGCTCTTCCTAGTTGGCGCCTTACTTGAGTAATGGGTCATGAAGTTGACATTCTTCCAGTGATGTATTACTTGCTGGAGTGGCATTGACCAGGAAAGGCAAGTCAAATAGTGTTTTAATTTAATCTTTTACAGCTAGAGATGAGATTGCTATAAAAATATCCACATGATATCCACATGATACTCTCACTGGATAAAGTATCCATGGTGGGGAGAGAGAGAAAGAGGCAGAGAGAGAAAAAGAAGGAGAGAGAGAGATGACATCAGGAGCCACTGAGAGCTATATCTCAAGAAACATGGCTTATTTTGGGGACGAGCCAAAGGCAAAATAACAAGCGAGAGGGAAATGACAGAAAGATTCTGTGGAATTTTTCAGTACCTGATTACCTTCTGCTTAAAGGCTTGGCTCCAACTTCTTTTTAGTGGCTTCATCCAAAATACCCTTCACAAGACAGGAAGAATGTTACTCCTGGGAAGTTGAAGTTGAGCACAATAAACTTTGTTTTCTTTCTGTGACTTTGAGTAATAGTTTTTTAAAAATATATCCTGTTTCTGTTGGGCCATTACTCCTGATGGCATGGTCCTAAAGTTGTTGCAAAAGACTACACTGTTTCTTTAAGTTTAATGTGTCATCTTAACTTTGTGGGGAGCTGGAGTCTACGATAAACAAGAAGAAGCAAAGGAAAAGTGTATTGGTTAGTAAGCCACTACCACTCTGTAAAATGTGATGAAGCTCTGCTAACCATTTATATAGTTAAATTCAGGATGATACGGTTTATTTTCATTAATTTCTACTTCATTTGATGGAGTAAAGCTTGTTTGATGCAATTCTATTATTCAATGAATAGACAAAGGGTATACATTTCCCAAAACTGAAGAATAACATAAATTGTCTGCGTTCAAAGTTCTGAATCCCCTTTCCCATCGTCACTTTGCCCTTTTGCAATTCCCCAGGCTCCATACAAGATGTGTCTTTTTTTTTCCTCTCTTCTTATCTTTTCGGTCTTTTTGTCCTTCTTTCACTGGATCGCAAACCTCTATAAAACTGTAATAAAGAAAACCCATTCATCAATACTTGTCTTGAATGAACAGGCATGTGCTTCTACTTGTGATGGAAACTTGCTATAGTTTCAGCAGTCTGACTCCAGAAAGGAGACTAATCATTCTGACAATAGTTGTAAATGAAGGGCTGTATTTCTGATCAATCCATAATAGTATTTTTTTGCTGTTATTTCAGCTTCACACATTGTTTATGCTGATCCCTCTCTTCATACAGGAAACTAATTTTCTATATTTCACCTAAAGTTACTCCATACATTTTAAAGTTTGAGGAACAAATTCCAACATTGTTACTCATTCATCACTGATACTGAAAAATTATGAGATATCATAAGAATGTCTCAAGAAAGAAAAATGTTTATGTTTGACTTCTGCTTTCTTGACCCTCTGAGGTTATTTGCTTCATATTTTCAACTTTTCTCCACATCCTGGAAGGCTACCCAGTCACTCTATTTAATGGAAGCTTAGATTCTCATGGACTTCTCTTATTCCAGGATCTGGGGCACAGAAAAAAAAACAAGTATCACAAGACTTTGAGATAAAATTGAGAAACTTGGCAACACTTTTTCCTCCTGCTGATTAGCTGCTTACTCTGTGAGTAATCTAATATAAATCAATGCGATCCATCACCGGTAGGTATTATTCATAGTGAGAAAAGCTGGCAGAAATATGTTTTGTTTGAAACAAAACATACTGAAGCAAGCTCCCAACCCAATAGTCTTGGTTATAGGATATATACTATACAAAATGTATGTAGATGCACACACACACCATCTGTATATCTGTATACGCACACACATACACACATTGTTAAAAAATACTGCACTAAAATCTGAAGTAGAACTACTTCAGATATAGTTCCAGTATGACCATCCCTATTAAATAAAACACCAAGTGGTTATTTCTCTGTTCATCTTGAATGAAGTGGACTGCATCTGTATGAAAAGAAAGGAATTTTTACAAGACTTGCATCTTAAATGCCAGGTAGCCACTGCAGGAGCAATGTTGTGTGATCACATGGTGATACACAGCGTGAATTGACATGCATAAGCCAGGTTGGCTGGAGAAGATATTGCTTGCATCTTATGTTATAACTATAAAACTCTGGGGCATTTAGGGTTCTTGGTTGTATGGATTCTTTCATGTGTAATAGAAATATGGGCAGCCTCTCTTTTAAATAGGATACTTCAGAAATCGCTTTCTCTCTTTTCCATTTGATCAGTGATTTTGACACTACTAGTAAGAACTTAATTGCTTTTGAACCTTCAGCTCCCTCTGTCAAATTTAGCTGAAATTGGCTGTTGTGATAAAAAGACTATTGTGGGGACCCACAGACAGTGTGACTATAAAAAATGATGTGTGTTCAGCTAATAGAAGTAATTCTGGCTTATTTCTGTATTATATCACAAATCCCCATGAGAACCACGAGCTGGCATTTGTAAATGGCAGCTGCTGCCTTTGAGCTGGTGCAATCAATCTTCATGCTACAGCAGTTATCCACATAAAAAATAACCAGTGACAGTGAGTCAATAGGCATGTACCATTTATCCCTATCCACTTACAAGTATCAAAATAACAGCTGACCAAGGCAGAAGTGTAGGCAGTAGCCTCTTATTTTTATGTCACATCCAGTGTGAATGCAGAAGTTCAATACAGGCCACAAGGTCTCACTTTACAAATTGATCTCATTTAATTAATTTGATATGTCTGGGACAAATCAAGACAACATAATAGATATTATTGCATTATTGTCTTAGTTGTTCTAAATTTTGATATCAGCTCCATTCTAGGAAAGCAGTGACCTCTAAACTGAGATTTGATTCCATGAATGTGATCGTATTTATCAGTGAAGAATAGAGTATGAATTACGTAATGCATTTACACTGTTGCTGACTGACTATAGGAAAAAGTTCTGTTAAATGAGGTTATTGGGTTGCCATCATTGGTAACATGATATTTAATGGTATGATTTTTACATAGACTTGGAGAAGATACTTCTCTATTGGGGATAGCAGCCATCTGAGTTTCATCGGATGCTTTCTTACGGTGGGAAAAAGAAGGAAGAAATGGATAGCTGCTCTTCTCATTGATACTCATTATTTTGGGTTTAAAATCATCCATAGGTCCCACTAAGCCAGTCATTTTCAGCTCATAGGCTTTGGATGCAAGTGAGTCATGGACTACTGTGTGAAAATCTGCAGAAGATAACTACCAGAGTGAAGGCTATTCTCAGTAGTTCATATTCAAACGGGTTCCATATCTCAGGCTGAAAACACCTGACCATGTATCTGTTAAGCACACGCTTACTGTAAGCACATAAGAAGCCCACTAATTAGAATGTGGTCACTAAACTTAAGAAAATGCACTTTGCCTGAAAATTTTGATGGTCCCATCTTTTACATGTCAAACAGCCATAGTCTAAGTAATCGTTCGTGTGACTCTTCACATAACTTGCACTGGTTTTGTTATTCTTCCCTGGACACTTTCTATTCGTAGCATGTTAATTTATATTGAGGCATCTAAAATTGATTGAACTGTGGTACAACTGAAGATGTATTAATCGTAGCTTTCTATTAAATCATTATTGCAGTGAGATATTACTTGTATAAAATATTTTGTCAAGACCTGTCTTTGTTAGTTTGTTTTGGAAAGGCCTATTCATTAAGCTGCAATACTCACAATGATTCATATCTGTTTCCTCAGGGAACCATGTTAGATCAAAGTCCATTACCATAATGAGAAGTTTATTATATATTATAACACACACTACTTTTCATAAGAGCTGCCAGAATGCTGATAGATGGATAGAAGAATGAATGCTTTGAATGAATACAAGTCCTTCTAGGAGTCTCTAATGGCTCTCTTTTGTTGTTACTTATCCAGAATCACTTGTTAACAAATTTTATTAAATCTATTTTCCCAAATTTTTCAAATAATAAGCACAGACTGACACATTTTCTCATTACTCTCTTAGTCAATAGTCAGATATTTACTATAAACTCTATATATCCTATAGGTTTTGATTTGCAACAAGATTTGCTATTTATTTTACTTCAAAGCCTCTCATACAAGGCCCTGTCAGAAGCCTTTTGAAATTCCATGTAAATTGCATTTGCAAGATTCATCCTATCCCTTACTTTGTGCACTTTTTCAAAGAATTCTTGCAAGATAGAGCAGCACAATTTGCCCTTACAGAAGCTCGTGTCAGTTGGTCCTTATCATATTATGCTTATCTTAATGTGTAATCTAGTCTTGAAGCAGATTCCATTTGGGGTCTTATCTTTCCCAACTAGAGTAGATTAAAGAGGAAAGTCTTTGTTCACTGAAGTGCTGTGACTTATTTGCCTTCAAATCCTTGGAATTCAGAGCCTGAGCCCTACTAGACCACTGCCTAGCAAAAGCTTTTATGCACTTGCTTAGCTTTGAGCACAGTCTCACTGCAGCCAGCATGCCTGCTCTCTTGCTTAAAATTACATGTGTGATTAAATACTTTGCTAGCTGTATTGTACAAGTAAAAAAACCCTGAACCTCAGGTGAAGAAAAACAGCAGAATGCAACTATCTCAGCCAATTAGCATTTTTTTCCTCTTTTTGTATGGTTTTCATAAATCATATACAACACTCAGCATTCAGAGGGGTTCTCTGTAAATACCATATTTCATTAGTTCTAACTTCCTCAAACATAGTTTCTGTCATACCTAAGGAACTGCCAAATGTTTCCAAAAGAAGCACATGATGAGAACATTTCTTAGTGAGAAAAATGAAAAGAAAACATATGCCTGACTTTTCTGAAGTGTGTTAGGGTCCTGCCTAAATTTCTGTTTTTTCCTCAGCTTTGAAGAGAATCCTATGCTTAACACTAAACTCACAGAATTAGCCTTTTCTACATTTTTCCAGTGACCAGTGGAAAATATACTCATCTCTACTCCACTTTCTGCTGTATCTCTTACTGCATAGGTTGTTTAGTTTCACTGTGTTAGCATCCAATGCAAGTCATTTTTGCTGCATGTAGCTGGGTCTTTTAACTGTTGTAAACCCTTTGAAGTTTCCTCTTTCTGCCGAGAGGTCAACGCGGTCTTTCTTTTGCCCCTTCAAAAGGACCTTTCATTCGTTCCTGTGTTTGGTCAAGTTGTTGTGGGTTCTGCTGTGGCCTGGCACCATGAGTCGCCCCTACACAAGCAGTTGCTGCTTTCGTTGCTACTGCTGTTTGTACTCCTTATTGCTTCTTTCATTTATCTTCACTGACACACCAAAGGAAAGAGGGGACTAAAAGGGGAGAATTTGGCTGTAAGCTAAATTTATTGCATGTTATATTTCATGGAAGTCTGGCAGGAAGAGTTGAGTGATCTCAGAGGTTCAGGAATATTTTTGTTCCTATTGTGCAAATCAATCAAAGCAAGGCTCAGCCCAGCCTCTCCACCCCCTCAGCAGCCCGCAGCAGAGCTTGCTGCATTGTCAACAAAGGCTTGAATAGAACAAAAGTCTCCCAAGTGGACGCTGCATTCACTTGATGGGGTCACATATTACCCAATGTTTAATAAAACTCACATGAATTTTGAAAGGATTCCCAGATAGATCAATGACTGGAGAAGCAGTAAATTTAACTAGTGGAAGGGATGCCCTAAAATCGAGGTAACTCCATTACATGTGGCAGTTATTCTTCTGTTCAGATATTAAATATCATGGGTGTCTTGGGACTATTAGGATGAATTCTGGTCAGATAAACATATCCATCTCTTTCCTGTGATGTTCCCACCGACCCTAGATCTTCCATGAAAGAATTCTCTTAAGGAGGGTTGTTTTTCCCAAGCCTTCATATGCAACCCTGGGTTAACAGGCTGGCCTGCATCCACCGTTACATTATCAGCCTTACATGTTTCTCTGCAGCACAAACGCAAACCTAGCAGCGCTGGTGACTTTGGAAACGGTGAGGCTCAGGCAACACCTAAGCAACTGCCCTCCTGAGTACCTGGGTAGGACTGTCTCCAGCACATCACACTCCCTCCCTTTGAGCCAGAGCATTGCTTTAATCTTTTCCTGCCTTTTCTGCTTAATCCCCAAGAGATGGCCATGCTTTCCTAAAATTATAGCCAATCTGTTAACGTCATTCTTCACCAAGCCCTGATAAAAAAGTGATCTCAGTAATCCTGGATGCTGCTAAATTAATCAACTCTTAAATTTTGACACAATATGTGATATTTTCATTTCATGCCTGAAAATAGTGAGAAATAATGACTCTGCATTCTTTCCTAGCAAATGCGTGGCCCCAGGCTGTCTAATGATCATAAGGTGATATGATGTGTCACTGTTCAAAAATTCAAGAGGAATCCAAAGGAGTGCTTTATCCTTGATCCTTCCAGTGTTATCTAGTCCACCACTAGCTTTGGCAATCGCTGTCAGAAGTGAGAGCTGAGGGAATGCTGAGTCTGGAGTCATCACTCATCTAACAAGTTAGTGCTTCTACAAGATACATGACAACTTGCTGACTGCCAGCACCTTAGTTTGGACATAAGTCAGACTAGAAAGAGAGAATGGATGTGAGACCTTGCAAAAAACAGGTCTCTGGACAGGCTTCCATTCTGCAAAAAATCTCATGTGCCTAGTTTTGCTTTAGCAAGAGCATTTGGGGGTCATATTAATCACCCATCTCTGCAGCATACTGCAAAATACATCATTCATTTGGAGTGTTTGTTTTTTAGTGACTTATTTTTGCCATGCAAATATATGTCTCATTAACATTCTTATGAGAGGAAGAATATATGGAACATTAAGGTCAGAAGAAAATCCATGAAAAGGGACATTTTGAACATCAGAATTTATTCCTGGTGTTTTCTTCTCTCTCTTTTAAAGAAACATTCATTTATTTTTAGCAAATATTCAGAACTAAGTTTTTCAATTGGATGCCCAAATTCTTTACACCAATCTTATGTTTCTACAGCTGGAAAAGCAATAGTGCTCAAAATGTGCATTGACTTGCCATTTACCCATTTTTCCCACACAGTTACTCTATAAGGTAATTCCGTATGGCCGGTTTAGAAGCACAGTTTTGGCTTTTTAGGATTTTCAGAAGGACTTCAGGGTTGGCTACTGCTAAATGTAGATGGCAGTTGGATTTCTGGCTCTAATAATCACTTCAGAAATCTCAGTTCAAAAGGCCCATGTGACAGCCATAAGACCAAGGATCTAACAGAAAAAATGTATTCTTACTGGGACTTTACAGGGGCAGTCAGAATACCACAGTTAAGAACTATTCAAAAAAAAAAACAAACTTGGAAAGTGAAGGTTCTGAAGCTCAACCTGTATATTTCATAAACAATAAACAAAAATTAAATCTTTGAGCAGCATGCACTTTTATAAGGCCCACATACTACCCTAAGACAGCTCCCTGTTTGAAGCTGCCTGGTCTGTACCAGCCTCAGATATTAACACTAGGAAGAAACAACATTATTGTCTGGCATACTTCTACATTCCAGCATGGATGCTAACTGTGGAATTTAGGGATATTATGCTAAATGTTGTTATTAGCCGATGTTAATAATCTGCCTAAAATGCATAGCTGTTTTCAAGTTCTTTGATCTATGGGTGAGTAGAAGGATATATATATATGACATCTACTTTTGCTGAGTAGTAACCCCAGAGTTAGTAGTTGAGTCCTGTGACTGCACCATCAGTTACCAAACCAACTTTATGACTGATAATGAATGAGCTGTTTTGTACCACAGTTCAAAATAGAGGGGTAGTCTAAATAAGAAAAAAAATTATGCCTAAAACTCAACTGCTGTTGAAAAACTTCAGGAAATAATGTAAATACTTCTTTTACTGGCTCTAGGAGCAATTTATGAAAGAAAAATATGAATTGCAAAAAAAAATGAAACAATTATTAATATTTCTATCAATACATTTCAAAACTCTTAAATATCTTGGGATGCTGTGATCTCCACAGGAAAGACCACCTCTGGCTCCACGCAGATTTGTGTCAAACCCATAAGAATTTGCTTGAAATTAGCCTCTTTTCTTAATATATGCCAGTAGATCACCACTTGGTCTGGTTAATCAGACATCTTTTTGATTTGGAGCTGGAGCCACTGACAAGCTACTTTCAAGGAGTACTGTGTAGATGTCATTGGCCAAAAGACCTCAGATCAGTTTGGCTCTGTTTCTGCACTGAATGTGTGAATGAACACATCCAGAAGGAATAAATTCATATTTACTTTGAAATACATTTCCTCAAGTTTTCCAGTAATCCACTTTTTGCAAATATTTAGGCCAGTAAAGTATAATCACACAAATATTATGGAAAGCAAATACCAAACAGGTGTGAGCCAAATGAGTTCTTCTAAAATTCAAGGAGAACGTTTGCAGTATTCACCCAGTACTGCTATCTATGGATCCTGAGAAAAGGAGATCTCTTAGATCCTCTTGCTAAATGTGAGCAACTTTGTATAATTAATGAAGAGGCTGATGCATGAAGGATTAGATCCTGACTTTTCCCAAGTCTGGGATATACCCTAATGGCTGAGTAGTATTCCTGTGTCTCTGTCTGCTTAAGCTTGGGTTTAGTCTTCAGTAAAATTGTAATCTCACAGGGTTCCTATATGTCTGTGTTCTGCTGTATATAGAACTGTGCAAGTACGAAATATCAATATAGAATCGTTTAAATGTTGATAATTCAAACAGGACCTCCTCCTTTTGGTGGACTCTACACTTCTGGGTTTTTTTTAGCTTAAAAAAATGCTAGCTTTTTAACATCATTTTTGTTTATTTATTTTCTATTAGAATTCTTGAATGTAATCAGCTGGAAAAATAAGCACACAGGAAAAAGTGTTGTGGGGCTTCCAGCCAGATCCAGCACTGCCCCAGGAAACACTGGGGCACCTTGACTCTTCCTGGTATCAGGAGGCACTCAGCACATAACATGACTGGCCAATGTAAATAAATGTTGGCAAGGCACTGATACCCTTGGATTAAAGGTGATATATAATTAGTCTGTATGACTTTTGTTGATAATAATTGCAGGTAACTGGCTGCATTCTGTTAATTCAAATGACCGTCACTGTATGCTGAGGGCATATGTTATCTACAAAGGCTTCGTATTTCATTTCAAATAAGGAGTTATCCATTAATAAAACAGAAAGTGATTACATTAATGTGTTCTCTGCCAAGACTGCCTAGCAAACACATGCAGAGCTTTTTGCCAGTGCTTTCCCGCTGAGCAGCGCTACCCTTGCGTCTCCCCTGTGCAGCACGGCCAGCCGTGGAAGGGCTCCCACAGAATGGCAGAAATGCCTGAGTAATTCACTGCAGTGAAATGCAACAAGTAAATACTTGAACTGTGTTGTCCAGTGAAAAGCAAACAAGACCATCTTGCAGTGGGAGAAGGGGCGTGAAAAGATGTTAATCGCCTGAGCAGTAATCTCTTCGACTGTTCAATGTGCCACACTTGGGCTTTGTTTGCCTTGACTTATCTGGCTTACTTATTCCAATCCATGTGATCGTGGAGGTGGTGGAGGGCCTTTTTAAGTGTGCACAAGATCAGCTACTGGAGAAGGGGAATGAAATAGTAAGGAGGAAAGGTGGTATCATTAAAAAAAAAAAAAAAAAAAAGGCAACATTCAAGGCCACCTATCTAGACAAAAGGGCTCAGACAGGCAATAAAAGCAAAAAATCATTGAGACAGCAATGAATTATGAAGGCTATTAAAACCCACAACTGAATTTACAGAATCAACTTCCCCTGGTGTATTATAAAAATGCTTTTCCTTAAGAACTGGAGATAACAGAATTTGTATTGCAGATTAATTACGGTCTTATTTAGCAGAGCTGAGGAGGGAGAGTTCAGCTCAGTCAAAATAGTGTGGATATTAATAGTGTTAAACTTTCCAAAACTCAAATACTACCAGGAAATCGTTAACATTACATTTAACAATTTCAGGTACTTTTGAGTTTGAACTCCAATTTTATTATTTATGGAATCTTTATTGCAGAAAAAACATACCCAGCACTTGTATTTAGATTCTGTTTACAAAGGAGCTCTGTGTTCTCCCTGGAACTTGCATAAGAACAGAAAAGTAGATTATGTGGTTTCTTAATAGTTCTTCACAGAGAGTCTTCTGTTTCTAACAAATGGTTTATGCAAATGTATTCTCTGTATGGCTTCAAGCAGAATACATGGAAAAATGACATTTTGCAATCGGTAACAATGAATATTCAACACATCATTTCTTAGGTGAACTAATGTGCAACATATATCCTATGGCAGTGCCATTCTCTAATTTGAAAATTTCCACAGAGAGCAGAGAAGCATCAACTGGCTATGGGCAATACAAAGCACGAATTTTCAGCTCGTCCAACAACTATTCTGAGAAAGGCAATTTGGGATTTTAAGTGGAACACTAGATGAAAATTTTCAGTTTCTGCATGCTAAACTAAAGGATTGTTTATAAAGGGGCAGTATGGATAAAAAAAATTATCTTCATCTTTGAAGTCATAGCTACTGCTATACTTTAGAAGGGCAAGAGGGTGAAGGCTTCACAGAAGCCTCCCACAGATAGTAATCTGTGGTGTGAACAGCACAAAAAAGAGCCAATTTGGAATGTACAGGCCATATTTTATAAACCTCCTTCATACAAGCAGTCATACTGAAGTCAATGGCGTTGTTTGTGTAGGGCTGGGACTAGTCAGAGAGCAAAGACTACATGAGAAGTCCTCATTTTAAATCCGATTCAGAAAGGATGTGTTGGCAGTGTGAATATGACCTTTTTGCGATAAAATAGACCATCAAGATCTTCCGAGTTCATACACAGCTGCTATACATGAATGACAGTGTAATATGATATAGAGCAACAAACTGAAAGGTGTAAGACAGGCAAGTTAAAGTAGCCATGATGTATATGCTTTAAGCCTCCTTTGCCTCTCATGCACCTTCTATAAAAGCAGTAAGCTTTAAATGTTTAGTCTTATAAGTGAATATAGCAGTTATAGGGGGGAAAGCTAAGCTTTTCTCTCTCTTCCTCTGTTCTGCAATCTTGCAATTTTTACCAAATGTTTTTCTGATTTGGAGATTGGATGTGAATTGTTCTCAAGAGTAAGGGAATCTCAGCTTGTCCATGTCCTTGGCCACTTGTATTTTGTTCTTACCAGTGTTCTACAATTACCAGGAAACTAAGTTGCTGTATCTTTGAAAAGTAGAAGTTCAGAGATAAAGGATTGCTCATAAAATCTTGATGCAGTTTGAAAAAAAGAATCAGACTGCTTATTTCCACATAAGACAGAGGAATATAGATGTGCAACAGAGTAATTAATATGTTTGAATGCTGGGCTTTTCAAGTTTAACACATGAAGTGCAACTGGGGATTGAAAAGCAATAACAATTTCGTGCATATGAGTGTCTACTAGTAAGTACGTCTGATTAACAGTTGCCCTTAAGAGAGAGCCTCTGGACATAGTGTGCAAGTCTGGAACTTGCATTCCAAAAAGTGAATTAAACAACAATGTTATGGGGAAATCCACTGCAAAACAATGTTAAATGAATAGACATGTTATCTCTTTCACATCCTCAGTCATCTGAAGTTAACAGGCCAAATTCACTGTTCAGTTGCATAACCATAATTCCTAAATTAGCTTGAAGTAAAATTCATTCATTCAATGGGGACCGGAACTCAATAGCTGAGAGTGGGATGTGCACTGCAGGATCACACAGCATTCAGTCTGCCTGTTTTCCTCACAAAGCGTATTCAGGAAATCAGAAATGTAATGCTTGATCCAGATCTATATAGTAACAATATTTGTCAAAAATGCTGCATTATTACACTTCTTTGGTTCCATCAACAGAAATACTTAAAAGAAACTTTCCTAAATAACTGCTCAAGATATGGCTAATAGAAAATTCCAATCTGTATGTAGCAATACCATCCACTGCAAAAAGTTTATCTTAGTCTTTAAGGATGGCAAAAGCTTCACTTTGTGGAAGCTGAGGCTTTGTTAAATTTAGGGTTGTTACTGCCTGATGTGGACTGTATGTGCTAATATCAAGATTTTAAGCTAAGCATTGTTTCCAGCTTCCCTTGGACTGCATTTCTGGCAAACGAACAAACAAATATTGAAAGTAATTTGCAGAGGAAAAAAATTACTGAAAACACCAAAGACGTGTTCCATTTGTAGATTTAATTAAGATATCATGTCAATAGAAAAGCACTCAGTTACAGAATAATGATTTCCTCCTGCTGCATATGCACAAAGCCAAAGCTCAGGAGTTTGTTTTCAGAGTAGGAGATACTAGTCCTGCACAGCTGTCAAGAGGAGTGATATGACACTCTTGTAGATAATAACTTCAGTTTGTTTAATAATTTAACCTTATGGAAATCCCTGAACTGCCACCTGACAGAGTCGGAAAGTGTCGGGAGAAGAGTCAGGGCTGTACTAACCCCGTTTCTTTCCCTAGCGGTCAGTCGCTGGCCACTGTCAGACAGCTGCTTGGGTGCCTGGCTTTTTGATCAGCCCTATCAGGATCATTCTGGAGCCTGTAGAAGTTGCCTGGGTGGGAGACTCTCAGTGTGGCCACAGTTTTGCTATCCTTGATTGAGATAGAGGATGCCTAACTTCCCACGACCCTTTAAAGGCCAACTGGACCTTTTGAAAGCCTAGTGCTGCTCCAGGTGTGGGAAGGTACTGGAATTTGTGTGATCTGGCCAGTTTGCTTATTGAGTGCCTTCACTGGAAGACCGGCTTGTCTGTAACATTAACTCGCATGGGGGAGCTGGGGCATTCTCACGCCGGAAAACCATGGCCTAGAAACAACTGCTCTGCTCCTGGCTCTGTGTCATAGGTGGGGAAAGAGATGGAAATGGTGGAGAGAGGAATAGGTGGAGCGCTCTGACAGTTCCCCAGGGGGAGTGTGGTCCTCTGCGAGCTGTGCAGAGGCCAAACAGCTAAAGAAAGCCCTTTGTAACATGAATCTAGGGCCAAAATCAAAGAGAAATTCGGGATGCAGAATTCAGTCCCCATGTCTCTATCCCTCGCTGGTGCATTAGCCTGGTGCTCAGGCTAAACGCAGCAGAGGCTTTAGACCAGCTGGTCCATTTTCAGCAAGGAAAAGATCAGCTAGTTTATTTTTAGCAACTTAAAATAAGACATTAATTTGATTTGCAGGGACTATACCCTTCTGACAAATAAATAAATTCATATGTATTTATCTTAAACACCAAATGAAAGTCCTTAATCTGCCCAAATTACTGCATGTTAAACTGCAGCTAAAAGTCTCTCCATGAGGCTACTATATTTATTGCAAATAAAATCTTGATGCAGACAAAGCCAGAGAATGCTGTGTCCAGGTAACTTTCCCCAAACAGGCACAGGTAGGTGTCATAGTACCGATGACGTTAGCAAATCAAGTTTCTGACACTGTGCTTGACATGAACAGAAAATGGCCTAAAGCTTCACCAGAATCTTTGATTGACCAAGAATGTAACAGGAATGGGAGTGTAAACTTGGTCTCCTATTATTGCAACCTCAAAGTTTCTCTCAAATTCCTTCTTGGAGGCCATACTTGCCCTACTTAGAAAGATACTAAAATGATTCTTATGTAACTGCTCAGGAAAGGCTGTACATAGGGAATAAACTACTGAGCTGGCATTCATTTTACTCTGATGTTCTGCAATATGAAATATTTTACTTTAGCTCCACTGCTAGAGGTTCTTCTATCTATCAGTTTAAAGAAGAGAGTTTGACATTAAATTTGTTTCTTGGATAATATACTGGATGCTTCTGAAGTCTACACTGAAGAATGAAGTGATAGTGTCTGTTGAAGCCATCAGTTCTTATTGACAAGTCTGGTTAAATTATCAGCTTGTATGTAATTTTATTTGAGTGTAGGAAAATGAAGGTTATAGCCAGGAGCTTGGTGGGGTTTTCTTTCCTGAGATGATGATTTATTCATTTTGGCTTCAATAGCTACAGTGTCAGGCATATTTTATATTTTTCCAACTTTGACACTTCAAACATTTGATTTCCCTTTGCAACTTCCAACCTTAAACATGTTTCCCATTATAGATTTTCAAGTGACTGCCTTGCACACACTGACTCATGAGGCTGGTTTTTATTTTCACAAAATATATAACCCTATTTGAATAAAATACAGATGGTGTCCAATACATTAAACACAGCAAATTTGCCATTCCCTCCTTCATCCCCTTCGTGTTCCATTCCCCAGATTTTCTGTGGCTATATGAAATCTTATCAGCCTGGGTCTGAACAGCTCAGAGAGGACATAGCAACAGAAATTTGATGCCATTCATATTTGGTTTGCTACAATAAATAATATGCAGATTTTAAAATCATTGTTATTTTTCTGTAGAATTATGTGTTCAGAGCTCTACCTTAAAAGCAAGTACCTACCTCTGGAAGGTACTAAAATAGCCAGGTTTGCATGGTCCATTGCTGGAGTTTGGACCAAGGACATACTAGATGGAATATGTGGACACTTGGCACAAGTATCTGTGCTTTCTAGGGAACAGCTGGAGCAGACTCAGTGGCTTCTTATTTCACCAAACAATCCAGAAGGAACAAAGACACAATACACTAATAGGCTAGGATTTCATTCAGAATAAATTTAACCTGTTGAAACCAGTTGAAGAAAAACTGTTACAGGTTTGCTGTAAAAGCACAAAGATCCTAGTATACACATCTAGGTTTGAATAAGATTCTATCATCAGCATCACTAGATGGCATTGGAGGGTGGTTTGTCTCATCATGGGAGATAAGGTTTCTGTCAGTAGATTATGGTAAAATTTATTAGAAATCTTAGTAGTTAAGGAATTTATTCTAAGAATGCTGAAAGCATGTTCTATGCAACTTAGGGTGAGGGAAATGCAACACGAAACAAGAAGCAAGGCTGGTTGAGCAATCAGGGCATTGCTGGAATATCATTCTCTCTCCATACAGTCTGTGAACTGGACCTGAGAGACAAATGCAGATGGAAATAAATGGCAAAAGTTACTGAAGAAACTGTGAACTCATATGGTTGGTGATTTCAAGGAGATGAGAGTTAACCTCTTTTTGAGATTTAGGATAGAATTTTTGGTACTACATATTTGTTTTCCATCCACATTAGAATTTCACCATCAGACAAATATGTATTATTTATTATGTGCTTATTATATCCTTTTTTACAAATCTAGTTTCATTGTCCTTTTTTATTACTTTTAGGATGAGATATGTTTGCCATCTCTCTCTTTTTTTTTTTTTTTTTTTTTTTTTTTTTAGCACCAGCATTCACACAACAACTACAGTTGTTTGTGACTTGCATGACTATTATTATAGTTTTATAGCTTTTATTCACACTTTCTAGTAGTTGATAAAAAGAAGCAAAGAGGATTTTGTTCATATGTAACCATGTGAGCTTAATCTTTAAGGAATGAACCAGATATCAGAATAATCATAGGTCATGAAACACATGTTGCAATAAGATGCATCAAAAATGGCAATTTCTTTTCACATCTGTCACACTGACCCACAAAAACGGGCAAAGAGGAACTTTGTGAAATTCAGCAACAGGAAGCACAAAGTCCTGCACCTGGGGAGGAGTAACCCCAGGCACCAGTACAGGCTTGGGGACAACTGGCTGGGAGCAACTTTGCTGAGAAGGTCCTGAGAGTCCTAGTGGACAAGTTGCCCATGAGCCAGCAATGTGCCCTTGTGGCCAGGAAGGCCAATGGTATCCTGGGGTGCACTAGGAAGAGTGTTGCCAGCAGGTCAAGGGAAGTGATCTTGCCCCTCTACTCAGCCCTGGTGAGGCCACAACTGGAGTGCTCTGTCCAGTTCTGGGTTCCTCAGTACAGGAGAAATGTGGACACACAGGAGCAAGTCCAGTGAAAGGCTACTAGGATGATTAAAGGACTGGAGCATCTCATACTAGGAGAGGCTGAGAAAGCTGGGACTGTTCAGCCAGGAGAAGAGAGAGCTGGAGGTGTGTGTGTTGGGGGGGGGGGAGGCGGATCTTAGCAATGAGTAAAAGTCTCTGAAGGGAGGGTGTAGAGAGGATGGGGCCAGACTCTTCAGTGATGCCCAGCAATAGGACGAGAGGCAACAGGCACAAACTGAAACACAGGAAGTCCCATCTGAACATAAGGAAAACTTTCTACTGTGAGAGTGGCTGCACACTGGAGCAGGTTACCCAGAGAGGTCATAGTCTCCATCCTTGGAGATATTCAAAAGCCATCTGGATACAATCCTGGGCAACATGCTCTAAGCAGTCCTCCTGGAGCAGGAAGTTGGACTATGTGATCTCCAGAGATCCCTTCCAACCTCAGCTGTGCTATGATTCTGTCATCCAACTCATTTAACTCAGTAGTTCTCAAAGTAGAAGGTGTAGAGTCTGTTTGTGAATTCATTTCCTATATAACAAAATGGCATTATTTTTGCATCTGTAATATTGTCTGTTTAAGAGCAGTCTTCTACTCTAAATTCCATTCTGAATCAGAAATCAGAGCCATATACAGATGAAAACCTGATGTTTAATCAAAGTGTTTTTATTTTTCAAACAAGCTTTAGATCTGGCACTCTTGGGACTAAAGACTAGGATGGTAAAAAATGTAGAAATAGTTGTGTTCTCATGATCAAGAGCATGTGTTTGGGATTGAGATGAGACCTGATAATTATGCATGTACAGTCTTGACGGGTTGTGAACTCCCACAAAACCAGTGTCTTGTATAAAATGTTAAGTAAGCCCACCTCTAAAACTGCCACTGTGCCCCTGGTTATCTCTTTGTCTGACTGGCTGCTCCACATTCCTTCTAGTATATTTATAGAAAGCTGCTATTTGTAAATACCAACTCGTGCCATTATCTTCATATTTACAGGGTACTTTCAAATATTAAAAACTGGAAATTATTATTAGTGCATAATACCTGAGTACAGATTGAACTCAGCAGGAGGATGATAAATAAGGATTACATTATACCTGTACATTCTATACATTCTTCATGTCTTCTTTGTTCAGCTCTCACAGGAACCCATGCATGTGTTCACGTATGCATGCACACACATACGTATATGGAGAAAATAGTGTATTTTTCCTTACCTCATAGTCAAAATATTTATATCCCAAAAGCAGGTTTTACTGAGGTTCTATTCTATAGATACTTTAAAATCTAACAGTCTGATTCATTTTTTTTGAACATAAATGATGGATTCACTGAATTACACTGGTAAAATCTAGCTAAATAGCATCAGATTTAGGATCTTTCATTTCAGATTGTCACGAGATAGCTTAGTCTTCATTCTCAGCCTCACAGTCTTTTGCTGAAAAGCTATGGTTATCAGGAATTTTTGTTTACAAGCCATAATTTCTACTAAATGTATTGTTTGCCCTCTAGCTTGACATCAAAGACAGATTCATGAGGATGTCTTCTATTGAATCATTTTCACCTTCAGCTTGCATCAGGAAGTGGGCACATCTACCAGTAAAAGTGGAATAACTAGAATAATAGTGGAATAAGTGGAATAATATTTTGTCTCTTTGTAATGTCTTCCTCCAGCTTATCCCCAGGTGTTTCTTAGAGTGAGGAGAGCAGGCAATCTGGACAACTGTGAGGAGAGCTGCTGGGGCTCAGCTCTCCATTAGTATAGCAGCTAGCCCAAATGGATAACTGCTTCCTTTAGGATGTTTGTCTGTGACTGACTGGTTAGCATTTTGCTACTACATCTACTCTTTTGTTCACCTGGTATTAGCACAGCGGTTGCACAGAGTTATGATGTGGTACAAACTGTTTCACAGGTGGATGGAGAGTGCAGGCTTTCAGAGGCATCAACAAGCTCTTGACTGTGCATTTATAATGGACTTACCATGAACAGGTCCTGCTCCACGGCACTGATCCATAGCAGTTAGCACACTGTATATAAATACTATTCACAGGAAGACATGTCTTTGCTCTGAGGTGCCATCCTCCCTGCACAGAACTCTCTGCTTTTCTGGGAGACCATTCTCACAAACTCCGTGGGAAATTTGTGGTGAAGGCCGAGAGAAATACTAAGCAAAATGCTTTGGTAAGGCAAGGGAAAGTATATTAGGAATAGTTGTACTAACCTGTGGTACTAAGCTCTAAACTCTAGTACTAAAGATTGATGGATTCCTAAGTGCACAACTGTGGTGGAAGATTCTTGATTCCTGACAAATGTCTCACTGCACATCAAACCCCTTTCACTATCTAAACAAATTTACCAAAGGTCCTCAGCTGGCAACAAGGCCCACTAGTTGTAGTGCTGTCTTTCGGGGTCACAAATGCTCATGATCATATAACAAATCCCATAGAAGAGATTTCTCATAGATGAGATTGATGTAATAACTTCCGTTTCTAGAGCTGATTGCCTGAGACCTCAGCTTTCCACTTAAAAAGAAGCATTTTTTCAGAGGTAGGGGGAAAAGCTTGGCAAAATGACCAGGGAGAAAACTGTAGGCTCAGATATCATACAGAAAAATGGAAGAACACATTTTTATTTTGGTCTAAGCATCATACTGTAGACAAGTTTCATTTTCTGGGATAAAGAAAGGGCCTTGACCACTGGAAGAAGACAATACATTTTTCTCTGAAGTGGTTCCCTCTAGTCTCCTCCCACTGGGATGGTCTGTTTGCAGGGTCTTGCTGAAGGACTGTTCCCTTCCAGCCTAGGCTGCTGATGGCTCTGTTAGGTCCCTTCCAGGGTTTGACCAGAGATAAATGGTGTAGGGGGGCAAGGTGGTGCTTGAGCACATCTTTGCCTGAAATCTGTTCTCAGTGACGGAGATAGCGTCTTCTCTTCACCAAACCAGCACTGAGACCATGGGCAGCTCTGCAAGGTCCTGCAGCTGGTTTGGAGCATTGCCAGTTGTCCTCTCCATGACAGCCTGGAGTGAGCACGTGGCAAAGCCCCTCTGACAGCAGCAGCACCCACCGCTTCACTGAGCTTTCGCTTCCCCAGATGGATTCAGTAGTTCTCTGTTCAGCATGACGCATACTTACTTAAGAACACACGTACATACATATGCACACAGACAGCAGTCATTTAAAGCCTTGTGGGTGTCTGCTTTCATATTTCTACCTTGAGGCTTGAGGATGCCAAGAAATGTAAAAAGTAGTCAAAATGTGTGCCTTTTCCACAGAAAATGTGGTGCAGCTCTCAGGTTGCCTGGCCCAGACCCACCAGCTCACTTCATGCGCCCTCCTCCGCTGTGACTTCTCAAGGGTGTCCATGCCATGAGGGCTAGCTGGGCAGCTTGCTGAATTAGACTCCTAGCTGCTAAAGACACTTTCCCCTGGCAAATTCAGATTTTTATCAGTGCTTATTACAGTTATTATGTTGTAGTATTGAGCCTCTCTTATTAACACTGATTATTTAATCAGCATTTCCACATGAAAGCCTTACTCTCAGAGTTATAAAACTGCCTGTATAAAGATGACTGTTGTTGAAATCTAGAATCCAGTTTCTTGACTCATGGCTGTACTTCTGTTTTGCTTCTTTGATTTATATTTGCAGAGGCTAATGTAAATTGTTTTGATGAGTTTGTTTAATGCCAGAGACAAACAATTTCTGATTTCAGAGACCTTTCTTTAAGGCATACAGAGAATGATAGCAAGAAATTAGGATCCTAAGTTACCTGCCTACAATATTAAGGAATTACTCTCAATATCTTTTTTCCTTTTAACAGTTGATAATTTTTATCTAGGAATGTGACTAAAGAATTTAAGTATTCACATTGTTTTTAAATGTTGAGTGTTTTTGGAATGGTGTATAGCACTCATGTGAAGACACACAAGGGAGGTTGAAAACTTTCAAAACACATACCAGCACCTTGGTGCCAACAAACTGTATCACTGCAATGATCTGTGCAGTATGTGTTGGCATGATTCATGTGGCCTTTTTAAAAGAATCTTTAGTGTTTGTTTATTACCACAGAGTGATTGATGGATTCCTAAGTGCACAGTGATACAATCAGCTGAGCTATTATGGCTGCTGGTTTGATAATTTGTGAGTTACAGGCATTACAGCATGTCATTTCAGCGAATTGCTAGAAGTTTTGTTACAGTATCAGTGACCTCAGAGAAACTGCGGTGAGACAAGAACTGCTGCTGACTGTGTCCCTGTCAGGCCACCTCTCCTGGGCAGGAGAGACCCTAAACCACCATTTAGCCCTATGAGGAATTACTTTAGATTCTCTTCTAATCCTCTCCCTGTTCCTAATGCTATATTGTTAAAATAATGCTAAAATTGCTAAAACAATGCTAAATTCTAAAAGACTGGTATTGACATGACTCAAACCGTGGAGCAAGAAAGGCTGCTAAAGCGTTGTCTTCTCAGGGTCACTTGCTTCACTACATGCAAACGTGCAGACAAGGCCAACGTTTGCCTCCAGAAACACACTTGTCAGAAGTCCAGAAGTCACTGGAACAACTTAAGTTTCTTCCTGGAAAAATACCTCCCACTTAATTTACTTACAATACATTATGTCTTCACAGGATCTAGGCGTTTATTTACAACATAGAAAATACGTGTAGGAAAGAAATTGTATTTATTTTTTTTTTTACAAAAATAAACAATTTAAGAAACAAAAGCACATTTTTTCCTGACTGTACAAACTACAAAACAGTATGACATTGGTCACTTTAGCATTTACTTTATTGCTTTCACTGAAAGCAAATTCTCTAGACACACCATGCCTATAAAATGCATTTTATATAGACTTAAGGCTAGCGTTCATTTGCCATTATTAAGGTCATTTACTTCATTCATTCTAAGAATTAGCAAGCAGTGCCTTAGAAAACCAAGGATTTGATGATAAAAAATATGAATAATTGCAAGATACTCATTAAAATAGTACAATTCCACTAGATGGATTGCTTTGCCAGACTGTCAAAGATGTGGCTTAGCGAACAATTCAAACTTGATTCAACAAAAGTCTTAAGCATGGGCTTAATTGTAAGCATATGCTTAGGCCTTACCCTATTCAGCAAAGCACTCAGCACTTGGGTAATTCCCTTCCCTTTCAGTGGGACTATTCATATGCTTATGTGATTTGCTAGACCTACAACATGGCTCTTTTAAATTAAAAATTAAACTTTATGATAGCATTTGAAGCAAAAATAAAAATTAGCTATAGTCTTGCAATTATAAACATAACCAATTCACTGAGGAAGTACTCCTTCATTATGACAAATAAGTTGGTCTTGCATATTTGATAGCTTTAATACAAATGCTGATTGTCTTCAGTAATGTCTGATATTTAGGTTACAAACTGATATGCTTCAGTAACGCTGTTGTGATTGTACTTGCCCAAATAAATATCAATGCAGAGGATGCAGACTTCTCATAGAAATGATCAGCTTTCATCCCTATGCAAATAGGCACAGGCTAGAAAATTTATGCTAACCTTGGTTAGAAAAGCTAGAGCTGCCAGCTGATTTATAACCAAAATTATACCTTAACAGTGTATCATATTTTGTATTTTGCTTTGTTTTAAAAATCACATTTTCAAAACATTGTTGTATTGCACATTCATCCTGGTCATGCAGGTTATTTCTTTAAAGTTTTGTTTAGCACTCTATAGATTAGAATGAGTAATAGTGCAATTATCTCTCTGGCCACAGCCATCTTAAACATAACAGCTGCCTATATTTATACACAAACAGCTCTTGTCACTCACGAGTCAAACTGGACCACTTTAGCTGTCAACCTGTCACTTTCACATATGTTATCTTGTCAGGATCGGGCACGATATGATTTGAGGCCATCTTGAAGAAGACAAGCTGCCGACCTGAGCAGAACAGGAAAGGGAGGAAAAAAGAAAAAAAAAAGTAATTAGAAGTGATGAGCCCATTGCCTATTTTGAAACACTGACATCTCATGCTCTTTAGGCAAGCCACGACTGAACTCCTTCTTAACTTCAACTGGTATAAAAATGAAATGCTTTCATTTAAAATTACACTGAATGTTCCTTGGTTTCAGTATGCTTACCCTTACATAATTATTACCAAACTATGGCTACATATAGCTAGCTCAATATAAATGAGGGAAAGGTCTGAAGATTTTAATACAAATTTCACATAATCTTTGAAAATGTATTTAAGGACTCTCCCATCGATATAAATGAGCTTGGGTTCAAGGCTTAAATGAAGGATGTTCATTTGACTGTACAGAAGTAGTATCATCTTCACTTGGATCTTTACAAAACTGTTCCGTGCAACATGTTTTTCCTGAACCATTTCTTGCTGATCTTCGCAGCTCTCCGTTTTAAACAAGCTATAGCAAGGTTTGACTCTTCAGATAACAAAACTCTAGCAAGATATGAACATCCTGGGCAGTGTAGGTCACCTGCCACATATACATCCAAGTCCAGTGAGGCTGAAGTTACTGAGGTTTCACCCACTGGTACTTGTGGGACCCATAGTACAGATCTCGAGTCTCCCCACTCCTACAGAACTGGCATCTTATTCACATCCCTACCTCCACCTAGATGAGCACCTGCCATGCCACAGACCCTGACTGTGGCTGACTCTCCTTGGCACAGAGGCCACAGAAGATGTTCGTTATTCAACCTCTGCCTTCATGCTCTCTAAAGTTCAGAAAAGCAAATGTTATTTACTCCCAGCCTGCTTCTCTAGGGGGCTCCCATAGCACTATTTTCTTAAAGAGTATCACATGGCAAACTGGATGCCTGGACTACTGACCAAATTTCCACTCCAAATTTCCACATTTCGCAGACTAAGTGCTCATACATCAGGAATGACACAGTAAAGCTGATGATAAATAAGATTTACAGTATTGCTACTCTGACTCACTTGCTTTTAATATTGTAACAGGAAACAAGACCTGCTCTAAACTTCCTATGAATTTCCCTGTGCTGTAAGACTTTTTTTTTAGTATCTTAGTTAACTTGAAAGGTCTGACTATAGATAGTTTGATGTGATAAGTTAATAGTCACTGGCAAGGTTAATATAAATTAGCTTTTTCTGGATTCCATGGAAGTCTGTTTCCATCTCTGGGAAGCACAAGAAATTCAGAAAAAACATAGCAGTACGTTGGCTAAAACATGCAGGAAATTTCTGAGGTTTCTTCTCATTTGTAATGCTTTCAGAGCTGGGGGCCTGCACTCGAAGACACGTATTTATATAAGCCTGGCTTGGTGTATATTTATGTTGCTCACCTAAGCACAATGAAAGCCTCCAACTGCACACAGGATACATTTTGACATAAGGTTAAGACATATTAAGGTCTCAGTTTTGCAGACCGAAAGATGAGTCTTAGGGGCTAGGTTACACGCCACACAAGAAGTCTGGGCAGAGTAAAGCCTTATATCAGCTTTCCCAAGGTTTGGCTAGCATCAGACATCCTTCCCTTCGGAGACGGCACGGGGGGAGCTACCCTGGCCTTAGCGATGGCAATCCCAGGCAGGAAAGCAGCTCTGCCTGGGTGACGATGATACAGGGCACTCACTGGGCAGTAAAGGCCGCAGCACATGTTTGGAAGTCCACCACCAGTCACCACACAAGAAAAACTGGCTTCAGTGGGAGTTTTGTCTTGTGTGAGGACTACGAAGGAACATGGACTTTACTTGTCTTTCTTCATTACGTTTCACGAGGTGCAGTCACCTCACAGGAACGTTGCAGGCGGATGTGGCCGGCACTGGCTGCAGGGAGACGCAGCTCTGCCGGGCAGTGGGAACGGCTGCAGGTTAGGAGCCTCCTGCTCATCTGCATGGGATTCAGCCCCGCTCAACCTCTAAACCATCCTGGAGCTGCAGCTACAGAGGATTACTAGACACTTTAACATTTTAGTTTCTCAGATTACTGTGTAGTTCCTTGAAATAAGCCCCAGACTGGTTCAGAAGTAGTGAGCCAGGGCCAATTCTGCACTAATGTAAATCAGCACTAACTGACTGACTTCAGTGGGACCACACTGCAACTACCAGGCCCACAAAACTCTTGGAAAACATACTTATCTCTTCAAACGAGCTACATTCTGTTAGACAAGACAAGAAAATGAGTCATGGTGGCAAGTGGGATTTTCCCCTACAAAGTTCTTTGTGGCCAAGATACAGAGTGCTGGGCACTTCTATTTCTCCTTGATTTTAAATACTCCCTCCTTCCTGTCCTTCAGCCAAACCCATACTGAGAGAAGCACACCATTCCCATCAGAAGCAGGGCATCGCTTACATCAGTCGGAAAGTCCCAGCTGGCTGGATGTGTGGGAGAACCTGTTTGGTTTTGCATCAAACCACAACAACCATATGGATTGGAAAGATTTATTTTAATCCAAATGCTGGGCCATATTCTGCACATTCAACTGCAGAAACAAGTAATGGACTTTTGTTGTTGCTTCTGCTGCTGTATTTTAAAATAAAGTTTTGTCCCCCCAAGCTGAAGAACCCCACAGCCCACGCATGCCAGCCCTCAGTGCCAGCTCCTTGGAGTCCAGTCACAGATTGCTGCTCCCCCACCAAGAGCCATGCTCTGCTGAAGCTGAAGCTTCAGAAGCTATCCCATTTCTGGCTCGTGATATTGGCTCCCATGGACAAGCACAGTATGTTCCTCAAACTGTGTTAAAACACTGCTTCGCTTAAAGCAGTCAGAACATATGACTCAGCTGCCGTTATGTTGAGCAGCATCCGTGACCTACCTGTCCAAGTTGTCTGGTTAGTTAAGACAAAAGCTTTGCACTGGGAGTAGCTGTCACAGATCTCGATGGCTTCGTTGACATCAAACACGGAGAGGAGGCAGCCCTTATGATGGTAAGATGGCCAGCATCTGTAGTTCTCATCAGGAATAAAAGCTTCAGGCACCCGTTTGTACTCTGCAATTAACCAGAGCAAAGCAATCATTTCAAAAGCTCTAGCAAACTCCTGTTTTGATCAGGCAAAGTTTACTGCAACAGCCTAGGAGAGGGACATGTGATAGAAAAGGTGAACAGCTAGACCACAGCAGCCCCATTTTAGTCCCAAACGTGTTTATAGCTCTGCACCTTACTTTGCTTTTCCTTTATTCCTTTCTTCTTTTCACCTTTTTCTTTTTCCAGAAAGTGTCTGTAAATAAACAGTCTGTGCACAAAACGCTTTCCCCTTCCCCACTGCGCAGATGAGGCTTTGATTTTATTAGGAGTTTTACAGGAAGAATGTCGCTTTGAATAAACAGCATCCACTTGAATGAACTGACTCACTGTCCTACTTCTTAACAGGGAGCGGGATTGTCAGGGTGAGACCCGACCAGGCGTTCCCAGCCCTCCCTCTCAGTTAGAAGAGCACGCTATTTTCCTCTAGCCCCTTTAGAGAAGGAAGAAAAGACAGGCTTTTAATTAAGCAAACTTTTTTGCTTGCTCAGATTAGCACAAAAGGGGAGTTGCTTGATGGGCCTCTGAGAGAAGGAAAAAAAAAGTACGTGAAGCATGTCAGCTTGCTTCTTGCCCAGCGCCTCGGCTCTGCCCGCGGATTACTCGTCTCCTTTGGCTGCCGTTCAGTCTCACTTGCCTTTATGAGCTCCCTCTTGTTCTCTGTGCACAGCTCCTCTCGGTTTCCCAGCTGCTTGGGGGGGGGGGGGGTTCTTTGATGAATGCATCAGCAAATTCAACTAATCACTTATAAATATTTCTATTTAGCTTCTAGGCACACAAATTGATAGTTCCCTCCCATCTCCCCCACACACACACCCTATTCAAAAAAAAGAAATACATTCTATATTTCTTCTAATTGTATCTGTTACGGAAACTGGAGCTGCCTGCCCTGACTCACAGCCTGTTCTGAAGTCACTTTGGTTCAGGCGTTTTCTGCCTCACGTTGCAGATTCAGCCTGTTAATATTTCAGGCGTTGCATTATACAAACACCACCAAGTCAGAGACCAGCGAGTCCACCAAATTCTAAACTACCAGTATCCCAGTTACGAGAAGACTTATACATCAACAAGTGCTCATTCACACCACAGTCTGAAATAGTGTGAAAGAAATGCAGTAAATGCACTCATTTCTAAGTGTAGCTCATTAAAAGTATCATAAGACACATTCACCAAAAGGAAGCTAAATCAGAGCTGATCATGTCCCACTTAAATCAAAGGCAAAAAAAAGCTTGACTCAGAAAAGGCAGACTCACACTCCCAAAGGAAGAAACAGAATCAAAACACAGTTTCACTTAAAATGTTCATTTCACTGCCAAAAATATGCATACATTTCTTCTGACGAAAAGTTGCTGCATAAATCAGAACTGCTACTGGCTGGATAGGTAATGTCCCTTCTTTTCCCAGTTTCTGTATAAACCATATGATGACAACAACTACAGAGTGTAATTGAATAATATTATATAGTATCACACACACCTCTGTGTGATAACTCTTGAATATTGTACACTGCAGCCAAGGTCAGTAAAATAATGGGTGAAGATGAGATGCAAAAAGTACCAGTCCACCATTGTCTGCACCATATATAACCATTTACATCGGTGTTTATGACACGTTGACTGGATATAAAATGGGATCATTCACAACTTTTCTTTGTATGACTACGGAAGTGCCACATACCAATTAATCCCACCAAATCCCATAGCACAGCCACAAAATGGTCACACTGACTGCAGCAGAAGAAAATGAACACATCTCACTAACTCACGCCATTAGCAGGGATCGTGTCCCGGTTCCTCACCGGAAGCGCTCCTCTGAGCTCGCCCAGCTCCCAACAGCAGTGACTAACATCAGCCTGCAGCAGCCCTTGGCATGCAGTCAGGTACTGACTTAGCCAAGCAGCCCCAATGCCACATTATATATTTTTCTCCTTGTAAGGCAGGAGCCTGTCTGAGCGGCCCGTATTTTGAATTACTGTTCACTTTTAAACTCCTCTGCTCACAGCTATGTCTCTTAACATGCCTACAGCACTCTCCTCCCTCTCAACGCTCTCTCTTCCCATTACAACTGTTATGGGTTAGACTCTCGACTGCTTGAACAGATTTCAAAAGTGCAACAGTGATTTACATGAGCTGAGGTTCTGCCAGAGGTAGAAGATAAAGTTCTCCCCTTTTATTGACTTTTCCAAGGTGACTGAGCCTGGTAAATCATTTGGGCAGCTCGGAAACATTTATCAACAGAGATGGGCCAGCAACAACTGTCATCATGAAAGTGAGGTCCTGACTTGTGAGTTCAAGAGAACAAGTAAATCTCCAAGATGGGATTCAGCATGTCCTCATCTTGTGAAAGAATACAACTGCAGTCCTTCCTCTCCTTCAGATCCCTGTTAGGCAGGGTGGTGGCATTGGCCAGGCCCTAAAACAGGGAAGGCACCATGATCTGCAGTGATTGTAGGGTGCAGTACATAAATCATGTAGCATAACAAAGTTAGTACCTGATAGTGTGACCTACATACAAAGAACACTTTCCTGGCTGTGAAATCATTGTTCCTGGCTCATTTCTGCCGGACAGGTGAAGTCCTTGGAGTATAAGGGAAAGCCTAGAGGCATATAGCCTCCACAAAGAACACTTTGGCGGCTACCCCAAATTGGCACAGATCTTGAAATACCTAGAGATTTGAGCACCCTGCCTATCCTACCTGTTGGAAGTTTAGTGGAGAGGGAATGGAGCAGGGGAAGCACCAAGACAGCGCCCTTGCAAGCTTCTCTTTCCATCATTTGGTTTTGCCCAAGAAGAAGGAGCCACACCAGCATCACAAGCATGAGTCACTGTTGCAGCACCATCCAAAGAGACCACTAACTTAGTTCTCAAAACTCGTGTTCACATGCCTGAGAGCCTGATTGTACATTCACCTGGAGATTCGACATGAGAGACCGTCCACCTCTGCTTCCACCAAAGTCAGCGGCAACAGGAGCATGACCAGACCTTTCATGATGAAGGAAATACCAGCTAGCTTTGCTGTCAAAGCAAGGACCATATGGCTGAAAAGGAAGAACTGGCCACATCAGACACTCCTGAACTTCCTTTTCTGCACACCACTTTTCTTCCTACCACTAGCATAAGAAGTCTTACAACATTTTTCCTTTAATCGTTCTTTCATGTCCTTTTAAAAACAGACATGTAGAGCTGAGCTACTCACTAAGGACCAACTGTGCCGCTGCCTGATGTGGCCACACAGGGGAAAAGCAGGAAGGCAGCTCCTCTGCCTGCCTGTGTGGCCTGCGGAAGAGAGGCCCGCAATCACCGCACATACACTCAGGGACTGCACCAGCAGCTCCTTCCCCTTGGAAGAGGGACAGCAGAGAGGAGCAAAGAGAGGGCCCAGCTATGGCCCCACATCTGCTCTCACGCTCCCAAATCAGCCTGGCGCTCTCGCCTTCCCAGGAAGCCAATATAGGGCAATATTAAACTATTTATTATTACGAATGATTCCCCCTCCCCTTACACTCCTAGCGAGACACCTAGAGGCACTCTCTTCCAAGGACAGTGCTGTCCATATGTCTTTTACATCCCTGTGGACGCATCACACCTGAGCCTACAGAAACCAGAAACCAACTGCAATACCAACCAAGCACTGGTCTGAGGAAACTGCATCTTTCTTCAAACTTTGCTTTATCTCGAGAATGGCAAGATAGCTGCCCTCCTAATTTGCAAAGCGAAGGCAAGTATCTTTGGAATCTCGTGTTTACATTGAGACAAATTAGGGAGCTGACCCTTTAGCCCTTATTTGTACAAGTTGTGAAGAAGGAGACTTTTCTCACATAAAGTAGGAGCAGAAAAAGGAAGGGCATTCTTGAAGGATGCCTCTTTATTAAAATGTGTCCCAGCAATGAAGGCTCCTCCTGTTTTCACTTGCACTCTATTAGCAGCAGCCAGCAGGAAATAGATGTTCACACTGCGTATGTGTGACTACATAGCCTTCACAGTCAAATCAGGGCTGCACCAGCTCCTCAGATACAAGTCCAAATTATACAGGATGGAAATGCCTAATCTGCATGAGATATCTAAACATATAATGAATCCAAATGTTGATACTCATTGCACTAATTCAAAGGGCTGCTCTCCTCTTATGCAAAATTTGCTCAATAATCCATTATAGCGAAGCACAGCTAGAGCTCCTCGTTCCATGCTTCTGGAACCTGGCAGAGCCTTTGCGGTGTACTTTGAAATACGCATCAGGACAAAAATACTATAGCACAAACTTATCTTATGTTATAGACACAGAGTAAGTCAAAGAGACATTAATGCCAACCATATCAAATCTCAGCTACAGTGCTGGGTTTCCCCTACCCCTTTAAATGATCACCCTGGTCACTACAGTGCAGCTACATGGCCAATTTAGCAATTCTCCACTGCTTTAAAGACAGCTCTAGCTCAGGTTTTTGTCCTGCCAAGACCTGAAACTAACTTAAATGGAGCCCATGGAATTTGAAGGCTCGCGGCAGTAAATCACATCATAAAAAGGTCAAAGTTCTGGTCGATTTCCAGACTAATGGTGTTTAAAACCAATAAATACTTGCCTAATACTATAAATGCAGCCATAAATTTACACTTTTGCACACATATACGTAGTTTGACACAGAGTACATAAAGTCTATCACAGTAATGGCAAGGAATAGATCAGAGAAATGCAAGACATTCTTACTAGCATCACAACCAAAAAAGAAGCCTTTTTTCCGCTTCCTGATTTTGTGAGGATTGAAGCAAATAAAATGTAATGCAGTAGACCTGATTTTGATGTCACTTATAACACATTTACTCCAGCTTAGCAGAGGGGAGCTGATTCATTGCTCAGTTATACAAATAAATCTGTGCAGGAAACATTCTTCCTGTCACATAAACATTTTGAAATTTCAAACTATTTTCGTATGTGGAATCTATGCAAATCTTGAAATTTTTTATTTTCAGACTTGTTTAATAGTTTTTAAATGTTTTTTGAAGTTTGCTCTGATCAGTGAAAACATGCTGTTTCAATCATTCCAAAACCATCCATTTCCAAGTCAACCTCTTTATTTAAAAAGGTAATTATAAGCTAATAGGGACCATGAAACAATGAGAATAAATCAACAATTGAATCATCAGTCTTTGTATTTTGTGTTTTCTTAATAAGACAGAAAAACCATTGAGAAAATATCCTTCCTGTGAAAAGTTTCATTTCCACTGATTTGAAAACTTGTTTAAAACATACTGTGTTGAAAACTGCTCTGCCAGTTCTCAGCATGAATCAAGAAACTTCAACAAAGTTGTACACAGAGTCAGCATAAGTGAGA
The DNA here is from genome assembly GCF_028389875.1 of Rhea pennata. Classification (NCBI taxonomy): domain Eukaryota; kingdom Metazoa; phylum Chordata; class Aves; order Rheiformes; family Rheidae; genus Rhea; species Rhea pennata. The sequence continues at coordinate 27,842,773 of NC_084665.1, read as the reverse complement.
TCAGAATTAAGCTTCTTTGAGTGAATTCTATCACTTCCCATTCGCTGCAAGTAGCAAAAACAAGATTAGGCTGATCTGCGCAGCTGTCACCAGTGCAAAATGAGCATCTTTTCATGCCAGCTTTAAAAACAATCTGCAGCATCACTGCCCGGTGTAAAACTATAAAAGAAAAGCAAGGCTTAAAAATCTTAACCTATCAAAAATCACCTGTGCTGTCCCAAAGCCAACTATAATCTATAAACATACTCATTTTCACTGTACTAGACTGAATCATATAAATAACTCCACAAGTATATTATAAACTATGTGAAACCGCCTGTGGTTTCCCCCTTTTAGCTTGTTTGAGTCACCCTAAATCTGACTTTAATCAGTCCTAATGACCGTTTATTTCAGCCACAGCAGCCAGATTGCATTTTTACTACCAGCTACAGCTACTAGTTGGAAAATTGCCCAGTTTTCTTTTCTAGTTATCACCTGCCAATACACCATGGGTCAACAACACAGATGCAATAATGTTCATCCTTGAAACAGAAATCGTGTTACTCCTTTTCCTCCTTCCTCTCTTCCTCCACTCTAGCATAAAACAGACAGTTGAATCTGTATTTACTTTTAATTGCTTTGCTTGCAATTAAGCAGAAAGACCTTGAACCTACCAATCTCAGTTAAATGTGGTAGTCTCCCAGGGAGACTAAGGAGAACAGAATCAGATTCTAAACAGATAATAACACATTTATGTTTCAGTATGATTCATTCTACGCTAAAATTTCCTCATGCTTCAATACACCACATTTAAAAATTCTTCAGACAAAAGGCTTCATAAAAGCTTATGTACGAATGTGCTATGGAAAGCTATTTATTGTTATGTCTGAGACAAGGACTCGCTAGGCGTATCCTGGGCATCTCTGCTTTAGAACATTTCTGACAACTCACAACTGTTTGGAAGGACAGAAAGGCCTGACAGGGCACTTATTTGCCATAAGGCAAGTAAGTATTACTTCTCTGCGTGTATTTTTCATCCTTCAGCTGCTTCACGCATGTAGGCTGCCAGCTAAGCAACACTGCCTCTTTTTTTGTGCTTCCATTGCACCTACAGTAGAGCCACATTCAAACTGGAACCTGTGGTGCCACTGAAACACGAAGAAATAACAAGAATGACACGTTATGCTGCACTATATTCCTATTAACATCGCACAGCTGGATTCTTTTCCGCCTTGCACACCACGATCCAGGGCCAGCTCACCAGGCTGCAGCTACAGAGCCATTCCATATCCACTGCCATTTCTGCCATGCACATCTATTTATTGAAGACAACCATACCAAACAACTGAGTGCCAAAACTGCGCGTAAGCAACGTCTGGCCCTCTCGCTCTTAAAAACAGTGGTGCTGATGCATGTGTCAAAAGGCACATAGGGTCAGACGGAGGTATTTAAATTTGAAGACAGATGACTGTAGGATTTTTAAAAAGATACTTAGTGACTCTGTTAATCTTTTTCAAAGCAACTTAGGCTCTAGTCCAGCAGCAAAAATTATTTTGCTGTAAGCTGCCAAGTTTGACCTGGAGAAGTTTAGCAACAGCAGACAGAAGAAATCAGAGCAGAACAAACTGCTGAGTAAGTAGTGCACATTGTCTGCACGACGGCGGCGATGTGCTTCTCCCACGTGAGCAACGACCAGTCACTGTTCTCTGCCTGAAGGCTACAACCCTGCACTAATGACAAAACCAGTGACACAGAGGAGAAGCCGCACCTTGCCAGCCTCACGGTGGAGGTGAACGTCGGCTCCCCGTCTCATTTACGTGCTGGGAGAAGACCACTGCCTGCTGCCCCCGCACCAACCTCCCTCTACCACTCAGCGGTGCCTTGCTGCGCTTCCCGCACTGTACGGGGTGCAATGGGCAAAACCTCCCGGGAGCCCTCTGCGTGCCCATGCAATTAATACGAAAGCTTCTGGCATGGTATCAGTTAGAGAGCGCCACACGTTTTCAGTGCCCTGTATCTTCACCTCTCAGCTCACCACAAAGCTGCCTTGACACCCCTGGGAACGGACCACAAAACGCCCGAGCGCCAGACAAAGCAGGAATCTGGGCTGCAAAGGCTGCTCTGCAGCACGCTCCCCACAGAGCCTGCACGCGCCTTCGGCAGGACGCTTCCAGGACGCTAAGGCGTTTCAGCCTGCCATAGGATACGTAAACTGTCTCAAGCAATATTCAGCAACTTCCCAAAATTTCTCTCTCGCGCATGCACGTGTGCACAAACACACCCGCCCTACTTGACTCCAATAATTCTTGCAGAGATTTACAATTTCCTAAGCAGGTTGCTATAGTGATCCTGCAGAATATTTTTTCAAAACACTGTTGTACTGTAAATGTTTACATACAGCATAATCCTGCCAAATTGTCTCAAGACAAAGGAAACGCAAAGTGCCTTTGCCTTCTGTCCAGCCTTCTAGCTTTTTAGCATTGCGAATGTACTTTCCACTAACAACAGAGGCTAATTATGCCTTTCTGTGGGCTTGCACAGCCTTAGGCCTAATAATGGGTCATCTATTAGCTTTAATGAATAACAAAGCTATCGGATTTACTAGTGTTAGCTGATTTCACGCATTTCTGAGTAAATTCTGAGTTAGCTGAAAGGCTGGGGCTTAACTCAAGGGCCAGACATCCAGTTGGTACAAATCAGTGTCAGTTGATCGAAGTAATAAAAATTTTGATGCTGCGGCAGGACTCTACAGATGAACAGCAGTAGATTATTTTTATAGTTTTTTTAATCTTGATAATTAAAGGAACAATTTAACCATTTTAGATAGCATGTGAAAAGAAATACATGGTCCTGGTTTAATTCACATTCTTCTGGATTGCAGCAAGGGAGGCCAACAGTCAATGAAATATAAAGGTATTTGCTCATGGTGTTGTTTTAAACACTGTAATGTTCCTATACCAACATTAACAGTAGTGTGATTTATGATTACAGAACATATAAATAGCTATCGAATGTCTCCCGCGCCTCTACTCTGTTTCTAAGATACTAAAGCAAAGTCCAGAGCATAATATAATTTACAGCACTATAAAATGTTTTACAACTGAAGCACAGTGAAAGCTTAATATCCAAGACCTTCTGTAATATGACTATGTCATCTTGTTAAACTTTATTTATGGGAACACTAGGATTGACAAGAACTTTCTTCATGTCACTTTCCCACTGATTATCAATATCACCTTTCGCACTTCATGTTGTTCATAGGAGGAGGTCTTCCTTTCAAAAACAGAAGTTCACACAGATAACAGCCTGTTTCCTAAAAGTTTATATTTTAATTATGTCTTTAGATCACTTGCCCAAGATCATGATCTCTTCCTTCCTAGTAAGAATTTATAACACTCTATTCAAGACAATGGATAATTCAAAACATCTAAACTTATGACAAATTCTCAGGCATCATCACTTGAAACCTTTTTGTTTTTGTTAAAAAAAAAAAAAAAAAAAAAAATCCATGCCTGCACTTCTTGGATCTGCATTCTCCCCTAGTTTTGCTTTTATTATTTGGAAACAGAACATCCACCAGGGAGGCCTTACTTTGCCAGTCCTTCAGATGCCAGGCAGATTCATGGCAATGGCTACTTTTTCTTTTAAGATTTCAGACCAAAAAAGTTTGCCTCACACTGAATGGTTAATTCTTGTCTTTTCTGCCATTTGAGAGGGTGAAAATCTCAGGAACCACTCACCTTGACAGACTTTCATTATCTGAATCAAAACCTATGTGAAGCCGTGCCTGTAAGACCTTGGCACCCTGGTACGTGAACGCAAAGCCCCTATTAACTCTGATCTGGCCTCAGAACCAAACCATAATCTCTAGTTTTAACTTAATCTAGTACTGGATTGGAAAATAATCTCCCTGAGTTTTCATTATACTGTAGAACAAGAAAAAAAAATTAAAAAACCTCATAACCACAAAAATATTTTTCCTTTGCCTTCTGAGAGTAACACAGTGACCTCCAAAAGCCTAAACAGGACCAAAATACTACCGCAATTTGGGAGAGTATCAGAGTCCTCCCTCTTCAACCCTGTCTCCCCCTCCACTACCCACTGGTTATACAAAATATAGAATTTCTTCTACTGTTGAGCCTCGGTTTTGCTTGGCCAGGAAGCCAACTCAGCTGGGAATGTCCCGCCAGCAAGGAGAGGTTGGCTACATGGACACTAAGTCTCTTTCAGCACCACTGTCACCCTCTCCTGAAATGTCACTGTGCCACAGAAGAATTTCTCATTTATTGAGTATACTTTGGACTGGAAGCATTAAAAATGAATTCTAGCTTGACTTTACAAGTGAAGTATTAGTTGACGGAGGAATGTGCGTGGAATAAAAGAGATATGAATGAGTAGGTAGGGCTATTTTCATCCTTACGGGATGACTTCTTCATATTTTTCTGGCAAGGAAAAGGAGCCTTAAAATAGAAATAAATTACAATGCCTTTTCTGTTTGGGTAAAGTGGCCTTAGAACAAATGAGAAACAGGCCTGCACATCTTAAAGATGTGGCAGCTAACTCTGAAAATATATCTCCTGTAAGCATTAACTTCTACTAAACATGTCTGATTTCTCAGGCTCACTACAGGTTGAGATCTTTTTCATATCAAGGTATTTACACTCAGGAGCTTTAATTTAGCACCCTCTTAGACTGGCAAAATATGCTACTTCAAATTTCCATGTGTTTTCAGTATCTTTGCTGATGCTGTGAGGTACACAGGTGCCCGAGCAGTGCCCTAGAAGTAAAAAGAGCTACTTGCGCAGAAAGGTGTTACTAACCCTGAACAAGGGCACCAGATTCTGTTTTATATTATCCAGGACTCTATGAAATTAAACTAACACAAAAATGTGTATTTATTAGAGTAACCAAATATACAGGAAGTTCTGCTCCGTATTACTAGGAACTTGCACTGTTAGGTTTACTGCTGCCGTCCTAAACTTTTCTCCCTTCGTATTGTCCTGATGTGGCGGTTAAATCTGGAATCAACCAGCATCACAGAAAAACTTCAGCCCTCCTGGCACTTCTTTAACAAAGGACGTGTTTGTACTATTGATTGTACTGCTGAAAATAATTTTGCTGTGTTGACAGGCATCACTCAGCACAGATTGTGATGAAAAGCTGAAAATTAGAAAGTTAAATGAACACCTGCAACAATTTTCCTGCCACTTTTACAACAAAATAAATATTGAATTATTTCTGATAAGTGGGTCAAATTCATCCCTGGCGTCATGGCCCCTTGAGGTTAACAGCGCTACGACAGGAATGAATTTGGCTCCTGTGTCTTTCACAGAGAAAATACTTCACTGAACTTTTCAAACACTCTGTGCCAACATTCATCTTCATTTAGAACCCATCTCTCCTTCTTTACTGCGCCTTTGCAGCAAAACCATAATTTTCCTATCAACTTGCAGTCAATTATGTCAACAGTCTGACATGAATATTGTACATACACAAAAAATAATTTGCACAACAGCTTTTTCAATTGTTTGGCTTAACAGACGCTTCCACTCTATATAATCTTATTTGAAATGTATTCCTTCACAAGGTGTCCTTGGGAAGAATATATATCCCTTTATATCAGAGTTGCTTGAATAGCATTTTACATAACTGTAGTGCTAGAGAAGAGATTTTATGAAAAAGAAAGAGATGTTATTGTGCAGCTTCATTTTCAACCTTTGCCACTTTATTCTTCCAATCTACAGATGCTCGAGTCTGCAAGAAATTCCTGTAAGTCTCAGGAAATCCACAGAGGATTAGGGCATCTTTATGAGGTTCCTATTTTAATCTTCTCATCAGCTCATGTTTGGGGGGATTTATCACACTTCCAGAGTAAGGAAGTGTTTGGATATGCTGCACTTCTCAGCATAAGTTTATAAAACAGATTTTCCACAGGTCTGCTACTATGGAGAGCAGCACTCAACTGCCCTTCCCTCTTCCAGGTAGACCCTGCTTGCACCTACAGAAGTCCGACAACCTTAGTTAGTCTGAGGAGCTTCAGAAGTTGTCCAGGAAGCACGATGCATACCTGAAATCATTTCATGCTTGAACTCATGTGCATGATTTCAAGAGCCTTTGAGCCCCAGTTTTCTGGATATTTTCCCTTTCAAACTTCAAACAAAAGACAAAGCTGAATCTCTGATTTTAAATCTTGAGAAAGAATACTTTACCAGTTTTTGGTATCCGAGTAGTGTTCTGTAAGTACTCTCCACTCTTATACAAATTCAAAACTCTTTCTAGCTGAGCAGCTGTTTCATCTATTCCCCAGTGAAGTTCTCCTTTAAAAGCACAGAAAAAGAACGATTTAGATGAGGAGCAACCTTTGCAGAAGTAAAGAGAGGTTGCATTCAGATCAAGTCCTAGGTGTCAAAAGTTGGTGGTGCCCTACTTTATGATGGTGCCGTGATGTGGATATAAAGCCTATTAGCTATTACAAAGTGACTACCCAATTGGTTTTCGCACCAGACACAAGCCCTTCCGTAACGAAGCTTGTCAAGAGGTGGCTAGTCCAGCTGGGGATCCCAGGCCTGCAGGCAGCAATCACTGCAGTGGGCTCCCCAAAAGAGACAAACTTTAACCAGTATAGGGAACACCTAAGGATTTGTTTGTTCATTATTTGTGGCCTGGCATTGTTAAACTTCTCCATGAAATGTACACAGCACAGGATACAAAACCCCGAGAACAAGACACCAAAAGCCTCAAAGTGCATACAAATTGCAACTTAAACTACTCTTTTCCCACAGGCACTATCTTTGTAAGAAATAAAGATCACGGGTAATTTCATTCGCCTCTGGCCTCTGAAGTACAAAAGCATCATTAGTACCAGTGGAGACAGGGAAATATCTTATCTTTATAATTCAAATTCCCCTTGGTAAGGACAGGGACTTTCCAGATCACGCAGTTAAGTCCACACTGACCCAACTCTTCATGTGGGACTAAGGCCACCGAGTGTCGTGTACTGAACGGGAATGAATTTTATTTGGATTGTTCCTTGTGAGAGTGGTACTGAAGTGCATATAAAGATGCAATTCACCCTTGTGTGGAGTTACCAGGAAGGAGTATGCATGGCTGAAACCTAGTTAAAAACCTCAAAATACAATTTCACTGATATTCAGGACCATTCTTGCCTTCTCTCTCTGGGGAGAATTTTATCCTGCAAAAACGGACAATCTGGCTCTATTGCAATGAACATAAAAGCATCATCCCCCACATCCCAAGCATGATAGTCGCACTAAAAAAATATATTTGGCATTACCACATTTAGTGAGATTACCTGTTGCGTTGACTATCTTATCCAATAATGGTCTCAGTGAGGATGGAGCACTGTGTGGCAGAAGATATGTAAAAAAAAATCTGCAATGGAAAAATAACCCATGTTGAAAATTTTTTTGAAAACTTACACATCTGGTAACTACTGAACAACATAAGGAATAAAATTCCTATTGCTTATAAGCCACTGACCTATTCAGGAAATATAATCGTATTCTATAGTCAAATAAATATATAGCTGAGACTATTCACACAGCTGTCTGGCATACCTAGACCAAGCTGCTACATACAAGGCTGCCTTGTAACTATGTGTAAATGTTCCATTAATACAGAAATTTGCTATGAAGCCCCATGGATTGTGACTATTTGCAAAGCTATCTGTACTTCAACAAACTATCAGGACACCATCAGAGGTCTGGGGGGGGGGTTCAAATCTCAAAAGTGCATAACTCAGATTTCTGTTAATTTTATTCAACTATTATTTTCTTTTCTACAGTTTTCTTAGGCATTAAAATGAATAGCCAGGAGAAAACCTTCTTCTCTTGTTGTAATGCCACTGCAATTCAGAATATCTGTTCTGTTATCATCATTTATCTAAATGCCAGGTGTGTTCATGTGGATAGTCATGTTTAGATGCATATCTACTGAAAAAAACTGTAATGATTCAAGTGATTTTGATCTATTTTGCATACATATAAAAGTACTATAGCAATTCTGGAACACTCATATCAAAAAAGATCTATGAGTTTACACATACTTCTCACAGTCTTAACTAATCAATATTTTTTATGACTGCTCCTAAACTATCCATGCTCAATCACTTTTGATAAAACAGTGGGAAAACCTAACAGGAGAGAGAATTTAAATGTTGATATTCTTATAAAACACCACTCCTACGACACAGGAAAGGAGGGCTGAAAAATAAAAATATCCTATCACAGAGACACACAGAATCACAGCATGGTTGAGGTTGGAAGGGACCTCTGGAGATGATCTAGTTGAAGCCCCCTGCTCAAGCAGGGTCACCTAGAGCACGTTGCACAGGGAAATATATATAAGGTACGCTTAATAGCGTATAGTTCCTTTAAATTCCTCTTACACTGCCAATATTGCTAACTACTGCAAACTCAGTGTCATAGGAACGTAACATAGAGATGGACAGGTCAGGATCTGACAATATAAACAGAAGTATCAGACATAAATATTAGGTAATGAGCAGAACAGTAACATAATTGGGAAACTGTCCTGCTTTATATCTAACCTGTAAAGCAAAGTAAATGTTTTTTTCACATACAGAGACTCATAGTTAGGAGAGAGGATAAGAGATGTCTTACACAAGCACAAATTAAAAAATTGAGTTACTGATAGCAAAAGTTGATCACAGGCAGAGGTATTACTGAGCTGTCATATTCCACTTACACAATGAATATTTTCTTGAGATTTTAGCTTACATTACAGAAGAGTAAAATTATCTGCTGCAAAAAGAAATATTTATGATTTTCACAAGCAGGATTTTGCACATGTAGGTTTTCTCAGTGATGAGTATGAAACAGTCAATATAAATACATGCAGAAATTTAAAGAGCAGTGTAACATATGCAATGAATAATTTACTGGGTAAATTTTACTAATTTTTCTCTGTAGAGAATATCCACCAGGAGATCCAATTGACTGTGAGCAGCTCTTTGCAAACATTCAGTAGCTGTCATTCACTTTTCTAAACACAGGATAGATGCAAGTCACGGAGCTTATTGTTTTTTCTTGGCTAGATAAATACACAACTTGTACTATAACAAACACTCACATGTGCAACTCTGAAATGTACAGACCCTTGCACAGGGAAAACTTAATTATATGAGCATTTGTTACTCATAGATTCTAAGGCCAGTGGCATCATCTGCGATCTGCATAACACGGATTGTCAGATTCTCTTAAATTAATTAATTAAATCTCTTAAATCAGGATTTTTCTCATTTCTTCTTTTCCTCACAGAACTATCTTGTTTAATTTAAGACTATTCAATGACAGGAAATTCACCTCATCCATTCATTAACAGTTCTAAATAATAATTGTCCTTACTTTTAAAACTTTTAAGTGTTTTTAAAGATGTTCATCCAAACAGTTGGAGGAAAACCCACGGAAATGTGGTTTGTGATAGAAGGCAACTATTTGAAAACTAAGATGTGCCAGTTCTTGCATGGCGGAGGTCTTTTTTAAAATGTTTTCTCTCTTTTAATTATTTACCTCATAAAGAAACAAACTGGATAGCCTAATTATCTTTTCAAGGCCAGGGCCTACAATATTTTAAAACTGCAAGGGATTTACGCAGTTGTTTGATATAGCGCTGCTATTGACTTCTAGCTAACAGCACTAGTAACCCTTCGCTGAACGTGGAGGCAGCAGTGCTGGGAACCTCTAACCATACAGCAACAGAGTGCACAAAAACACCAAAGTCCGTAGTCTACGCCCAAAGAACCGAGCGAAAGCCTTCCCAGCCAAGCACACAGAGACTGCTGCTAAAGCTTCATCACGGATGGTCGCAGCCTACTGTAGTGTGAATCTGCTGTCAAACAAAAGCCCGCTGTCTCCATCATATTAAGCAAAAACAGGGACTGCAAACACTGGGATACCGCATGTGTTACACCCTGGCGAGCAGTTCAAAGGAAGTGTTAAGAACTGTAATAGAAAAAGACTGTTTCCTTCAGCGAGAGCGGCAACCTGCCCACCACATTGCAGGCAAACCCCTAGTTAGGACTGAGATATATGGATGCCTATTAAAGGTTTCTTAGCCAGACCAGTAAAATGGTCACAACCAAAAGCTAGCTAGCTAAGCAGGATCTTTAATCCAAGTAAATGGAAATGGAAAATTTTGCAGGACATGCTAAAAACTGCACTGCGCAAATGCAGCTGGTTGTCATGTGGCACAACCCGCTTCAGTGTGGTCAGCTAATGCAACACATATGCTGGCGAGCGCCCTGGGACCAAAGCAGAAGACTCTCTCTGGAGAAGACTCTCCTCGCTGTGGTCTGGCAGGGAGTGAATGGCACGATACTTGAAAGGGAAGTCTAAGGAATGAGCACACCATCAGGGTATTGCTTTGAGATCCTCCACCATCATATCTGCATCAGGCACCATGGCCGTCTGCCTCAGCAGCACCCTTCAGCATGAAGTCGCAGCAGTGCTAGGTGCCCGGCATTAAGAGCCAGTTACTGATAAAGCTCCCCTAGGCTCCAGACGCAGCCCTAAGAGGAGCGCGATCTAAGTTAGGGAAGAGCCCACACCACAGACACAAAGTCATCGCTCCAGAAGAACTCAATGGCAAATCAGGGTAAACACTTAAAATAAAATTCAGAAGGTAGATGTTTCAGCTGAACTCTTTCTTCAAAGTTTCTAACCGAACGGGCAATTGTCACCTACCTATCGCCATTTCTGGAGCACAGCACTGCCATAACGTGCGAGTGGCAGCAGCACGGAAAGCGAGTAGCCCACCGTGTCCCCACACAGAGACCAGGGAGGGAATGCAAACGGAGCCCCCTCTTGGTTCAAAAAACTTGGGATTACGACCCAGATCGTCCGTGACTGACATCTGAGCACTGCAACAGGGTCCATGCTCTCAGCTGTGGCCACAGTTGAGCCAGGGAAGATTTTCATCAGAGCAAAGGCAGGCTCAGGAGAGGCGGGTAGTATCGTGCCGGAGTGCACAAGAGGAGCTGGATGCTAATCCTGCCTCTGAGGCCAGCTCGCTTTTCAGCTGGTGGTAAAAGCAAGATGAAAACCTTTATGAATTTACATCACAGAAGAGTTATAAGAATTGTCTCGTTGCAGAGTTAATGGGCTCCCATTTTCACAAGGCCTCAGTTTTTCTCTTATAAAAAATTTTACTTGTATGACTGACCAGTGTAAAACTAGACTAACTTGGTGAATCACACTCAAAGTATGCAAAATATTTCCAAAATTAAAAATGCCACGTTAAAGTATTTTCACATATGAAACAATTATTCATGGCTTAACTTATTTTTGGGTAACAGAGCTGAGCTAGTATGTGTTCATTGGTCTAAATAACTACAAACGACGATGAAGAATTTTTGCCCATTTGTAATTCCCTTTTGCGTTATAGAAAACGGATTATGTACCTGTAGGCATTGTAGAGATTCCTCTTTTCATTCATGTTTTGACATCGCCCCTCAACAGAACATGGAAGAGTGAAATTTCTTGCTGGGAATTCCATAAAACAGTCACTATTACTGGTACAAGAACTTTCTTCGATACTGGCATCATCTAGATCTGTCACTTTCAATTCCCCATCTACGATCACAAATTGTCGAGGGCGAAAGTCCAGCAATGTCACAGAGCCAAGAGGAGAGTGAGCCAAGTAATGTAAAAGCCGAACTAAGCTGAGACATATCTGAAATATAAAAACATGGGTTCCTTGGGTTATTTTCTTAGTACAGAGCACATGAATGAAACCACTTTAATTGCAGATATATTCATAACTATGTGACTAAATATAAGCATTGTAACTTATCTCCAAAATTGAATGCTGTATCCAAGGTATTTTTCAGAGGATTAACATAGTTGATTGTAATAACCCTTAGAGACTTGAAACCAAAATAAGCTTCTTTACCAGTGTTTTCCCACACTATTCTTGAAGCATGGCCCATTGTTGCTATTCTTACTTTTAAGAGAAATAAAAGCATTTACTTTTAATAACACATTACATACAGGCCTTGATCATGCAGTCTACGATTCTGTTCTTTTATGAGCTCAAGGTCTGGGATTTTTGGCCTCAACACTCTGCATCTATAACTGGAGCTTGAACAAAAGAAGGCGTCATACTGTCTCTTTATTCATCACTCCTTTTCATTGTTTTTATACTTATTTTCCACTGATTCCTCTTATTTTTGTCTTTTTCCAGGAGACAAGAAAGCAAATATACTGAAAGGGTCAGTGACCCACTGTAACTCTTCACTGTGCATCAGTGCGTACGTCTGTCTGCCTAGGTGGACCCTTACGTGCCCCAGGGGATGCCCACTCTTAGGCGGGGGTGGGGACCCTTCATTGACCCTGCCCTTTTCAACTGTGGGTTGGAAACTTGAGTAATTATTAGACATCAAACCCACTGAATGTTGAACTCAGTCCCCTTACCAAAGTGCTGCTTCCAATTCATGCATTTCTTTAAAATCCAGTATATAATGCACTAATACAAAACTAGCAGTAATATGAACACAGTTAAATACTGGAATTTTCAACTAATAACATAACTTATTCAGTCTAGCAAGCTTTTTATTACTTATGTATAATCTTTGGGTTTGTTAAAATACGCTGTTAAGGCCTCACGTGTTAAAGTAGTCAAATCAAAATTCAGCCTTAGTATTGGTATACGCAGGGGAGCACCTGAATGCCCACTTCGGAAGAAGGCAGCGGCTGAGCACGTCTGAAGCTGTAATACCTCACAGATTGAGTGTCTGTGGGATGCTAGGACTACCTGACACTTCCATCGTCATCTCCCTGCCTGACCAGACTAGGAATATTTTTATTCTACTTAAATGATACCACAAGTTTATGTGGCGATATCCATAGGTATATATGCACACAAGCATGGCTATAGGATGACAGATTTGATGACCCTTTTCTCCCTCTGGCAGTAAGCAGGATTTTTGCTGGTGCTGCCTTATAGTACAGCCACAAACAAGTCTCTAGTATCAAGAAGATAGGGTTTTATTTCCTTTTTCTTCCCTGGGACCACCGAGTCCTAGATAAGGTAATGAGCATAACGTTATCTAAGGTTTCATTACAGTAGTCTCAGAAATGTTTCATTTGTCATTACACCTCTGAATCAGCTCAGCATTAGCAGGGAAAATCCTCATCTCCTGTCGTACCTGCTCTCTGAGAAATGTGGGCTGTACCACGCCAGGTCGCCCGCGAGAACAGTCGGGGGCACGTTTAATTTGCTAGTGCAGCTGTAGCCATACAACCCGAAGTGTTTTAGATGAAGGCTGCTGCCTCGGTATGTCTCAGGGGGTTAACCTCAGTCGACTGCGCGGCCCAATATACACAGCACTGTCTTGATCAAAGCATTGCTGCAGTCCGCCTTCGCGCGGCACAGATTAAGTGTGACCTTCGTGCTCCGGTGAACCGCCAACGCGGTGGGCAAACCGGGTCCGAGATGTGCGCACGCTTATTTTACTCTTGCCTAGCCAGAGACAAACAGAAGAGGAAGCAGTGGAAAACAGCTATGAAGCCGAGCTAGGACAACCATCGGGAGAGAAATGTAACACCCTTCTATTCTTTAAATCCCAGCCGTACAGCATGATGCTCAACACCAGCAATTTTGCGCCTCGACATTTTAACAAGTATGAACCGTTTGAAGATACAATGTAAAAAGCACATAACCAACTACAATCAGATAACATCAACAGACAAAATAACACACCTTAAGCACTGCAGAAAGGGAGTGTTAAAATTTGTTTCTAAACCAAGACGTAATCATAAGCGAAGCAAATGTTTCATACACGTGAATTATACGGCATAGTATATAAACTCTGTTTCAGGCCTGCAGTTATTTTGTATTCATAGCCCTCCTAAAATCCCTTTTTAAAAAGCTGTTACTTACTCGAAATCTGTCTTCCCAGGAAGTCTGTAAAAGCTGAATCATCTCTAAAGGCGAGCCTAATTCAGTGATGGTCGTCAGGGTGTCTGGGATGTCGTTGCTATCCTGGTAACAATAGCCATAGAGCTGGAAAAAATCACAGAGAGGCAATTATCACTGTAACATATCTTGGCATGCTTTTACTTTTCTCCACGGATGAGCTGCAAAGTAAGCATTTCTTAAAAGGCTCTGAACTCTATACATTTTATCACCCCGAAGTCTCCCCCGCAACAGCTTTTGTATCCTCACATTTGAGGAGCGCTTCCTTGAAACCCCTGAAGAAAGCTCTTAAAATAGTTAGCATAGTCTGAGGGCATCATACAGCACAAGGCTTGTAAAGTGGTTTCTGCATACCCTGCTGTGCAGGATTTTATACTAATGGATGTGTAACAAAACAAGGTAATACCTAAAAATACCCATGAATGCAGAAAAAGAATTATGTCAGAGGAAAATTAGTTTAGCCTATGAAATATCTGGCTAAATAAGAATCATTTTCTGCTTAAAAGACATTGCAGAATATCTTTTAATGACATTTCCTACAGGACTGCTACTTGTGCACTGGCTGGCAATGTGTTTAAGTGAGACAGCAGCTTGAAAGCAACTGAAATGCCAAAACTTATCTTTTCCCACCCAGAAATTGTTTCTCACTGTATCTGATGGACATTCATTTGCAGTATCACTAGAGAAGGGCAAATACTGCAGAACATTATCTGCAATAGTTTCTGCAATTTAAAAGAATTTAAATGGCAATTCCAGCCATGCTCCAGCTCCTTCTTGCATTTGCGTTCCAAGGACATTTGAATGATTTATTTTCCCTTGCACAAAGACTTGCACAAGAAGAATATTTAACGATTGTGGAGAAGATGGCTTACTTTATATGGAATGGGACAACATCTGACACAGCTAAGCAGACAGGCTCTTTGCCTGCCTTCTACAACTCTTTGCCAAGCCCTGGCAGAAAGGCAGTTAAATGAGCCTCGATAAGGATCTGATTGCAACCTTCCAGCTAGAATAGCATGCACAAGAAATGACATTAGGTGTAATCTCTGCTCTGAGTCGAATAAACCTTGCAGTAAAAGGAGTTGTGTGAAAAATAATTTTTTAAAACAGTCTGATTCTGTTCATCTACTGCCTTTCTCCAAGTAATCTGATTTTCTTCCCCTTTGAACCTCTTTTCGTTTTAAAAAGCTCAGGGAAGCTGACAAGGGTCCCCACTGAGCTTGAGAGGACTTGAATATGGCCCGGCAGAAGTCAGGCGCACACAGAGCACAGAGCACTGTTTCACCAGCAAGGCAAGGACCCTGGGTAGAGACTGCAGCCAACTCACACTGCTGGGTAAGACTGTAAACAACCACTGCAAATATATTTGAATATCAAGTGCTGCCTTAGGACTCATGACCCTGACAGACAGAAAAGCAAAAAGAGTGGCTAAAGTCAGCAAATACGTGATTTGTTATGAACCACTCTGCTAGTTCTAACTGTAGTTGTCTATATTTAAATGACAAAAAAGTGTTCCAAAAATGTAAGTGAAGTAAACAATTATTCTTCTTGGTGTAAGAATTGCGCTGTATTTCAAAACAGCTGCTAAAACACAGACATTAAACTAAACAAAAAAGAGCTAGAAGATTTTATTTTAAAACATGCCATAAAGATTTTGGCACTGATGCACAATAGAGAATTCATGATAGATACACACGAACATTTGAAATAGAAAAATGTGCTTTTTTTATTTACTGCCACTACCATGACAACAATTGCAACAGCAGTAATTTATTAAGCTAGAGTTATTCAGATTGGCCTCAGGGACTGTTCCTTGTCATCTGTGATACCATTTTTCTGCAGCTTGTTTAACAACAGTTAAAACTGTGTGCTGCAAGCTATCTTAAAAGATCACACCAGAACAACAGTTATGTTTAAACCTTGAGCATTAACAAAGAATGAAAGAAAAAGAAAATCTTAATTATAATATGTATCTTTTCAGACAATGCAATAATTTTCATTACAGAGGAATCATGAGCGTGGTTCTGCAACTCTTAATAGATACTTGATTTATCTTTTGTGTGGATGAAGACTAAGAAGGCAGGATCAAACTCAGTAGGTCTGAAAATTTTCACTTTTGAGTGTCAGAATCTAAGATCTGTTTCTGTATTATCTGCAGAATTTAGTTCTTGTCTATAGTATACTAATTTTATCCATTAGTAAAAAAGTCATAATGGAAATTAACAAAGAATACAGGCTAGAAAATCACAGTATCACAATAAATGTTAATTCTCAGTAACAATGAACACAAAAAGGCTATCAGTCTTCATTAGGCATTCTCAGCATTTGTGAAAACTATTCCAGGAACAGAAATAAGGAAGTCAAATTACAGTCATTCAAATATAAAAACATGATACATATACCTCTATCCACATAAAATATTGAGAAAATAGTCTCATTATCTACGGATATGAGCACATCAGTAGAAATGAATGACAGTGTGTGTGTGCATATTCTACCTCAATGAATGAATTCTAATAGTTACAACAATGATTTAGATTTATTCTCAGGGAGATGGCACTTTGCTGTTAAGTAATTCTTTCATTTTAATATTCAACTATCCCTTGGCAAAAGTCTTAATTGCCCATGTATCTATGTATTTGGTACATGTTTTACTATTTAAGGGCCCACTTAGCCACTTCAGTCATTGTAGAAGCTTAAAGGACCTGATCCAGTTTTGGTTTCACATTAAATTGCTCTTTATTCTCATAAGAAAAAATTCTCTACACAAGTATTGCTGAATTTAATCAATCTTACAAACTAAAAACACAGTACTGATGAAGTTACTATATATGTCTAACTCAAAAATACATAGAATCTGAGTTCTTTATTGCTTTTACTTAAGTGAAATCTCTCCAGATGTGGTGTTATTACATAATTATATAGAGTTATAGAAGCACAGAGGCTCAAGATATAAAGGATTTATTGCACTGCATTTATACTTTTGTAAATGAAGTCCTCAGACTAAATGCAAAAATGAGCATGTAATTACATGGCTATATTTTTATGTACAATTATCATGATTACAAACTGGGCATGTCCCAACAGCCAATTAAGCATCTAAAATGGTTACATTCATCCCATCCTGACGAACCACCTCCCAAAATACAGATGTTAGAAAATATGCAATATATAGAGATGCAAAATATTCCAGGATGGTAATTCTCATACCTTTCATTTCAGAAGCTGACTTATTAGATAGATATAATGAGTACAGAAGTGCTACCCAAGCCCTTTTTTTCCTTTTTGTTTTTGTCCAATTCATTTTTAAAGCCTGAAATGAGAAAAATGGTTTGTATGGCCAGACAGCAAAGTAAGAAACAGATATCTGGATGCACCCAGGGAAAACGAATACAGCTGGAGTCAAAAGATGATCCAAACTACCTCCACTACCTGAAATTCTATCAGGATGGACATCACTTTCAGTACCACAAAGTTACATTTTAGATATATTCAAGGGTGATGGTTTTCATACACTTTTTCTGCATGGTTCCAATTAAATGAATGGAAAGAAATACAATCGCACATCTTTTTTGATATCTCAAGGCATTGCATTTAAATACAAATAGATTGCCACCAATATACTTTTGCGTAGAATCTAATAGCAAACAGTCACAATATTGGGCTGCCTTTCCTTCTGTTTAGAAAAATGTAAGCCAGATATGAAATGTTTAACTGTTCTCACATTGTCTGCCGTAATCCATTTAAAGTAGTCCTGTTTACTGAATTCTTCAGCAACTGTTTGGATTTTCTCAGTCGTTCAGGCTCTCTCCTGCATCACTTTTTATGCGCCAAAAACTCTCCCTGACTTCAATGGTTTTAGGCACATTGGGCGTACAGGGTCAGCCCCTGAGAAAGTTATATTCCTTTGTAGGAATTGGTGTCGGTACAGCCCGTCAGTTCATGTCCCTTTACAATTCCCTTTTACTACAAATTATAGGGACAGAGGTGCCCCTTTCAGACAAGCTGGGGGGGGAAGGGGGAAGCAGAGGTCAGGCTCCACACAAAAGCTGACAAGCTTACTGAATAAAAACACAAAATAAAGGAGCTTATTAAGCTGTCATCAGCAGGGTAAGTATATGCAAACAACAGACCCTCCTGCATTAGCGTGGGCACCCTAGCTGGATTTTGAGAAAAATAAATGTCAAGGCAGAGCCTCAGCCAGAGTGTTACATTTCATTTATAGAAGCTGCTCCGTCAGGAAGGACACGATCAACAACCCTCCTCGGCAAGGACCCCAGGCTGGTCCTGCTGCGGGGCTGCAGCAGCCACGCTGCCCCAGCGGCTGGGCTTCCCCCGCCGCCATGCAAACACTCACCCGAAGAGATCATGTGATTTCTCTAAAAATTAAAATACATTTTGAATCTTTTTCTTTGCCTTGTTCGTTTTTAGCCATCACCGGTTTGGGAGTTTTCTTTTTGCCTTTTTCTTTTCTTTTTTCTTTTTTTTTTTTTTTTTTTTTTAGGTTCTCTCCACAACCACAAAAGCTGAAAATTTCCACTTTTTTTTCCCCTTCAATGAACATGAGAATCTCCTGACTCAGAACTGCAAGAACACTACTCCCAGCAGTAACATAAGTGACAATTCAAACGTACTACACCAGACATAAACTCAAGAGAACTAATTCTCTTCTCTTGCAGTTTGGAGTTGCCCAAACTTACTACAGTAAGGCACTGACTTCAGCCCACAATAGAAAAATGCAATCAAAAAAAAAAAGGATCACACTTTCAGGATGAGCAAAAGTAGTGAACATTCACTACAATCTTTATTTTCAATACATGTGGGCACAAGGTTACCTAGTCAAAACTGGCTATTGCAAAATTATATTCCCTAGTGACCTGGGTCCCATGAGAAATAAAAAGCTCCCACAGACACCAGTAGCCATTTAATGAGCCCTTTGCATGAACTGCTGCATGTTGAAATCAGAAAAGCACACGTTAGAAAGTCTTGTTATTTCATTGATACTCAGTTGAACATAAATCTTTATACGCAACGAATCTGTGGATTCACCATTCCTTCCTGGAGCACCGGGCCAGTCCGTGCAAGAACAAGACACAAGAACACCCAGCATCGCCTGATACAGCTATGATTTACCAATATAAGATTTGAGACATTTATGTCACCCTAACATCTATTCATGTCTCTGGTTTTAAACATTTCCTTCCATTGCTGAGTATGTGTATGTGTGTGTACACGTGTATCTTTGGCACTCCTACTCAGCCCAAAAGCATCTCTGCAAACCTGTCACATGCCTTTCCCTGGAAAAAGGGCAAATTCCCTGAATGGCCTGAAGCTAATAAAGATCAGTTGGAAGCCAACCTTCCTGCCACAGGATATAGACAGATAGTGCCCGAGAAGTGAACTAATCTTCCTCACTGACATCAAGTGATCAAGTCCTGCCAAGTGCTGAACTTCTTTGGAAAAGCTCAGGATACAGACAGTGTCCAGCACAACTCAGGGCTTTCTAAGGCTGGGACTACAGCTGTATGCTGAAAGCTGTGAGGAAGAATTTCTTCCGCCGCTGAATACTGAAACTAGGTAAGTAATTTAAATATTACACTCTAAATCCACATCTCTGCTTAGGCTTTTGTTTATATATGTTGTAACAGTGCTGCATTTTAGAAGAGTTAAAAGGTATCAGAATGTCCTACCTGGTACTATTACTAAACATAGTATTCATGTACATTAAGATAAAAACTGGAATGTGTTAATTAGAAAGATATATATAGATACATCTAACCATATCTCTAGGTATATTCACAGATGTCCATAGATATCTCTATATATTTTAACTGTGTATATATATCTATATATACTTGCTGGTCTGACATACATTATGTGAGCTATAGTCTTATGATTTAGTAACGTTATCTGCTTTTCACTCTCCCTGCTTTCCTTATACTCTGAAGTGGAAAATTTTTCACCTAAAAACATTTACAGCACTTTGCATTTGCATTGCACTGCACAAGCTCAAGGCCCAGCCCTGCAAATATTTAGTCACACAAATAGGCTACTCTTGTAAAGCGTTCAGCAAAGACAAATAGATCACTCGTACACCCAAGATTTCGATGGAATTGCACTGGTGGCACTGGAGGCATAGTTCATTACCTTGTAAACAACCGGATCAGCATCCACCCTGACATCCATCCACAGCGACTGCACTCAGCTCCGTTGCATGAGAAGTTTAACCCTTAATTACGACATTATTTTGCTTGAACAACTATCAGATAGTCTCTATGCATTTTATGTTCCGAAAAGATAAACTTGCTGGACTATTCATTACACGTGTCTATATATCATTTTCTTTGTCAGGCATCTGAGTCATAGACACTGTGTATTTATCACGGTGAGCTTAAAAATGAACTTGGAGTCTACTTGCAGTTATACAGTCCAAGAAAAAGCAGCTGTTTCCAAAATACATTGTCCCAAACTTGGCCTGAAACAATACAGAACATTCATGTTTGGTGCCCACTATCTAAATACAGCTGAGCTTGATGAAAAATAACAACTTCTTTAAAATTAGTCTAGAATCAATATTAGTATTAGCATACCGCCTGTGAGAACTAGTTCTTGGCAAGGCTTTCATGGCCAACGCAGAAAAGAGGAATCACAAGGGGAGTTAGATGCCACAAGGCTCCTATCCGAGCCATCCGGTAACTATGTTACTTAAAACCCCAAGTAGAAGACCTTTAAAAAAAACGTAGTTTGTATATCTGATGCAGATGCTTTACTAACAAGGGCTGTGACACCTCCAGACGTGAGGCCGGCTGGCGCCCGAGTCCATCCGTGCTCCCAGCCACCACAGGGGTGAACCAACGGCAAGAGGAGCAGGGACTCCGGCCGGGAGCTCACCGCCGCATCTCCTCCCGCCAACCAGCGCCACCGAAACGCGGGTGCAACTAGAAGATGGAGCGAGTATTTGTCAAAGCCAGGCGGGTGAGCGGCCGAACGGATCCATCGCCACGGCAGGGCACGTGCCGAGCGGCCGTGGGCAGGCCAGGTCCCCTCACGGCGGGCAGCCAAAGCGTCCGCGGCGAGGGCTGTCGGGAAAGGCCGGGGCCGGGCTGGCTGAGCCGCCGGGGCCGGCAGAGCAGGCCCTCGAGCCAGGCGCGGGAACAAGCCACGTCCTCCCCTGCCCGGCGGAGGCAAACCTGCCAATTCGGGGCACGGCGGGTCTCCTGAGAGCGCACGCAACGCAAGCACGGAGCCCCGAAGCCAGGAAAACCGGAGTCGCACCTTAGCTCTGACAGACTCCGCACGTAGCCTTCAGCAAGTTACTATACTCCCTACATCTTACGTTCACCAGGTGTATTAAAAAAGGAGCACGAACACTTACAGCTTACTTAGCAACCCCATTCAGGGGCAATAAAATGAACTCTAAAAAGCACGGGATTTCTCTTGCAATTCCCAGGATGTTACCTGGGTCAAACCCAGCTTTGCTCACTGATGGTTGCTCCTCCGAGCAAGGTAAGCAGCACAGGAGAACTGGGTCATGGGAAGAGCATCCAGCGGTGACCGGCAGCCTCCCCGCACTGCTGCGCAGGGGGAAGAAGGCTGCCGTGAAAGGGAGCTGGGTGAGGTTGCAAGTCATCAGCTCTCATAAAGAAGGCAGAAATTCAAACCAGAGTCTTTTGGCATGATTTACATGGCACATAAAACAGAGAAGCGATCACAGAAATCATTCAGCAAATTATGGGGATTAGTTTTATGAACACTGTTTTCAAAAGTGAGTACGGAGGACGTAGCCCTTTTAACTAATCTGATGGCATGTTCTTGCCTTATGGAAATCTCTTCCTGCCAACAGCTCTGCAAGTTGAACACCCTCTGCTGTCCCGTGCAATTCAATGGGAAAAAATGCTATTTGGCAACTTCACAGTCAAGACGTGCAGCCTGTCTTACAGTGACATGAACAGTTAGAGTTGGTTTGCAATTGTATCAGCTCTGTGCTACCAACAGCTCTGGAGCTCTTGTTAACAGATCCTTTCTTCATTCTCAAAAGTGCAGGATAACATCTGGGTCTTTTGGGAAGCACTCTTACAATAAAGAAGCACTTTGTGTAATTCCTCTTTCCTCGCCAAGCCGCATCTGTCTGCTCTCCCTGCCCTTCTCCACTCCACCCCTCGCTCCTTGGGGCTGGGGGGACACACACGAGCAAGAGCTAGCTGTCTCCACTGAGTCATCAGTAGGTGGCACTGCCTGCTTTTCTCTCTTCCACCCACACGCCCGTCCAGTACTGTCATCCTAAATTCAACCAACAAATTCAAAAGTAGCCTAAGTGTTTTACAAGCCCCGTCTCCTTGAAGATAATGTCAGTTAGCGAACCGGAGTGGCTACAACAAAGGCACGGCTCCATTTGTGCTCGCTGGTCAGCGAACGTGAATATTTCACAAGACAAACGAGGTGGAGAGCGAGAGGTGGGAGCTCCTCCAGCCACCCCACCAGGATCTGGCAGACTCATCTTCCCAGGGCCCAAAGCTCGTCTGATTCTAATGCCAGTTACACAGATGGCGTCAGCCTAGTCTTGCACTGTGCGAGGTGGCCTTGTTCACCTGTGTTCAACCCAAGGGCAGCAAGACTGAGCTATTTAAAATATCTGTTAGAAAATATTCTCTGCCGAAAAAGTCCTTCACACTTAAAACAATCCCCTACTGACAACCGCATATGGAGAACATAGCAAGTCCCCAGCCTGCCTCTTGGAAAGTGGATTTGAAGACCTTCCTTTTGAAGGTACACTCTAAAATAACCATAAACATCTGCCGCCCCATCGAAAACTCTGAATGACAATTTCCCCATGTCGTCACCACCACCTTGCATCAATGGTCAGGCCATTCTGCTCAGGCCAGAAATTCCCAAAGTTGTAATGATTAAACTGGGGGCCTGGTTTGCTGCTCAGCATCCAGCGCCACTGCCACCACAAAGGGTGTGCGTTCCCTCAGCCTCAGCCCCAGAGGCATTCCCACCCACTGCAGCAAGGAAGAGCGCCCCGAGTGACTGTT
Organism: Rhea pennata; assembly: GCF_028389875.1. Lineage (NCBI taxonomy): Eukaryota > Metazoa > Chordata > Aves > Rheiformes > Rheidae > Rhea > Rhea pennata. Next base: position 27,819,803 of record NC_084665.1, on the reverse strand, counting down.
TCCACCTCATCTCACCTTCCCTCACCTTTTGTGAAGACAGCAATGGACCACTGCAAGAAGGACAATGACTCCAAGAGTCCATACACTTTCTCTGCCAATGCCTCTGCACTGGAATTTAATGGCAAACTGGTTTTCTCAACACTTGGAAAGACTGTCTACTTCCACATGGAATAAGTAAACTGTATCCAAAGCTTTACTATTTTAACTCTCACGTTAAAAATAAAATTGTGCCCCTTTCAACTGGCTATGCCTATGCATAGGGAAAGCATCATGGCAGAGTGTTTGTTAATTTTCTTCATTATCAAATGTAGAACAAAAATCATATTTAAAAACACGTTAGCTGCCTGTAATAACCAATAGCATCACCAACCAGCACATCTTAAGTACTACTGAACTTGTCAACAGCAAGTGACTTAGTATTTGTATATAATTGTATTTTAGCCAATTAATTTTCTAACTGATACTCACACTGTAATCATGACCATTTAAAATATATCAGTAATAAATCCACTAGTGCTAACTGAATCAATTCATATAAAAACTGCTTTGACATCGTAAGTTAGATGGTGACTTTTCCAGTGTTGATGCTATTTCAGTATTTCATCGGTTTGCTTTAACTTTAAACTAAAACTAAGTAAGCCAAATGAAACGGCCTTGTCTTTGCAGTCAGCAAACTACTGGTTATGTTACCAGCTGTTGTCTTCCACCACCTTCAGGAACAGCTCAACTTTCGGTTGAGCTTTTGTGTTTGTGCCTAAAAAAGAGTGGTATCTCCTTCATAAATGAATCATTGTGAACTGCTGCTGGAAGTGCTCATGGAGATCTGCCACAGAAATAAGCTTGCACTTTTCCAAATGTCTGCCAGTCTCAAACCTTCCTTGCCTTCCCACCAGCTTCAGGAGTGCTAAGGAAGGTCGAACTCCTCCAGAGAACTGCTTATGCCCCAGAGTGGCAGCACCCTTAACGCTGACATGCTAAGGCTGTAAATATATTATTGCAGTAAATCAAACATCGCGGATGTGTCTTCACAATCGTGCTCATTGTTCAAAATTAACTGCAAGTGGTTTGATTCTTCCGCAAATAGGGCAGGGAGGAATTAAAGCACACTAAATCATCCTCCTTACTAAATGCACGGTAAGGAGGATTCAAATACAGGAGTATTTGAACTTTGCAAGGAAACAAAGCATTTCACAGAGGGAAAGGAAGAGATCAACCACGGCATTTGACACAGAGTGGCCGCAAAGCAATTAGCAGGCTGCTAAATCCTCAGTTACAATGAATCAGTGACCCAGTTTCCCCTCTTCTCCAACGCCTTTCATTATAAAATCGACTTTAATGAACTACTCCTCTCTTCCCCACTCCACAGCAAATACTTTTACCCTGCAGCCTGCACCTGCCCTTCCCAGTGGCTGCCGCACCAGGGAGCCCCGGGCAATGCCCCAGCTCACGCACCTGGGCGGGCATGCAAGCACTCTTAGTGAAGGGCAAGGCACCTAAATAAAAATACGAACGCAAGCTGCCTTTGCATCAGCATCGGCAAATGCGAACCACTCTCTCGATGGTTTTCCACATGTCTTTTGATGGACCTGATTCAGCACATCTGCAGGAGCTGACACATCTGGCTCCTTCCACAGGCGGAGGGCACAGTGGGTATGTCAGCACGTTGTCTGAAGGCAGGGGTATATTCTAGAAAGAGCTCTTTTCCCTTCTATCGTATATTGTACAATAATCAAGTATTTTAAAAGGATGCCTAAAGAGGGAAAAAAAAAAAAAAAAAAAAAAAAAAGCTGATTTTGACAAGAGACAGGCCAGAATGGGAACTGCTGAGACAGTAAAGAACAAGTCTGTTATCTTACAAACTACACTTCAGGCTGTCAGCTGCCAGAGATTTACAGGAAAATCCCCTTTCCTTGGACAGAACCTACACGAAAGGAGAACTTTATTTCCACCAAAAGAAACTCATAAACATATTCACCCCGAATAGCCCCTGGCCTGAGCTGGGGGAGGCGCGCGCCTGGGAGGCGGCGCGCTGCGGCTGCCGCCGGCTGCAGCAAGGCGCTCCCGCTTCCCGGAGGCCGCCGGAGCCGGGCCGAAGGCACCGGGAGGCAGCGTCGTGCCCGCCCCAATGCCGTCGCGGCCTCGAGAAAGTCCTGGTGGGAAAGCAGCGGCCGCCCCGCCGGGTCTGCTCGCCCCCCGCACCGGGGCAGGGGACAAGGGGCGGCGTGTCCTCTGCGGACTGCTCCTGGCAGCGGCTCCCACGCCGGTATGCCAGACCCGGCAGCGCAGGGCCGGCGGTGCTGAAGCCAGTATTTCTGCGCCGGAGTTACGAAAAAGACAAGGAGCCGAGGCAGAAAACCTCCCGGCATTTCATTGCCCAATAGATGGAGTGCGGCGAATGTGGCATCTGAGAGCAGCGTGGGTCCTGTCGCTTCGAATAAAACTGAAGCTTCTGTCAAACGCCAGCAGAGAGGGGAGGGAGATGTTTGCTTTCAAGCCAATTTCCTCTCCATCGGCCACAAACCCTGGACAGTGATTGCTAAGCCCGGAGAGGGCTCTGGCCTGGCTTCCACTGACAGCAAGGAGAACATCGCTCTTGAGGTGCAAGACCCCGTTCGCTCTGCGATTTTAACAGAGACATCATCAGTAAATTTCAAGGTGCTCGTTGGCCCCCACTTTATGTGCCTCTTTTACGGTTCCAATATGACATTGGAGATCTATTCCTGGCCCATAAGGGTCCTCCAACTGTGACTAGATAGAGCGTGTCAGGTTGGTTTTTATAGTCTTTTTTCAAGGTAATGTCTTATCAAATGTTTAGCCCTCACTCATGTCGCCATAACCTTGCCCCATGCTTCCCTCAAATGAAATATGTTAAACAAAAAGGGCAGTGATTTACAGGGGCTCACAGCTCTTTCTGGGACATTTCCTTTCTGATCTCAGCAAGGAAACTCTGCTAGCATCTGATGGAGACAGAGGACAGACAAAAGAAAAGGCAATGACAAAACTGGAACAAAACTGAAAACATGTTTCTGATTTAAGTGTAATCTATTTTTAAATTGGGTGGCATGTAAATATGAAGCCCTAATTAACACGAGGGATTTTTGCACATTAGATTGTTTTCCCAGCACGGAGGCTGGGTGTGTTTTTGCTCACTGGCGCTTATGGAAGCGTCTGCTCATGTTCAGGCTGTTTGCTCCCGTCCTGGCCCTCTCCACTGGGATTACTCACAAAGGGACATTTGACATCCCAACTCGGTTTACCCATTCTCGAGCCCACCTGACATCCAGAAACAGAGGAATGAACTAATCTGCCGTTCCTCTAGACTAATACAGAAAGAGCATTGCTCCTAGGTGGCTTTAGGAATACGGCGCTTCCTCATGCTAGCCCAGAGACTGCTGCTATAGTCCTTCACAGATGATGTAGCCCTGAAGCTTAGCTTCCATTTTGTGGAAGAGGATAACCTAGTTACAAATTAATTTCTCCTTAGGAAAAAGAACTACACCCAAGTAACACCTGGAAGAAACACAGTATGACTGCGAGTGCCTACCAAAATGAGCTGCAACTTTAGAAACACAGACATCAAGCTCATTTTTGCCAACTTGCTTCACTTGTCACTAAACAAGAAAAACAATCTTGGGGAAAAATCCCCTCAGCGTTTACAACTGTAGCATATATTTCCTGCTGTCAACTCAGTCGGTAATCATGGCTGCACTATAGTCACAGCAACCTAACTCAGTCTTCTGGAAAAAAAGAAATTATTATAGCAACAGAGGAGCAAGTAAAATATTTAACAGAAGCACCTCTTTTTGTAGTTTGCTAGATGTTGTTCTCCTTAAATATTATAGTTAGACCTGGCACCACAGAGGGAATAGTAGGGAACAGGAAGGAAGGAAGAAACTTTAATATCTGCTTTATGGACGTGGATAAGTCATGACCACTCTCTCTTTATACAGTATATGATACTTGAGAGCTTTGATCGTTTGGGCCCGAAGTTTTAGTGGGGGAGCTGGTACTCCTTTTGCTGCTGAAGAGGGAACACAAAACTTCTTTACTTGGCTCAGTTCAAAAAGCACCTACTGTGAGCCCGTCTGGTCCAGCGTTCATTTTTTATTCCACTGCAACGTCCGCGCTATGCGAAACGCCACAGAAATTTCCATACCGGCATTTACATCCAAATGGACCCGTCGAGGCTCACGCTGATGTCTAACAGCCCCAGCACGCAGCCCTTCTGGCGAGCGCACGCCAAGGACGGGCGCTCCGCGGGCGCCGACCCCCGCGCCAGCACTGCGCGCCCGCGCACCGCGCTGCCGCCTCCGCCTCTCCTCCCCTGCGGCGGTGCGGATTGGGGGGGACACTCAGCATAGCCTCGCACCTCACTCCCCGCATTTGCAAAGCGCCTTTGCACCTCCGAGCCCTTCCTAAACCCCGTCTCTCACCTCTCACCGTTGATTTTATTTACAACGAGGAGACACCAGGAAAAAATAAATAAGGAAACAGCCCGATCGCCGCCGGCCGGGCGCCGCCGCAGGACAGCCCCGCGGCAACCAGCGGACCGCAAACGCGCCGCAGCCCGCACCGCCCCCCGGGCCGCGCTCCCCACGCCGGGCGCGCCCCGGCGGCGCGGGCGCGGGCGCGGAGCGGCGCGGAGCGGCGCGGGCGGGCGGCGCGGGGCTGCCGCCGCGCTGCGCGCCCCGTCGGGGCGGCCGGGCGCCGCCGCGTACCTGCAGGATGTTGGCGTGCCGCAGGCGCTGCAGCAGGATCATCTCCTTGACGATTTTGTAGGCGGCCAGGCGGTAGCAGTCCCCCAGCGCGGCGAACCGCTTCACGCAGTCGGCGATGTCGTGCCCGCCGAAGTCCACCGCCTTCAGCGCCACGGCCAGCGTGCGGTTGAGCACCGCCTTGTAGACGGCTTTGGTGTAGCCGGAGCCCAAGTAGCGCACGCCGCTGACATTGCGGATGTCGCCGCAGCCCAGCAGCGGCGGCTCCAGCGAGAGCTCGGCGGCGGCGCGGCCCCGCGGGCCCGGCCGCGGCTGCTCCGCCGAGGTGCGCGGCGGCGCCAGGTCCATGAGGCGCCGCTCCCGCGGCCGCAGCGCCCGCCGCCCCCCCGCCGCCGCCGCCGCCGCCGCCCGGTGCTGCCGGTAGCGCAGCACCTCCTCGTAGCGCTCGCGGAGCTGCCGCGCCAGGGCCTCCCCCGGCGGCGGCGGGGCGGCGGCGGCGGCGGCGCGGGGCGGCGGCGGCGGGTGCTCGGCGCCGGGCATGAAGAGCACGTTGAGCGCGGTGCCCAGCAGGAAGGCGAGGCAGCAGCCGGCTGCCGCCGCCACCTTTCTGCGCCTCATCGCCGCCTCGCTCGCCAGCTTCCCCAGCCTTCCGCTCTCCTCCGCGCTCCCCGTTCCCTGGAGTCAGGTTTGAGGCTTTTTTATTTTTTTTTCCTTTCCCCCCCTTCCCTCCCTCCCCGGCGGCGGCGGCGGGGCGGGCGCGCAGCCGGCTCGGCTCGGCTCGGCTCGGCTCGGCCCGGACTCACCGCCGCGGGCGGGCCCGCATGACACTTGCCTCCGCGCTTTTAAGCCCCCGCCGCACTCACCATTAGCGGCCGCGGAGGCGGGCGGGGGGGTCCCCGCGCCCGCCGCCCGCCCTGACGTCCCCTGATTGACAGCGCGGCGCTGCCCGCGGCCCGCGGAGCAGCAGGGGGGCCTGGGAAACGTAGTCCCCGGCGGGAGCCCCGCCGGCCGCCGGCGAGCCCGGCAGCCAGGACTACATCTCCCAGGCGCGGCCGAGCCCCCCGGCGCCGGGCGCGGGGCGGGGAGAGCGGGCGGCCCCCGCGGGGCCGCGCCGAGCCGAGCCGAGCCGGTCCGCGCTCCGCGCCCGCGGCGGGCAGCGCCGCTTCCCCGCGCCGCGCGGTGCGGGCTGCCCGCGGCGCCCCAGGCGGCTCTGCCCGCGCTCCGCCGGCGCCGGCAGCGCGCTGCCGGCCGCGACACGCATGCACACACTCACACGCACTCAGGCACACACGGATGCACGCACACACACACATGCACGCACCCACGCCGATGCACACAGCCGTGCGGGGAGGCACACAAAAGAGCGTTCCCGGTGCGTTTCCCCCACCTCCTTCCTCTCCTCTAACATAAAACGCAAGGGGCCGGCTGCAGCGCAGCCCCGCGCCGCCGGCGGCCCCGGCGCTGCCTCTGCGGCGAAAAGCGGCGCCGGCGCCGCGGACGCGGACGTGGACGCGCCCCGAGCGCGGCGGGCGCAGGGCGAGCCTGGCCGTGGGACCAGATAGCTGGGCTCGATGTGTCACACGCACTAGACTAACGCTACAAATCATGGGCGCGACATGGGGTAGCCCCTGCCCTGCTGGAAATGTGAATTGCAGGGGTGAGTGCTAATGACACGGTTATCCATCAAGCCCGCATTACGATGCTGTTAGCAACTAATTAACAAACACAATCAGCCAGAGAAACTTCCACAAAGAAAGCCCATCAGCAAGAGAAAAGCCGTAAAGAGTCAGGCGAGGCAAAGTTCACCACAATGGAAGCGGGAAATCATCTCCAATAAGGGAAAGGGATCCTTAAAGAACAAGCCATTTAGGTAATACACATCGGACGCAATAAAATAAAATAAAATAAAAATAAAAAATCAGCGATCGTTCCCGGGAGCCTGTGTGTTATAATTGCAAACTTTTCTTTTCCGCGCTGGCAGAAAGCAAAGCGCTCTGCTGCGTTGCTCGGAAAAATTCAGACTCCAGCGTGCCGCTCACCCGGTTTCGGTGTGCAGGGTGTTGCACCCCGGCTAGCTCCCGGGGAGAGGTTTGCTTTGTGTCTCGGGCGAGAGGCTAGACTGAGTCCAGGCCAGCGGATGGAGCATCCCCGGGGGCAGCTGAGGGGATTCACAGTCTCGCCTTTTTGTCACTCCCTCGTTTAAGCCCTCATCCGGCGAGAGCTGCGCTGCAGCTCGCCGCCGCGCCGGGGGCCGCGGGCGGCACATCCCACGGGAGCCCCCGCGGGAAACGCGGCGAGGAGGCGCCGCGGGCGGACACGGAGCCCGCGGCGGGCGCACACTAAACCCCCCCGCTAAAACGAAAATACGCGGCGGCGGTAGCGGCCGGGCGGCTGCCGGGCGCGGCGCTGCCCCGCGGCCGCTGCGCGCCGCCCCGCGGGACGCGCGCTCCGCCCGACGGGGCGCACGCTCCGCCCGCCGCCGCGGCCACACGGCTAGGAGGGGGCGACGGGGTGGGGGGAAACGCGCTGCGCGCCTTGGACAGCCAGGCTTTAATGCTCCCTGCTTTTTTTTCTTACCCCCCCCCCCATTACTTTCTGTTCTTATTAGCCGGGGCAGCGTTTTACCTCTCAGGCAGACCAGGGCGCCTTCACTGTAATTTTCCCGCCCCACACCGTGGGGTCAGTGGGGTTTCACGGGTGTAGGGGAGGGCGGGTTGTGGGACGGGATATTTTCTGCAAAGTAAGCGGGTTCCTACCGATCTTAAATGTGTTCCCGGAGATGTTGGGACACCTGCAGCCCTCCCTGATTTCGCCGGGGTCTGCCCACCCCCAGGGCCGCAGACTGCAGGATTGCGGTGCCGCACTAGCTGCTGGAGATCCTGAATGTACCGGACCTCCCCCAGTGCAGAGCCTTTCCCCCCTCCTCTGGCAGGGCAGAGGAGTCCCCAGGAGACACCGTGCAATACAATCCGACCGGTCATCTAAAGCACATATTGGAGGTCACGTAACCACAGAGGGGAACACCGGTACTCGATTTCAAGCCAAATGCACACCCTGTGCAGCAGAAATAGGGGCTCGGTGGCCTGCCAGCCGGCGATTCTCCAGGAACATCACTGTGATTTCCCCGTGGGCACTTTAAACGTGCACACTGTCGTGGATTTACGGCTTGCTTGATGTTAACCAACACTTACTGCAGAGATAGAGCCAAACGAGTAAAGTCGGAGCAGTTGTGCAACCAGAGGAAGGAGGAGGCCCTGGAAACGTTACGTGCGAACAGTGCAATCTCACAGGCCAAGCCCGAGGGGCCCCCCAAGGCCAAGCACCTCTTGAAGGAGGAAGGAGGGGGCTTCCCGCAGCCGAGAAACACCGGCGGAGCCGGGCTCCCTGCTTCCGACGTGGCCCTGCGCGGCCGCGGATTTGCACCTGCCCCCGCGGGCGGTTTTCGGGGCCGGGGTGTCCCGGTGCCCCAGCGGGAGGCAGAGCGCAGGGGCTGCCGCCCGCCGCAGCGGCTCGAGGGAGGGCGGCCCCGACCCTCTCCCCGCCGCCGCGGGGCACCGCGCACCGCACCGCGCACCGCCGCGTTTGTGCCGTGTGCAGGAACAAAACACGACTGCGAAACAGATGCTTCCCGACACATTAAAGTGAGACACCTGCTTTCCACATCACGCCTCATCTCAAAGCCGGGTTTCTTCATTATATCACTCCCGACAGATACCATGAAATACATCACTCATGTAGATATGGGAGCAGACCTCTGGAGGACGACCTGAGCGGAGCACTTTGATGTCGAGAGGCAGATTTCAAAAGGCAGAAGGCCCCCTCGATGTTTCTAATTACCCCGCGCCCGGGGTCTGCCGCTGATTAGGGCGCCGGTACCGCGGCGGGCGGCCCGGCCCGGCGCGGCCCGGAGGGGCGAGGGGCTGCCCACCTCATTAAACGGCGCTGCGAGAAAAATCAACACGGGTTTATAAACAGAGCTACTGGCTAAAGTCAACAGCGAGCTGCGGCGAACAGCAAACAGGACGTGCCAGCCCCGCGGGGCTCGGGGACGCCGCGGAGGGGAAGCGCAGCCATTTGAATGAAAATGGAGCAGGCAAAAACATTTTGCTATCTCCTTGCCCTGCCCCCCATCCGCCTCCCCAGCTTCCTCGAAGGAAATTTAGGAATAGTTTATATATGCTCCTGCAGCCAAGGCTGCTGCAGGACGGTGCGCTGAGAGCGTTACAGACCTTGCTAACACTTCTGCTCACACGCGAGCCTTTTATCTCGGCAGAGCGGTTGGAAAAGCTGAATCACCACGGAGAGAGTGAGGACTGAAGTGTATTTTTTCATATGCAACAGGCTGCTCCTTTTTTGCTCTTCACAGACCCTATTTCTATCATTATTGCTAAAGCTGAAGGATCAAACATGGAAAAATTAAAACCATGCTACTACGCTAAATAAGATTAAGATCGTGGCAATATATATTAACTGTTCCTCGGGGAAATCACTCTGTTACTGCAGAAGCCATAGCCATCCTGGATGCAAATGTTGTGCTCCAGGAATAGGCGGTGGGAATGAGAAGTTTGGGAGCTTGCATCCAGCCGGGGCCAAGGGCAACCTCCCGAGCCGGTGCCCACCTCCGGCACGCTCCCAGCCCGGCCACGCTCTGCTTCCTGGGGCATCACTGTCCCGCAGCACCAGAGAGCTTTGCCACGCGAAGCGCAACCAGCCCTTGCTTTTACACTCAAAAGCAGGCATTTTCCAAGGTCTCAGAGCACTTTGACTCCAGGTCCAAACAACAAGTGCCAGATTTGCAAGTGAGGGAGCTTCAAGATCTCTGTTAAAAACCACAACTCGAAACACGTTTGTGGGAGCTAGGATCCTGCAGAGCTGGTGCTGGGGAAGTCTGTTTTTCCAAAAGTGCTCTGCACTCACATTGCTCTCCCTTTGACACTTGGGAGTTAATTTTTTTGCGAGGACTTCATAACCTTTTGAATTCCTGGCCACCTGCTCTGGCTGTTTACATGGAAATAGAGCCTTTTTTTTGGAAAGCCCAGCCTCAGATGTGAGGGCAGAACTCCCTTGAAAACTCAAGTCCATGTTCTGCATGCCTTTTCTGTGACGGCTCCTCCACTTCCAAACTCGGTCATCCTCTGCTTTGCCAGGGTCTTGTCGGCCCTCGGAGCAGACTGAAAAGCCCCTCTTCCTCAGGGATGTGAGAGAGGAGGCAGGCCCTTGCACGTGTATATTCTGCAGTCTTTTGTGAGCATTCATACATGGAGAAAGCTTTATAGTGCTTGTTACTTTAAACAAGCTTTCTCTTTTGACGTTATTTCTTCCCTTTCTCTGCACAAACCTGCTCCTTTGTATATTTGAAGCAAGCAGAGATGCAGTCAATTGTATTAGTTCTGGCTACAGCAAAAATGCATAATGAAACACTGGATGTGTGGTGTGAGTCCAAAGTAAATGGTCACTAGCAGAGCGAGCAAAACCCTGCAAGCACAGGCAGTCTGCAGAAAGGAAAAGCTTGGGCTCTACCTGCAGTGCTCGACACCTTTCTAAAAGGAAACCTGAACTTTGGGTTTAGAGAGCTTGGGAAAAGAAGCTAGGATGCTGCACCTTTTTGATTACCTTTACGGGTTGTGACGATTCTTGTGTTATTTTGCGAATACGGCATCACTAAGTGGAGGAAGGTGTTTTATCTCCTATCCTGTGTCCTCAAAGCACAGCGGTTTGATTTCTGTATGCCAGATGTCAGTGTGCCCTGATTCTTCACCACTCAGCTGGGATTAAAGTGTCCCTGTATCAGAGAGGTGTTGTAAGAATAACTCCATTAATGTGCCTGGAACCCTGGTACTGCAGCGATAAAGACTCTGTAAATATTTACACAGACAGAGCAAGCTCAGGGAAATTTTACATTATGAGCTTAACTTCATTATAAGGAAGTAGTTGAGAAAGTCACTAATATATTGCATTCACTTTATCATTAATTCAACAGTATATTTGGTGCTGCTTCACACAACATTCAGAGAGTTGCTACTCTTAACATTTTAGAGTCCGCAGGGAAATATCAAGTCCCCAGCAAAGGCAAAAAGCAGTTTTGCTGCTATAAGAATAAATCTTGCCAGTCAGACCTTTTACAATTTTAGGAGTTAATAAAATAGTGGGTGGAGAACAACCAAAGGATATAATTTATTTAGACATTCAAAAGCCTTTTGATAAGCACCCATACAAGAGACTGTTAAGGAAACTTGGTAACTGCAAGGTGAGAGGTAAAGCCCTGTCATGGATTAAAAACTGGTTATAAATGGGTGTAGAATAAATGGCCAGTTCTAGTAGGGAAAGAGATTAATAATGAGGTGCCCTAGAGATCAGGACTCAGACCAGTCTTGTTTAATGCTTTAATAATAACCTAGGGGTGAATAGTGAAGTGGCAAAAGTTGATGTCAATAGAAAAGTACTTAGCGTAGGTCAGGAGCAACTTTAGAAGAATTTAATAAAATGGCAGGACCATGTGCACAAGTATGAAAGCAGCTTGGAAAGTGCCTTCAAAACCTACCACAGCCCTCCTGGGTCCTCCTGGCCCACTAGCACTGGCAGAGGGGCAGGTCTGCCCCACATTTGCACTATGGTGAGGGTAGGTAAGCTGAGGACAGGCAGATGTTTCCACATGTCTTAACTGCGTTTTCACTCCTCCCCTCTGGCACTGACAGAGATCTAAAGTTCCTGAACTTACCGCCATTGAGTTTTGGGGTTCGTTCTTTACTACATAGCTTTTTCTTCCCACCAATTCTGTTTTTACAGTGAGGCTAAACATTTTGCCAGTCTTCCTTGATGTGAACTATAGAGTCACAACCTGCCATAGACCTGAAATCACACTGCAAGCTGTTTATTTAAGTCTGGTACACAGACAAATATACTTCCCAGCAGTCTGGACAGCATTTGATGGTATATTTGTGTAATCTTATTACTGCCAGTGCTCTCCTCCAACCATTCTCTTCTGCACATTGCCACCCAAACACAACACAGTGTCGGATGGCTTTTGAAGGTGATGATATTCATGGAGATTCAGATCGCTATTTTCCACAGGGATTTATTATTATTTTGGTTTTAACCAATGGGTCATTTCCAAGGATACTGTTATGGAAAACAAAGCATCTCATAAAGAAACATTTTTAAAAATCTTCTTGACATGATTGGCAAAGTGTTCTGAAGTATGACCTGAAAAAAAATAGTTTTTAATTCCCCTTTCACCTAATGATTTATATTACGTTAGAAATGCCCCCCACCCCAACATCAGGATCCCAGTGTAGCAGGTGAGGTATAAAGGTGGATCACAGCTGGGTCTGCTCCCAAAGAGAACCAGGACAAGTCTCACCACAGGAGGGAGGTGGCAGAGGCACATGCGAGTGGGAGGCGCCTTGTTGTGGACTCTGTAGCACCCAGGAGGGAATCCAGGGCTCACCCCTCCCAGGTTACATCCAAGCCACTGCTTGGCCTTGACCTCATGCTTGTATTTTGATCCAAGCTATACATGACTTTTGGGTATCTTCCATACCGTGAGAGACACTGTTGTGCTGCAATGAATGTCTTGCAACACAGCATGTGTTACCAGTGCCAAATAGCAGGTAGGAAAGCAGCCTTTGACAGGCCAGGGAGTGGGTATTGGTTTTGTTCCTGATGTTGGAGCCTGATTCTCTCTGGCAATGGTTCATCATGGTTGAGTTAAGGGAACAAAATGTTCAGGCGATTTTATGCCAATATTTGCAATTAGCATGGTACTACATAAGCACAGTAATGCAAACACGAAGGTCTCTGAATGGCCTGGGACTGATGGCATGAAGTTGATGCATTTTACTGCTAGATTCTTTTATCCACAAGCTCCATCAAAAGAAAAACCTTCTGGAGCTTGTTCTGAGGATCCAGAGAAAGGCCAGAGTTTTGGGCAACCAGTGGTTCTGGGTGTGCTGCAGCATTCAATAAGAAAGACTAAACCATACTTACTGACTTCAAAATGCAGAGGCATTTCCCTGGTGTTTCCCAGGAGGTGGCTGCCCTCTGCCTGCCTCACCACCCCGGTGCGGTAGGAGATATTGCTTTATTTTTATTGTCCATCTCTCCAGACCCCTTGCTGGTGTAGCTGATGCCATGAGGGGGGTGCCTGGCTTGTCGCTGGCAGCACCTTCTCCTCATACAGGCTTTGAAACCACTTTTCCCCCAGCTCCTCCTTTGTGATCTACCTCATTCAGATTTCTGTCTCACTCTCCTGGGTCTTCTCTCCATGTCCTCTCACTGTGGAATCCTCTTTCTCCTCTGGTCCCAGCATCTTCTTATCTCCATGCTGCTGGTTGCAGGCACCTACCTGCCTGAGTGCCCTGGCTGGTGTCTTCCTGTCTTCACATCTGCACTGCTAAGCCTGCTTCTGCCACCACATCCCATTTTCCTTCCAGGGAGTTTTCCAGTACTGTCATCTCACTACCACTGGCACAACCTCTGTGCCACGGCTCCTCCAGTCCCTTTGGTGGGACAGGGAGGTTTGTGGAGCCCTCTGTAATACTCCTCTTTTAGTCCTCGCAAGTGAGCCAGCGGAGGCACCGCTTCTTCGCCTCCCTCCTGCCAGCAGAGGAGAACAGCGGTTTTTCAACCTGGACTTCATCTGTCTTTTAGGACTACAGTGGCCTGCTGCCTGAGCTGCTTCCAGGAGGGCAATGCCAATTCGTTTCTTCCCAAGGCTTCTAGAACAATTATCAAAGCCTGGCATTTTGTTAATCGAGGCATAATTAATCAGCACTGAAGTTTTCATTTCTCTGTTTCTATGGTCTTTAAGAGCTTTAAGATCTCTGAGTTTTTATATATGGCTTTAGAAGACTCTGATGCTGATATTTTGCCAGGTCATAAAATCCTCAGTAGCAATAATACTTTTTTGGAGGGCCTAGCCTAACAATTTTGGATTAAAATCAGGGCAAAAATATAAGGCCCAGACTGGAGAGGTGCAGGAGGAGGTTGTCTGAATTTTGGTTGCTCCAGTGGCACAGAGTAAAAGAAAGGCTTATGAACAGAGTATTTTGTATTCAGAGGACAATTTCTTGCTACTTAGCAGTTAGCAGAGACATGCAGAAGCAGAAGACCTGGATCTATAATTTCTTCCTGTGCCTTCTACCTCCAAGGATACCAGTAGGATAATTGAATTAACTGGCATTAAAAATGGGAATGTCATTATGTGGTATTTTCTATGAGAAAAGTACCCAAGATTGCATCCGTGAAAGATGTCAGGTCATTTTACAGCCTCTCGTTTGAATAGACAAGATATTTGAGTTGTTTCCCAGAGTCACTTTAAAAAAAAAGGCATGTGAAAATGTCAGAGAATTTCCTCTTTTCCTTTCCCACCCAAATACAAAATCAAATAAAAGCAAACACATGGGACACAAATATAGGAGCAGCCCCCTCTGCACGTACTTACTGTGTTATGCAAGTTCTTTCCAGATGTATGGATTAGACCTCATCCAACTACTGCTTAAACATCAGCCTTAAAACACTGACCAAATGCCTCACTGAGTCAAAAACTTCAGGAGCCAGTGGTGATACTCTGAGAAAACTAACGCATTCAACAGTTGTGCTTCCACCTTCTGCAGAGCTGTTGGTTGCTGCGTCCATCCCGTGGCCCTACTTCCATCTCATCATTCCAATCAGACCATTTTTGAGCCTTTTGAAGTACAGATTTGAAGTTTCTGGAATGTTATTAAACATGAAAAATGAAATATGTGAATATTTTGTTTTCCTTTGAATATTTTTAAATCGACTGTTGCTATAATGCTGCCAATCTATAGCCCTGATAGCATGAGCCAGAAAGTACATTCATGGTGAAATAATGCAGCATCAACACTACAGCATGTATAAAAAAACAACTGCCTCCTAAAGATAGATTGTTTAAAAGTACTTCAGGATATGCACTCAGAAACAGTTAAGGATTCTTGCACATCCTGTGGATGCACATTTCTCAAAACTACTTTTGCTAATTAGACATTTTTGTGTGCCATTGGACACTGGATGAGAATTTTCAGCCTTAAATTCCCATGCAGGAACAGCAAGAACCCATGCAAGCTGGTGGCACTACGCTTGTCTCCTGCCCTAGGCTGTAGTTGCTATTACCACATAACACAGTGCTTGATATTTTTTGGTTCCAATTCCAGTATTAATATGCTTCAGCCCTGATCCCTTATTTTTGAATGACGTTGGTGTGAACAAAAGCAGAAGTGGTGTCCTAGAGCTTGATGTGCAAGAGGCACTTTGGCATTGCAACAACCAGCCTTACGGTGCCTGGTCACTCACCGAATCTGCTATTCCTGTTAGGCACCAAGAGCGCAGGGCGTCCTGGCAGAGAGCCCTGCTGCGGATGGGGCTCAGGACAGCCATTGGGCTGAGGGGAGAGCTGCTGGTTAGGATGGCCACCTATCCTACGTGAGATACCTGGGTTCAGATCCTCCCCTACTTGCATGGAGTTCATCCCTCGTCCCTCACCTCTCATCTGAGTACTCCAGCAGGAGAGTAACCGTTTTATAACACGGCCTTCTCTTCACCACACCTATGCAAATTGGGCTGTCTATTAAAAATTTTTTAAGTGCTCCAGAAATTATTCTCTGCTGCAGCGTTTTTTTGTCAGCTGGTGTGTCAGAGAACCGAGTTGAACTCTGGTACAATTAAACTGTTTAATTATTTATACAAAGATGAACAGAAGAAACACAGAGATGAAGACAGAGATGTCCAGCAGTTGGGGCATGTTTATATATAAGAATAACAAAATGGAATTGAATGTGTGTCTTTTGACTTGCATGCAGGCTGTAGGAGAGTAAACACACCGACTGAGGGGCACAGGGGAGATGCAGCTCTTCCTGCGAGGACAGCCGAGCTCAGAGCCTGCTTAATGAATCACAACCTCCCAATGACATAGGAAGGACAAGGTTAGATGTGAATCTAACCTAAAGGATTTTTAAGAGTCTAAAAATTTTTAAGCACCTCCATTTCGGACATAGCTCCTTACAGAGGCAGTTAATGACTAAATCCCTCTGTGAATATCACCATTTTTCTCACAATGTTTTGCAGATGCCCTGCGGATGTATCCTCAGACACTGTGACTGCATGTTACATGGAGCTTTTTTATTGAAACCTTTCTCTAAATCATAATAGATACCAGCCAGTAAAGTCAACAACATTGTTTTGCAAGTAGAAAAGCTGACAGTCTACTTGTTAAATATAGGACTTCATTATTTATAAAATATACCTTAATAATTTGGCTCTGTTTATCCTGAAAATAAAAAAGAGAAAGAGAAAGAGAAAGAGAAAGAGAAAAAAAGGAAAAGGAAAAGGAAAAGGAAAAGGAAAAGGAAAAGGAAAAGGAAAAGGAAAAGGAAAAGGAAAAGGAAAGGAAAGGAAAGGAAAGGAAAGGAAAGGAAAGGAAAGGAAAGGAAAGGAAAGGAAAGGAAAGGAAAGGAAAGGAAAGGAAAGGAAAGGAAAGGAAAGGAAAGGAAAGGAAAGGAAAGGAAAGGAAAGGAAAGGAAAGGAAAGGAAAGGAAAGGAAAAGGAAAGAAGAAGCAGCAGCCGTTATTTGGGAAAAATAGCTTTAAAACTTTTCAGTCCTCAAATCTAGGTCATGAGCTGGAGTCATATTTGAATCTAGCAAAATCGTGTTGATCTCAATTGCTTTTCCAGAAATGCTGAGAATTTTCTATACTTTGAGCACCCTGATGGACTGAAAATATTCTCGAGAGATTAGTAGGCTCTCAGCTACTGCCCCAATTCATAGAAATTAAATCTTCCATCATCTGGTTTTTATATTTGGAAAATGTCAGCTATACTTCCTATCACGTATATTGTTGCTTCAATGCACTGAGCCTTCTGCGAATTTCAAAACACATAACTCAGCTCTCAAGCATTTCTTTTGTAAATATTGATAATGGTTTCAAGTTCTTTATTAAATAACTTTTTAATGAGTTTGAGGACAAAGAACTATTTTTTCACAGTCTCATGAAGATAAGAATCATAACATATCTTTCTGTACCATGGAACACATGGTTCTCAATACCTCATTGTGCAGCATAGGTTTTCCTCACTTCTAAAAAGTTTACTTTAACAAAAAAAAAAAAAAAAAAAAAAAAAAGAAAAGAAAAAGACACAATTATAAGAAGTAAAATCTAATAAGGTCACACTAAAATGTCTGAAATTGCATGCAAATTCTGTGTGAAAGTTTTGCAGGCCAGTGTGTGCCGGGATTTGGAGAGCATGAGAAGGGTCCCGTTACCATTTTAACCAAACAGCAAGAAGAACTCCAAAATGCCACAATTGCTCTTTAATAAGGTTTAATGCAGAAACCTCTCTTCACTCAGCATTATTTATTGTTCGTGCTTTTACCAGAAAGAATCCCTGTGTATAGGCTTAGGATCAAAGACAATAAAATATTATGGAGTGGTTCACCCAGGGAAGTTTCCAGGGAGAGGTTTTTTTATCAGTTTGCAGGCATGGCCAAAGAACGGAATGGGAGGTCTTCTGCTGAGCAGGCTGTAAACAATTTACACAGGGTCAGTAATAGGAAGTCTTTAGAGGGCCTTGAAAAATATTAACTTGTAGAAGTTCTGACTTCTGTTTTCTAGACCTGGCCTTAAGGACTGATGTTTACTAGCAAGCATTTGGCTCTCTAGGAAACTGCACATTGTTCATGGAAGTAGGGTTATTTTTTAATATATTTCAATTAAAAGTTGGACTGTGTAGCAGTATGCTAAATCAAATATGTTGTACAAATAATTTTCTCTATAAAGAAGGCAAATGTTTACCTTTGAACTTAAAAATGTTGCCTTCAGGCATTTCATATTCCAGCCAGCTGTAGTTTAAAAGTATGGTGCAGGTTCTATAGCTTGCTGCTTCATTCAACGCTCAAAATCATTTCTATTTGCTCAACTGAATTACAAGCCAACTGGGAACAGATTACTGGTCCCCTGATAGCAGCCACTCTTCTCCCACATTCCCTTGAAGACTTTCAGGTCTAATAACAACATTTTCCTGAGGTGAAACCTTAATGATCATCTATTTAAAATGTAAATACTCAGTCTTATTTGCACATTTATTCAAGGGAATGTGTATTGAATCATTTATCTGTGACTGCAAACAGAGGTCAAGGGACAAACAGGAGTGCTTTGGTGACTTTAGCTGGTGTCTGAGGCATGGCCATGAGCTAGGGGTGATACCAGAGCTGCACTTTCCCAGAAATGCAAATAGACACATCTCTGATCCCCTTTCTCCTCCTTTCTTCCTTATCGCTGTCTGGAGGGGAGATATTCCTCCCTCTTTCGCACCCTAATATCAGGAAGAGGTTTGAAACAAGGCAGCTAGACTCCTCCTTTGCACCTTAACGTGGGTCCAGGCGGGTCCTGCAGGCATGGAAAGGAAGGACACAGGGCCTGTTCTCCTCCTCACGGTGTCATTAGTCCTGTCTAGCTCCTGGGAGGTAACGGGGGTTTGGCCTGTAGGGGCCAAAGTCTCCAGATATAAAGTTGTTTCATAGATGGCTTCGGCCTGGGAATTTTTACTTGTTAAAATGAAATACAAATGGTAGGCATTAGTATTGCTTTTTTTGTGCAGTCAGGATGGCAGCAAAGCCATAGGACATCTCTATTAAAAACATAAGAAGATAAGGATGGAAAGGAGCTGTTGTTGATTACTGGCTAGCAGGTTCTTATTTGCATCTATTATTTTAATGATGTTGAGACTCTGCTGCGGCATTTAGGGTGTGTTAGGGCACCTAGAGCATTCCACAGGTATCTTTCCAGCTGTTTCCACTTAAGAAGTACATGTTACTTAGTTGTGATTAGAAGAAATGTTCAATCTTCCATCTTTGTCATTGTGCCAACATATGGGAAATGACCTTGTCCTAAAAGCTGAGCACCTGTAACTCTCATTAAGATCCTTCTAATGTCACCCACTACTTTTCAGACTCCTAAAAGGGCCTCTTAAAATCTACCTGCTTCAAATTCCCTGAGGATTTATTGGCTCAGAATACAGATTACTTGTCTTTGTATCAGGGATTTCCTTTCTTTTGAACAGGAACATAAAAACACAACGAAAGCCTAAACTCAAGTAATGTGAAAATATTGAGTTTGATTCCAATCCATACATTCAAAGTTGTAGCTAAATGTTTGACCTTACCTTGAAATGTGATGCCTTGTCTTTGCGTAAGATCATATGGCATACAAAATGTTTGGAAGCTTTTGAAAAAAAATGAAAATATTCTCGGCTTTGGTTGCACTCTTATTATTATTATACTTTCTTTAATACATTTATAGTTGGCTCAATAGAACTTTACATTTTTTTCAAGCTTGATTAGCAAGTTTCAGGACTTGTGAAATCCATGTTGTTTCTGATTGTAATGATAATGCACTGTCAGAAGCGTGTTGTGCACTTCATGGATGATATATCGTTAGATGAGAGGACCCCACACAACGAAGGTATAGCTTGATCCAAATCTTCCTGAAATCTTCTTTTTATTTAAGTGAGATACAGCATCATACTACAAAGCTTGAAACACTTGACTCTTCTTTTAATCTTAAGAGGTGAACAGTAAAGTGCGTGCACCTGTGGCTTTGCACTGACCTGAAATTGCCTTCCTTTGGTCCTTTTACATTAAGGCAAAGCAATAAAATTTAATGTATGCATGCACTTACCACATTAAAATTAACAGTTTCATTTCCAGACTGATTAGTGACTGTGAGCTGAAATGAATTTAGTCCTCCTAGAAGATATCCAAGTACCCTTACAACCAAATACTGTTTTTTAGACATAGTAAAAATGCAACTTAAAGAGCAATGAAAATTTCATGCTCAATATGCTCAAATGCCCCAGTGATCTAACATTTTTGATAGATGCTGACAAGAAGTAATTGCTGTGTTCCATTCAACAGCTGATTCAAACGTGAACTAAAAGAAAAAGTATCAGTAATCCTCAAAGGTTTAAATGTAACACCTTCTAAAGAGAAAATATTCTTTTCTATTGCTCTATGTTCAGTTTTAATCCCATCAGAAGTCGTCTGTGTACTTTATAAAAACTTTATATACTGCTTATTGTAAATAATAAGAGATCCTACCATCATCAGATGTGTTCAACAATGTTCTCCCAGGATGACTTTGTCTTTATGAGAGTAAAAATTTAATCACGCAATTAATTAGCAATTAGAGCTAGAAAGATGTGAATGAAAGTGAGGAGCTTGCAATCAGACCTAACTAATATAGTCACATAGTTAACAGAGCCCGAAAGGTTATGGCTCTGTTCAGGCAGATGCTGCGTGACTCCTGGAAAGAGATAGCCCCTACCTCAGAAGTCTGTTAATTAGAAGAACCCCCTTGTCATTCTTCAAGGATTGAAGCTATCTTCAAGGATTTTAAATGGTCCAATGGCCAATATTGTTCCCTCTACAAGTATTGGTCCGTGGTTTACTTTGTAATTAGTTTAACCGAAAAGCCTGGAATTCCTCCACGGCTAGAATACTCCTGTTTAAATACGGTGGAATGAGTGTGTTCCCAGGTAAGACTTTAATCGATAGGACAAAGTATTCAAATTAAGGAAATATCTTAAAGACATACTGGGTCGAATATCCTCGTACTGTAATTTCACTGAGACCCAACAAGCTCTGAAATCAGAACTAGCTCCACTGAATGCCATCTAAGCTTGCAGATCTATTCAAAAGCTGGCAAAGTATTGTTTTTACAGCTAATCATAATGAACAGCTAAAGTATGATCACATCATGTTTACATGTGAATTGTGTTTATTCCACTTTCAGCAATTTTAATGTAGTATTTATCTTTTCTCAGTTTTGCATTTGTTATATAAACACTTTTAGTAGATGAGGGAAGCTGCAAAAAGTGAGTTGCATATCAGACACCCCAGAAACATCAAGAAAATATAGGCTTTTCTTAAGCATCTTCTGGGTAACATGTCCATAGGCAGATATGCAGGCTGCATACTTAGCAATCAACAAATGCTTAGCAATTTGAGAGATCAACATCTGGAAAGTTGGCAGAACCAAGCTCGGGATCTGGATTACATTTTTTTTTTCTTTTTTTCACAAGGTGTGCAATTGTCCTGGGCAAATAAAGCCTTTAAGCCTCATAAGGAGCTTTAGAGTATGCAATTACCTTAAAGGACAACTATTTAAATGGCTCTGAAAGCCTCTCAAAATTTTACAGACTACAGGGCAAAAACTTCAGGCTCTAGCTACCAATCTCAAACCAGTGATAACATTTTATCTCACTGGGAAAAAAATACCCTGAAGGATGTGCCCAATCCTATACATAGTTCAGCAGCAGGGGGTCTCTGGATGGAAGAGTAGAGGTATTTTTCTTTGGCTTCTCTTATTAGCTACCTGTTGGGAAAAAGAGTTGCAGAGCTAGCCCAGTTTTCCCCTAATTTTCTCCTTGAATATGAGCTCCACAGTGGTGCTGGAGAACAGAAGAGTCTTTATATTACACAGCAACAATGGGCTGAAGGACATATTCCTCCACCTAATCACCATATGTGAGGAGGGCAGTACTGTGGCTAGGACCCAGAGGGAGGAAGCCCATGAAGTTATTTTGCAGGCTGTTTTCATATGAAAAGGATTCAAAAAGATGCTGCTGAGCAGCTAATGCCTTATTTACTTTCCTGTTTTTGTTTTAGCCCAGACTCTTACGTAAAAGGAGACTCCGACACACTCATCCAGTGTTTCTTGCCTGAGGCTGTCAACCTAGCAATTTCATCTATCAGTTATACCAAACCACAGCACACTTTCCTAAGCTTAGTTTGTTATTGTCTTTCAGGCTGCAGAATAACCCAGGGCAATGGAACAGTTACTGGCACTATAAATGTTTTCAGACATTGAAGCTAGTAATATGCAACCTTATTTGAATTAAATTACCTCTTTAAGAGAGTCTGAAACCGGATGACTTCATATAATTCATTATGTTTAAGAAGGCAGTTTAGTGTGGCATGTTAAAACCCATTAAATTGCTCTGTAGTTTTCTTGGCTGTGGTTGTTTTTTTAAGAGAAAGTAATTAAACATAAATATTTACTAATATCCCAGGCTGTGAAACTCTATAGCCAATAACAAGAACAAGGAGAACTGACCCAGCGTTGGCTTCCTGTATTAATATCATACGCTGTCTGAAACATTCGTGCTGACTTTCAACAAACAGGGCCAGCTGATGTGGAGCTCTGATGGGGAATTCAGAAGCTGTGCAGATGAATTTATTTAAACCAGAGGAGGAAACCACTTCTCAGATGCGATTTTGTGTTTTTATATGCAGGATTAATGTGATGGGTCATAAGACACTACAAGTAAATAGACTTTTTCCCTGCTGATCCTGCCTAATTGTGCTCCAAAAAAATCTGTTGATATCAATGGAAAGAGACTAACTGAGTTCAGTGGGCTATGCACAAGAAGCATAGTTTCAAAAGCACTTTAAATTAGCAAAAGCGAGCACATCTGCAGGAGATGTCCTGCCTTTTCCTGCTCTGAGCCATCGCTTCTCACTTCTGCTGAAACTATCTCCCTGGAGCCAGCACAAGCGGTTATGTGACCACGTGGGGAACCAGGCTGAGATCGGCTCATACCGACTGGTGGCCACGCTGCCAGGTTAGTTGAAGTTTTCTGTAGCTGTAAAGCAAAAGCTGCCCATTGTCAAGCTCTGCTAAGCTGATGGGATGGCAGACCCTAATAAAGATAAGCAGCTGTGTTAGTCTAAATAATGCAAACTCTCCGAAATGTATGTTCTTAAAAGGCCTGTCAGGAAATGGGCAAGGGGGTCCAAACTGCCCCAACGTGCCCAGTCAGTGCCCGTCTGTTAGTATGCCTCTTCAGATCTGATCTCCATGGGCAGGTATAGCAGATTTGGCCTTGAAATTTGGCCTCTGCGCTCTCTCTTCATACTCCATTTGAAGCGAATTCCATTCTTCATATTCCATTTGTGGCCTCTTTCTTGTAGAATCATAGAATCAGTAAGGTTGGAAGGGACCTCTGGAGATCATCTAGTCCAGGGTCATTGTACTTTTAAAACTTTAAGACTCAAGGTTAACCAAGAGATTAGCAAAGTAAAAATATTAATATGCCGTGGCACTTTACTAAACTGATCTATGGACAGATTTTGCCATTTCTACGTACAATGGATCTAGTTTATGCTTACAGACCTCTCTTCCCTGGCATCTGATAAAAGGATGCTAAGACCTAAATCCTTCTATAGGCTCAGAAAAATAAGAATCCACTTAACTTGAAGTCAAGATACGAACATTTGGCTCAGGGGCACTACTCCCAGAAAATAAGGTACCACACGCTGTGAAAACCTTAACATAGATGGCACAAAGTGCTCGGGGATGGACATGTGCCTGGTCCTCAGCATTTGCTGTGCAATTAGAAGATTTGAGGGTGCTCAGGCCTTGCCTTACCACAATTCAGGCTAGGCGATACCAAGCAGAAGGATTTCCAAGCCCTAAGGCTGGGTGCTGAGGTTCGTGCCTTGAACCCGGGACCGGCATCGCTGTAGCTGCGGCCAGGTGCCCCAGGGTCACAGCATCGTCCCCAAACTAAGAACTTAGTTGCAGGTAGCCAATGTTGTTGAAAATAATGTGAAGTTTTAAACACATCTCAGTGAGCAGCCAGGCTTGAACAGGTGTCAGGGGGGTAGAAGGCTTGAATTATGGGGACAGGGGATGTTTATTAGCAAACTCTTGGGTTGAACTTACATCCAGATATCTTGTTGCTGCATGTTTAATGCTGCTGGTGCCCTTTTTTTAAAGAGAAGGAGGAACAGTGATTTGTGGCATTCGTACTTGCCAATGTTTCTTCCACCCAGAACTGAAGGTTTGTCACTGACAAAGCACTCAGCGAGCAGGCAGGGAAAAAGGTTAGAACAAGAATAATTCATTTTTAGAGCGTTTTTTTTCCCCTGTGAAATATCAGCCGCCTTGGTCAAAGACCTCTATCCAGAGAGGAGATGCAGCATGAGCAGGGATACTGCAGTTTTTCCCTGCTCACCTTCAGAAAAACACAACTAGGTTTCAAGTCAGCTCTGGACTAACGCAGTTTCTTTGCCTTTACTGCCAGCCAGCGTGCCAGCTCATGCAAAGCATGCCGCTCTGATACCTGACATGTATTTCAGTAACTGTTAATTCCAAAACCTTTGGCCAAGAATGACCTTGTTAGAAGCTGCTTTAGTCAGAAAGGTGAAATACTAAGCTGCCTGCCTTTACGACAGCTTACAGGAGAGGCCTGCATTACTGAAATGCAGACTTTTCCTTTGGAATAAGCTGGCTGGATCATTTCTGTCTTTTGGGGGTAAAAAGTGCAAAGAAACTGCCAAAATGATTAAAAATTGAGTTGCATATGTGGCTGAGAAGCAATCTGTGTGTTCTGCTAGAATAAATTAACCCATGCGTGCTTCCAGCTATACCTTGACAGCCAGCCAACTGCCTCTCCAGCCAGGCACCCAGGCCTTCCTTCACCTCAGGCTTTTCCTAATGCTTTCACTGAAATACTATATCGGTTCTTGATGGACAATGTGTAATTTAATTCAGGACTCACAATCTCCTTGGCAGCTGTGGTGAGGGCTAATTTTTCTGCCAATAAGTATTGACAATAAAAGAAGAAATCTGACATTTGCTAACTCTGTCGGGTTATAGGGGAAAAAATGCTCTTAAAAATGCGTTTATTAAATGAACAAGCCCTTATCTAATTTATGAACTGGTCAGCCAGAGTGGCCCTCAGCCATATTACCTTAGGCTGCAATTTTTGTCAGATTTTTGTCACCGATTCTGTAGAATTTGATCAAATTAATATCTGAAAGGAAAACTGCCAACAAAAATCCAGGGCTGAACGCAATAATTCAGTAGATGGCTTATTTCTATCTGAGTTATGACTAAGCTAATACCCAGAGTTAGGTTTAGTATTTTTCTTTAAAGTCTGGAGCACAGCTTTCTACCGCCTGAGAATACAGTCAGCTCCTTTGGACGTTAGTCATGCAGAGGTCTCCCAGAGTCGGAGAAGCTTCATTTGTGAGTATGCTCAAGTCTTAACTCTTCCTTTTCACATAGGAGGAACCCTTGGCCAGTTCTCAGGCACAGGGGAGCGGGTCTACAGTTGTCCTAAAGCTGACATCTAGAGCCAGGCCAGGGCAATCCCCACCGCAACAAGGTGAGCTGGGCTCCTTACCGGGGTTTCTGCCTCCAGCCATCACTCAGCAGAGCAGGGCATCTCTCGATCACCTGAGAGCTCTAGGAAAAAAAACACTGTCAAGCTAGGAGCATGCTTCCGTCATTTTGGTTTATCAAAGTTAGGTCTATTAGGAAAACCACGTTTTTTTCCCCTAAGACCATCTTCTGTTTTTGCAAGTTTCCAAAGTTAGGTGCTGAGGGACCCAAAGTCCCGCCCAGCCAACATTGCATTTCCAAGCAAGTCCTCGGCTGCTACATGCCGGCTTTCAGACGAAATTGAAATCGGGGGCCCAGCCTCATTGCATAAAAAGCGCTGTGGCATTTCTGGACAGAGAAAAGATATAAACTCTGTTAAGCCTGCAAAGACTTTCAAGCATTTATATCACATGCAAATTTTGTTCCTGGCCCTCTCTAACAGAGCACAGCCTGACTTCTGTTTTACATGTTTTGTTACCAAAACGTTCTAGCCATCACTCACTAGAGGCTGCAGCAACTCTCATACCAGCAAATCTGATAATTTCTGTACCTCTAGGGATACATGAACAGATTTATCCTTTTCTCATATTTTAAGTGCTATGGGTATTTTTGATTCACAGTGTTGCTCGGTTATTGTTTGGTTCACAAGTGCTATGGGTATGCTACATTGCTATACGCCATGGGTATTTCAGTTCAGCCAAGCAAACCAGTAAGAAAGACCAAAAGGATATACATTTATTTTCATTGCATTTAATTGGGACTTTCCGTACAACCTGTGTGGCAGTAATAAGCTTAGAGTCTTATCTGTACAGTAACGCTTGATTTACTTGTTTCTCCCCGTCTTCCTTTCTGTTAACGTGGTCACACGTTATTGTTTTGAACCGCTGATCTTCTCTGCGGTCTCTTGTTTCCCACAACTTGCATTGCTGGGATGTTTACTTCCTGGATTTAATTCTAATTTAGCTACTACACTAATCCTTAAATAAATCTTTTTCAGTTCAACTCTTTCCCTTAACCCTATACACCAATGTTTACATGAATTTAAATAGGCAGGATATTAGATTAAAGTTAATTGATGGAGTCAACATACTAATCCAGTTTCTACAGGTTACACCCCTGAAGAAAATATTAACAGCAGCCATACAAATTACCTTTTCTTACGGTCACAGTGAGGGAGAATGAGTTTGGAGGGTGGCCCACTTTTAGGTTTTGAAAAACCCAGTCATTTGTAGCGTATGTTTCTCAAATCATCAAGTCTAGGATAATATAAGACACATGCAACTAAGCTGAATTCTCTCTTCCCCACTTCAAGGTTGACAGTTCACGAAAGCTGTCTGAAGTTTGAGAAGCTACAGGTTTCCATGAGACCAAATGACAACATATTGCCAAAATGTAACAGTTCATATAGTATTTCCAAACAATACAACAAGAATTTAAAAAGTGATGTATTTTCAATGTTGTATTTTTAAAGGAGACAAGACTGAATTTTTGAATCACTGTTAATTTAGAGTCCATTTTCTGGTTCACGATTTATTTACGCAAATAATTATGGCTGCAAATTTACACTCATAATTCTGTTTAAGTATAGTTTAAAGCACATAGGCCTCTAAAAGCCAATGCAATAAGTTCTGTAAATAATCAAAACTGCATCAGATTTAATGCAGACCAAAAAAAAAGCAACCTTTAAAAATTCTGATCCACAATAGTGGACCAGAACAGACATAATTTGTCTTTAATTAGGTTTCTCCATCTTTTGGGTATGCTGTAAGTTCTAGTTACTTTCTTGTACTGTGAGAGAATGGACGGCTATGACTGTAACATATCCTTGTTGGTGGTTATTTTCTGTGATTAAACATTGGCACTGAGATGGCACCTTGGAGTCATAATTTTGTTGTGTGTTGTATTGCACAGACATAAAAGATTATGGCATGGGGCTATTACTGCAGTTATACGTTTTGTTGTCATCTTTAAAAGACTTACCAAAGGTGCTTAGAATTGGAGAGGCTGCCCAATTACATATAAAAATATATATAGTTAATTCTACTCTGCAAATCAATATCCATGAAATTTCTCCTTTTGAAAAAAAAATCAAAATTTACTTTTGACTTCCACAGTCTGGAGCAGTTCTTGGCTCCTAGACCTGAAAGCCACATGGCGTTACCTTGCTCTCCCTTTAAACTACAAACTTCCATCCTTCTTTCATGTCCTCTTGTAGAAAGTTGTGTGCTGACTTACTTACACCAACTAATAACGTGACCTGGTGTGAAAAATCAGCAGAGAATGGCAGTAAATCAGTTCTGAACTCCTAGTATCAATCATGCGTCCGTAGCTCACGCACATATTTATGTAATAAATTCAGTCACTGTACTACGCTGGATTCTCTTGTTCAATCCTGAATGCTCTGGGGCAGAAGTTGTAGCTTTTCCCTGCCAGGTAGGTGTTTACGAGCCTGGTAGCACCAGAAGCGTTTCTGGAGCCCACAAACATAATTTAGCTGCAGTAATGGGAAATTACTGACTCTGTCTCGTGCCGACATGTGTTACATGCAATTGTAAAAAGGAAAAAAAAAGTTTAACAGCTTAGCCACAAAGGAATGTTTGTATCTGATTGCACTAGCTGCTAATTTAATGGTAGTTAATCAGTGGCAGGTAATACAAGCCAAGCAGCCCAACTGACTTATTTAGAGTTGTTGTTACTAAAACAAAACAAAACAAAAACCCAGCACACTTGTTTCACTAAACAAGCACGTAAGGAGCCCTGTTTGCTAAGAGCAGATTTCTACTTCAGTTGCAGTGGTTCAAATTCTGAGTTATTCCAAATTTCGTTTGACCTAACAGGCCAGTGTAGGAGTCACAGGCCCCAGTCCCGCAACGCAGAGAAGCGGCTCTCCGAGGCTGTCGTCAGCCTGCTCCGCGTTTGGACACGCTCTGAGTTTTCAGAGACAGAAGGGACGGGCGTCATCTTGGAGCCTATATTCTGTCTGTCCTGCAGGAAAGCAATTTCCCTTTTTAAACAAGGAATGAGCCCTACTAACCTGATTTCAATCATTAGGGGAAAAAAAAAAAAAAAAAAAAAAGTGAAGAGTAAGCCAGCAGGGTTGCAACCTGAGGTTTAAATACTGGAGCGGGAATTTTTGCCCGCCTGTTTTAGGTGCCGCCGCAGCTCCCCAGCAGCAGGTACGCAAGCTGCAAGGGGCACGTTCCCCTTGGCAGTCAGCTGGGGGGCAGCACTAACATCCCTACGGCAGCAGAACATCACGGGTGTGCGAGACTGGGCACGCTTACACCGAGAGGGGCTAATGGGGGGGGTGGGGAAAGGGGAGTGCAGCCTTCTTATCCCCTCCGCCCAGCACTGATTGCCTGGATGCATGCTCTTCACCTCCTAAAATCCAGCCCATGCAGCTGCCACGTCCCATAGAGCTTGTTTTTCTTAGGATGAAATACGAGGAAAGCAAGTCCGTGAAGCGGCGATGGAAACAGATTCCTGCCGAGTGCATCCCTGCCCGAGACTAAAAAGCTAAAAACGGCTTTTCAAGCAGATCGGACCAAACCTCTTGGCGCACGGCAGCTTCCCTGGACGGCCGCAGCTCCCTGCTCGCCCCGGGAGCGCTGCGGCACCCTGCTGCTCTCCAGCCTCAGCCTCCTCACCCCAGTCCCACTGCAACCATCGAGAGTTGTTCTCCTGGGAAGAGGCCAGCTGACAAGCAAGAGGCATCTGTAAAGGAGTAAAAAGCTTAAAATTATGTCAGTTATTTATTAATGCGAGACAGTTTACTGAACACTGCCAAAATTTAAGAGCTTCTGTTTCTGCGAGAGCTTCAGTTCCGGCTTGTGCAACTGTCAGGAATGTGTCCTACATTGGCTATTTCATGAATAATTTATCATTTCACTGGAAGATGTTGAAGCCCCAAAAGGGTGGGTTTTCAAACTGTAAGCAACGGCTTTAAGAAGAACAGGAGAAGGAAAAAATACTACACTAGGACAAACCGACCGAAGAGGTGCCTCGTGACCCAGTGTTATAATTTAGGGTGCTCTGTAGCTCAGACACTGTGCCACATTCACCCCAATGATACTCTTGCTGGGAAGACAGAATAACTAACGTGGCAGTAGTTTCTCGTTCAGAAGTTAGTACACGTGAACCCTGAGAGGGAGCAGTTCATTAAATCACCTCTCAGCTTGAGTGCAAGCGTGGGAAGCCCCTAGCAGAAACTAGGCTTCTGGCTCCTGAGGAGAACCACACTAAACAAGTTGTTTTCTGAATAAAAGCTGCCGTTAACACTGTAACACTTGTTTGATCCACGGCACAGGTACGGAAATGCACATTTGAAAGTAGCAAACAAGCCAGGAAGCACAAGGGAATTAAATCTGTCAGACACAGATATGCTTTCCAAGTCCCCCCGCTCCTTGGCGGCGAGATTGGGCTCATAGAGCAGTTGATGGGGTTACCGCATAGGAAGGACGCGTGCATCCTCACGAAAACCCGTTTGCCATGAGCTTGTTTCGCAGTGCAGCAGCAAGGCTGGGACGCACAGACACGTGGGATCTCAGACAGGACTGGGGCAGGTGGGATGGGATTTCCCAGCTGCACTTTAGTCATTGGAAAGTCGGAGGTCTAACGTTAGCTACTCCCCGAGGCTTCCTCTGTAATTAACAGAGACAGTGAGATAGGAGGAGTCAGTGCCAGGAGCGGCACCCGCCTCAGATACTTTTTACCCATCTCTGTGTTGGGTTGGAAGGGTCACCTCTTTGGGACACCTCTTCGCCCCGTAACCCTGAAGGGAGCGTAGCTCACAAGCCGCAGCCAGGCGCCTTTGTTTCGCTGCCCGGCGGTGGGTGAAATAACCCCACGTTGGATGGGTATTGCCCAACCTTGCCGCCCTTCTCCTTGCGCTCCTCCCCAAGGGCCACAGCTGGGAAGGCACCGAGCCAGCTGTTGGCTCCGAGGCCTCACAACTGAGAGGAAGTCCAAACGTATTCCCAGTTAAAAAGAACAGATGCAAATAAAAGCGCTGGGGGTGTGAGAAGAATATACGGATCTGAAGATTTAAACATCAAGGCTGCATTTTACAGAGACAGCGAGAGACATCTGACCTCCCAGGATTCACGCACACTCAGCAGAGGGTTAAGTGCCCTTGCAGCATTAGGTGGGTCAGCACCACTCACAGGAAGGTCACCAGAGCCTGCAAAACAAGCAAGTTCAGATGGGCTTTCTCCCCCTGCTTCCTTCCAGCTGGCAGTGCCCTTTCCAGGAAAGGGCTAGGAGCAGGGACATGGGATAGGAAGGGGCACACCAGCAGGTTTTGGGGTGTATCCTCCAGAGAGAGGCCCTGGCCACTCAAGTCAGCTGGGGAGTAGGAGATTATTGAGGACAGCAGGAAGGAACCCACCTTCACCCATAGCCTTGCAGGAGCTCCCCAATCCGTTGCCTAGTGGGCTTACAAGTCTCATGCTTCCTAGCAGAATTGTGACCCTTATCAGTGTCACGAGGGATTCAGAGAGTCTTGTTCATCCAGGCTGGAGACCTGAGCTCCTGGACCATGTGCATAGCTCTGCTACACTGTCATACCAGGTCATTATGAGAAGAAACACTAGAAGAAGATTAAATTTAGGAGTCCCCGTGTTTGGCTGTGGAGGTGGAACCAGCTCCATCTTGACTTAAATTGGGATTGAAATTTAAAATTCACTGCAAACCCCTACTTCCAACTGCAATAAGGAGTGGTCCTCTGTGCCCCCTGCAGATGGAGACAAACATCAGCTTGGACCATGTGCTTTCTTCTCAGTTCTTCATAGGCATTTACCGTTCACGTTGTGCCGGGATAGTTCCTCGTGCTGTGTGTTTTTGAACATACCATTAAAAAGTTACAGTGCTGGTCATTTCTTAGGCAAGAGGGAATACTCCATACATAGGAGGGTTTGTTGCTTGTTTATTTCCAGAGTTGAATTTTTATTTCTTTCCAGCTCTGCACATATAAAAGAGCAGCAGTGGTAGACACAGAGCGTGCTGTGGAATTTGTTGCTGGTCTGGTATAAACAGCCAGCCCTGTGTATTGGCCTAATGTAAACAGCCAGTAGCCTATATAAACAACCAGCAGTTGAGCCTCGGCTAAACGAAGCCCCACAGTATGTTCAAGCAGCAAGAAATCAAAATCCGATCTATATATCTCCATCCTGTAAACCGTTGTTTCTCAGCTTGCCAGAAAGAAGTTTTCTTCCCCACCTCCGCCCTTTTTTTTTTTTTCTTTTTAATATATTTCTTGGAAGTCAGAGCATTGCACAGTTTGCAGCTTCCCCAGGGAGCGAGGTGCAGGGGGACACCCACGCTGCCGACCCACGGCGCTTGGTCCAGCGGCTCCCGGAGCAAGGGCTCGGCGCATGGCCCCTCTGGGCAGCACAGCAGCAACCAGCCCAGGGAGTTGCTAGGGGGGCATGGGGCCGGCCCCGGTGGGTAGCCAGGAATTTCTAAACTTTCTGCTGAAAAATAGCGAAGCTCAGCTGATTTCTCAGAACACATGCACATTATGCAATTATCCATATAGTCATCTTTAAGAAGCTGGAGCATCTTGAAAGGTTGTCTCAACTGTTCAAAAACACTTCTTTATTCAGGGGAGGGATCTACGAGAAAACAACATTCTTTTAAAAAGCTTTAAATACTTTGGGTTTCCCCTTTTAACTTTGAGAGGCACCTCTCAATTTCAAAATCCCAGCCATTCTTGAAGTATATGAAATACCCTTCAAAAATTCAGTTCACAGATCAAGATCAGTCTTAAATGTAGATTATCTACACAGCTATTTCTCTGCCTTACTCAGAGGCAAATAGTGAACTGAGAATGAAGTAGACAGAAATGGTGAAAGAGAAGGGGGGCAAGGAAAAAGTGATTAAAAAAAGAGGGCGAAGAGGGGAACCTTCATGTACCTATACATAGCAACATCAGGGCTGGGGGGAAGAGTTATTCTGGGTAGCTGAGAGAAACTCCAGAAAGAAAAACAAGCCTTTTATCTTGAAATAACCCACCTGACTTCAGCCCACCTTGGCAGGTAGCTCCTTGCTCTCATGAGAGAGGAGCCAGATGGTTCTCATGTTTCTAATGGCTGCATATCTGCGTGACAAACACCATCACCGAGGTTAGCAGTAACTTCTGGACGCCTTGCTGGCGAGCAGAGGGCAAACGATTAAAAGGACATGAACATTTTCTTGGCTTCCCCCCACCCCAAACCAGGTTGGGAGGAGAAGCACCAGTTAATTCTGCAGTTTTCCACAAACAGTAAGTTAATTGCAGTTCCAAAGGCAAGCTGCCCGACACAGCCGTGCCTCTCGCGAGACCGGCGGCTCTCTTGCGGCTGGACAGGGAGCACAACCAGGGCAGGATTCGGCCCGAGGTGAACCCTGCCGTGGCAGGGCACATTAGGCTTCCGCACGGCTGAAGCGTGTAACAAATCCCAGCATTGGTGCTAATGCAAAGCCAGCGGTGATGTGCTAAACGGTTCAACTGGTCATAAAACGGTGGCTAACCACCTGTCCAGTTATTATCGGGCAGAGAAAGCTCAGCAGCAGAAACAAAAACATTCTATATTAAGTTTCAGCTTTGCTTCAAAAATTGATAGTTTTACTAAACAAAGGGAGAAAATAAGAAATTACACCTTACGAGCAACAGTCAGAGGGGAAAGGAGACCCTTCAGCGCCCCAATAGAAACGAAAGCAGTGCGAGTTCACGTTCAGAAGTGTTTCACCAGAAGATGACACTTTGTCCTATTTTGAAGCTATGCTGAGCTCCATTTAGCTATTTGCAGAAGCTGGTTCAGTAAACGGAGCAAGCGTTAGGACTCACTTACCCTGAGGTCTACCAGGAGAGCTGCACAGCTCACTCCGGCTTGGGGTTGGGACTGCCTTTTCGTTACGAAAGTGACATTATTGCGTCGGATTGCTGTGCCGTGGGAAAGGAATGCTCTCTCAAGAACGGAAGCCAGTGTCCATCCTACTTCCATTACATTTTCACAAAGTGAAAAAGAAAAACAAGTACACTGTTAAAATAAGTTTGTCTGGATATTAAGTAATAATACTAGGGGAAAAAAAGCCTTAGCAAATGTGAAATTTGGCCAGTAGGAGGATCACTGCCAGAACAAAGCTTCGAAATAATAACCTAAATTCCAGTCTTTAGGACCAACTGAAAATTAAAACTGAAACATTACTACTCTATAGCACAAACAATCCAGTACTTCATGTATCAATACCCAGTAAATACATTACCCAAGGTACTCAAAGAAGGAAGTGCCCTATATTTACAAGATCTTGTGGTTTCACAGATCACTCCATGTTTACCAAGCTACCTTAATCCTGTAAGAAATGTCATTTGCTGAACTGCAAGGTCTGTTACAAAAAGCACATTGTATAGCTTCATTACCTACTCCTTTACACATGTATCTCTTGAACTGTAGTTCAGTAGAGCCAAAAGTACCCACCAAGGTTCAGAAACATCTCACAGTTTTTTTTTAAAAGCTGTGCTCTTTTAGAAGTACTAGTTATAATTAAACCTATTCGCTATCATAAAACTTACAAAGCAAAAGCTAAAATTAATTCCTATGAACTCTTACTGGCAGCAGCTCAGTTCCTCAAGGCAGAAAGGTAAAAAGTCAGCAGTAGTTGTTGCTGTAAATGCTCACACGAAGCAGCAGCAAAGCCATTCATCTTTAACTGCTGATAAATCCCAGCTCTTTAAAGATAGTGCAGTGAGTGTATAAATTCAGAGCAGTTAGGTACAGCTGCTTCCTATTTCCTCTACAGCAGCTAAAGATAGCAAGCGCCTGCTTGCTGGTACCAAGGAGGGTCACCTGAGAAGTGCTTCAAGCTGATCATACTTGCCACCAAACGAAGCAAAAAAATCAACAACAAGCGAACAAAGCTACCACCACCAGCAACAACAATTCTATGAGGAAAAAGATTAATCTGAAAGCCTGCAGGTTTTTTTTTCCTAACTGATCTAATTGCAGGTGTAGGTTACCTGGTATGTAAAAAAAATCTTACTATCTCTCCCTATGCAGTGGGGGGCTGCTCTAGCACCCAGGTGCTGGTGTCCCTAGGCGGCCGGCCAGCCTGTCTCTCACCAAACTCACGTCACAAATAAGTGCGTGCCTGTGCAACAGAGTTCATTAAAGCTCCTTTTACCATATTTTTGACGTTATGGCAAGTTATTTTTTAACCTAGAATTTGCAGAAGTCTCCAGCAACATCTTAAACTCTATCGCTTTAACATCCATTTGTTTTGAGCTAATTAAAAGACTGTTGATGAGCTATCGTTTGCTTAAAAGATGAAGGTAATGTTAAGGCACTTCGCCGTCTGTGGGAATAAAGATCTCAGCGTAGAGCTATCGTCTTCGTGCCTTTCAAGGTATCTGATGAGCAGGGCCACAGATGCATACACACACGTCACATCAATATTAACCGTGCAACGCTGAAAGATTTTAAGTAAGCGGCCTAGAATGATCTACTATTACTACGTGCGTACTACTAAAAAGCCAGCAGGAGTCTGCTTCCCTTTTGGGGGAACTATTTCAGGCAGTTGTGAAGGTCTCCACCACGTTCGGGCGCCGTAGCGCACGGGAACAGGGCGCAGCAGCGGCAGCGAGCTCGGGCCCGGCTCCTTCCTCCGCTGCCCGCCCGCCCGGGCTTCGCCCGCGACCTGTCGGCACGAGCAGGCAAATTCTTCAGGGTCTGCCCACGCACACGCTGCTCTGCTTGCAGGCACCGACACCCGTCGTGTCGATAACTTGACAAATTAAAAGTATTGCAACGGCTGTGGAAGGCATCCCGGGAGGAACGTGGGAACTGCAAATTTTCTTCTCAGCTTTTATGGACCAGCTCTGTATTCTGCTCTGCTTTCACAGTTCCAGCAGCTGTAGGTCGACGGACTCAAAACAGAAATTTCCTTAAAGGAGCAGCTAAGTGCTGTGAAATCAGGAATAATTGAAATTAAAGTTCTAGTTTCACTAGAAAAGCAAAACTTTTATAATTAAGCTCCTTTCACTATGATGGATGTTTTTGATTTGCATAGGCAGCTCTCTGAGGATGCATCTGGGCAATACCAAACTACTGTCCAGAAAACATGTCAGATGCTTTAGATTAGGGATTGTATTTTTAGTCTTTCCTCAGTCCCCTTGTTATACACATCATTTCAATGCAGTTGATTTGCCAGTTACCATAAACCCTGCTTAAATGGTCTCCGTGTCTAATACATCACTGAATGAAAGCTGTGTACCGAAAACCACCCTGGCCCAATATGACCTGTTTCCTCTGGAGAGCCAGAAAATGCTGCTCTTGTAGCAGCAGCAGCTGGCTCTGTAGTGGGCTTCACAAAACAGTTGTGTTTCTAACAATTCAGATGATTGAGGTCTGCTCATATATGTATCATTTCAGAGGTTTCAGCGATGGATCCAAGTCTTGAAACTCGATACTGAAAGAGATGCTTATCACACGGCAAAGGAGACGAGACTGTTGTATATTATTAATAGCAGCCTATATAAACACAAGCCAATACAGCCAGAGATGGTGCTCCCCACCCAGTATTTCTGCGGATC
The DNA here is from genome assembly GCF_028389875.1 of Rhea pennata. Classification (NCBI taxonomy): domain Eukaryota; kingdom Metazoa; phylum Chordata; class Aves; order Rheiformes; family Rheidae; genus Rhea; species Rhea pennata. Next base: position 27,784,341 of record NC_084665.1, on the reverse strand, counting down.
ACATTTGCCTGCTGCTTTTTACATTACCTTTATTCATGGCCTTTTGTTTCACTCGGTTATGCATGATGGGCAGAAGTGGGCAATGCAGGAGGGTTTGCAGCATGGATTTTAAAACACATGGGAAAAATAGAAATGATGTATCTACAGTTGTTCCCTCCGAGGGTCTCAGGTCTAATACCGCATAACAGGGATGCCGAGCAGGGAGCCGCTCAGCGAGAAGGCTGAAGGGGACAGCAATTACAGCACCTGGTTTACACTCTTGGAGACTCAGCAGATGTTCCCTTAGCAGACGTGTGCGGGACTAATGCAAGCCTGACCAGTGCTCCCTAGCCAGCTGTGTCCTCTACCTCCAGTGCAAGGAAGTAAAGATGTCTTTTGATCTATAGATATACATGCACATCTCTTTAGACATGCACACACGGCAGTAAGCCAGGAATCTGCAGAACCCAAGGATTGTCCAGAAGACCAGGATCTCCTCATGATTAACCCATGGCTTTCCTTATAGATAAAAGGTTTTCAGTGCTAAGCTTGATCCATTTTGCTAGGCATTCTACTTCATCTTCTGAAGAGAGTGCAGTCTCTTCCAAAATACTTTTCTTCAAAGAACATCATCTGAATTTATGTATTTTCATATATTTTTCCCAAGTACTTTTTGTCACTTTTTAGCTGATGCACACCAGCATACATAGTAGAAATGAATTTATAGTAGCTCATAAGGATCAGACCTTTAACTATGTAGCTGCAAATTCAATCCATCTGACTGAATATTATTTTTCTAGGCCACCTATCAACTAATGATGATATATCTGAATAGATACAACACTTTGAGATAATAAGGCTGAGCTACTACAGTAAGGAATGCAGTATAAATCTAAACGGGCAGAAAAAATAGAAATAGGATAAGTGATGTTGTACAGGTCATGAAAGACAAGAAAATGTACATTAGTTACTTCTAAAAATGTTTTACAAAGTTCCAGGTTCAAAAACTGATACTCTTGCTCAGTTGCCTGTCTTCCTTTCAGCCTCTTTGTTTATAAACTTATTGCTAAATGTATCTTCATTAGTCCCTTCTGAGAATAATCTTTAAAGATCAGTGTGTTCATATGATATTAATGCTTATAAACATTTGATATGCCATAGGAATAAGCATATAGGTTTTTCTAGTGTGTAAACATTTCGTAAATTAGATTTTGCTGAGCTGGCAAGATGCATCTGATATAGGATGTTTTGGGAGACAAGCTCAATGAAGATTTTGTACCTTAAAATTCCTTTTATTTATAGCCTGTGATTTGATTACACCGTTGGATACCAATTATTCCAGAAATTAATGAGCTGTGTAATTTCCCACAGAACAACAATCTCATGCAAAGTATGTCAGTAAAGGAAAGTCTATAATTGGGGAAAAAGTTTTTTCCTCATAAAATAAACAAAAGGAAATGATTTCAAAGCGCTCTTTTGAAATGATGTATAGTTAATAATTAGCTATGCAAAACATCTCAGCATGAGATAGATTCCCTGAGGAATGGTAGCGTGAGGAGGAAAAATCCACAAAGCTGAACAGAAGTTGAATTACATCCAGCAAATGTTGTGGTCCAGACTGAGGACTCTCCCAGGCAGAATAAGATGCTGTGTAAAAATGCTTTCCATCTCCTCCCATGACCTTTTATGCAGCAGGTCTCCAACAACTGCAATTTTTTGCATTTCTCTGAAAAGGAGCTACCATCTCCACAACATGACAGATCCAGACTGGAAGCCTTCTGGTCACTGCAAAATATGCTTTTGCTTGCCCAGGACGAAATAAAGCGCCTCTGAGAGTTTACTTCTCCAAACTTTCTTCTACCGTGGGCAGCTGTGCACCTGCTGCCTGGCACTATGGCTCGTAACCAAGCCTTTCTTCAGCCCACCAGAAGCGGAAATAGACAACCAGGCATTTGTTCAGGATACCTAACTGTGCGTCTGGACAGTTTGAATGGAATAGATTATACCCATTGCTGCTATAAAGAATCACCAGCTTTCTTCTCTGGATAGCTTGTGGGAAGGGCGTTGAGCTGAAGATGCTCCAGCGAGCAGAATTTACAGAATGCCCAGAGTACAGAGAAGACCATTCTTCCCATTCAACTGGCACAGGCCAAAATATTCTTTCCAGCAGCTCATTATTCCTATTAAGGTAACATTTTGATTTGAAACATCTGCAACTTCTTGAGACCTGATTGAACCTGACATTCTCAACCTTTGGCAACTGTATTATGCATGGCATGCATTTGTGTGTACACACATGCTGGGGGAGAGGGAAGGAAGGACTGGAGTACTCTGATGAGGTGGGATCCCTCCCCAAAGTACTGAGCGTAGGCATCAGAAACGTCTCGGTCCTTCTGTGCACAGGCAGGTCTGATGAGAATACATTCACATGTAACACATCCACAGAAAGTTTGAAAAATCTGTGTTATACCTCCAAAAGGATTCTGTAGGATTTCTGTAGAAATCCTTTTCACCATTTCATCCAAAACAAGCTATTGCCTTCCCTTACTGCCACTAAATAACCTAGGGAGAACCTGACTGGTCACTGCAAAACCAAATTTTCTTGCTAAGCAAAGCAGGTACCTTACATTATCTACCAACATCATCTTTCTTATCTAAGATCATGAAGATTTTAACTGCAGTAAAACAAGAAAAAAAAATAACAGCAAAAAATAAGGGAAAACTTTGTTTTATACAACTGTAATTTAAAGCCCTACAAAACAAAGGCATTTCTGAATAACTAAACTAGGTTTGTCTCTGGTCAGCATAAAGGTATGCCTACTGCTAGGTCTTTGTACAGAAATCCTTGAGGAGGAAGAGATATATTCTCAGCAAAATAAAATGTTGTCAGCTCTTTAAGCCTCAGAGGGAACTGAAAATGTCAAGCTTATACCTGTTAGGCATCATTTAAATTGAAATATGGACCTTCTTCAGTCTTCAAAGTAATGCACTTCAGGTGATAATGATGGATTAACGTTGAGAGAAAATGACCTAGCAGCCTGTTAGTTACTTTTTTCAGTTGAGTGGGAGCGCACCAAATTTTTCATCGATCTGCCAATTGGAGACAGCTGAGAAATGACGACTGTGCTTAGTACAGAGTTCATACATAAATATTCACTGATGAGCACATTAAAATATGTGAAAGCAGAGGAACAGTTTGTTCAAACTTTGCTGCATTGAGGTTCATGTTCAAACAGCTATATATTTCTAAACAGCGAGCATTTGCAAGTTCAAAGAGCTGCCCTCTTCACAGTCAAGTTTCTTATAAGTTTCTTACAGCATCACACAAATGCATTTTACAAGGCAACTCTGTTACTCACAAGATTAATTCAGTGCCCTTTAAACTATGCGAGTTGCATTCAAACGTGGTTTAGATTACAGTGATTTAGCGTTATTCCAATATCCAACAACACGGATGTATGTTTTCGGTGGATGAACCCGAAATCAGCTGTTCTGCATTGTTAAGCCTCTTACAACAAGCTGTTTGGATTTCTGGCTGTTCAGCACCCCAAAGGGACAGATTAATCTCTGAACCCTGTGGCTGACTTCTATTTAGGCTTCCCAGGCGTCTGCTGTTCATCTGGGCAGCGCTCAGACAAATAAGACAATTTACAGGAATCAATAACAGGCAGTTCCAGGCAGCCATGAATTGGAGATAACTCGTGCCCTAGGCAGAGGCAGGGGCCCTAGCTGCACCCTTTGCTTCCTAAAACCCTCCCCTCCGGCTGTCAGGCCCCACTGCTACCTTATGGCACCCTTCTGACCAAGCTTGTCTTCTGCGAGCGGGTAGGGGTGCTGGGGAGCACTGAGGACAGGGAGTGTCCCCCCGAAAAATGAGGATTTTGCATGAAACCCGGCATGTGCCACAGAGCCCAAAGTGATGCTGTGAAAAGCACATTTGGGAGGAGGTGTAGCAAAAAGGCGCGCGGGCCCTGGGCGCGCGCCGAAATACCCCCGCAGCCACGGGAGCAGCAGCACAACAGCACTGTTCTTCCTAATGTCGTTAGTCGTACGTAATAAAGCAGGAACAAAAGGGTTTTTCTTTCGGAAGGGAACGGTTAGCTTTTCCACTTCAGAGCCCGGAGAGAGACGACTGTTGTTCCCCCGAGCAGTGGAACGGGCAGGAAACGGGACCCCGAGGATCACTCAGGCATTAAGCCTGTGAATCTGAGATCTGTTCCAGAGGGAGCAAGGAAAAGAAAAAAAGCACAAGAAAATAAATGTAATTCAATAACTGTTTAGAAGAGAAAATATTTTCCTCTCTTCATCAGTGAAACATAACAGTAATAACAGGTGCCTGAAAAGCAAATCCACTGCACATGCAAATGAAAAGCAGCTAGACCTTACTGATATATTTGGAGCAAAATAGGAGAGGGAGCTGTTTAGATTATTAGTAAAATAGATTCACCAGCCTGTTGATGAACAGCCCGAATTCAAGCCCGCCGTTGTTTGGGGCAGTCCTGTTACCCTCTCTCCCTGGGTCCCGTGTTGACTTCCTATTTATTAGTGAAACTGCGCGGCGGCGTAGCGCGGTTCTCGCAGCTCGGCATGCACGTCCCTCTGAGACAGGAGCATTTCACTAGCAGCATTTCCCAGCGCTCCACACGTCACCTCCTAACGACTGGTTCTGTCAGCGTTCAGGGTTCTCTGGGCATTTCAACTTGGGCTTCTGAAGGCTCTGATGAATGGAGGCAGGAGATAGATCATGAGACAAAATATGGATTGTAAGATCCCCAGTGGCTACAATATCTCCAGGAACCACTGCAGTTGCAGGGAAAGCAGCCAGTCTTTCTATTTTGAGTACCTATTTGCACTGAAAACATTACAAGCCACTGGCAAGCAACAACTTCCCTGGATGTAAGAGTAAGGGATTTCTGTTGGAGAAATCAGAGATTACTGAACTCTCCTTCTGAAAATGGTCAATCATTCGTCCGCTTGTTGCTCAACAGAGATTTGCACAAGGCAGATGCCAACGACTGGCAAAAGGCTGAAGCAGCCAGACAAAGGGTGCTGGTGCTCTGCTGGAGTGTGCAGTGAAATTCAGAGAGGAGAGATACATGATCCCCTGAAGCAGGTGGGGGCATGCTACATGATCCACTTCAAGGGTTCTTTGCATAGATGTAATTTGGCCTTTCATGCTTTAGTTAGTAACTAATGGCCAACAAGCTTCTAGTGAATAATACAAAATGAATAGCAAATAAAGGCAAGATGTAATGAAGCAACAAGTGTAATTAAGATCAGGCTAAGGGAAAAATACTCAAAGCACAAACCGGGTCTGCAGGATTTCTGATTTCTTGCAGGTGTTCTTTGACATAATGGTTTCAAATTCAATAACCATTGTTAGCTGGAGAGTCAGGATGAGGAACTGACAAGATTTTTTGCAGATTATGGAATATCTTATCTCACAGTCCTGGACATCTGTACAGGACATCCTAATCATTTAGCACCTTAAGCTGTCTAGTACCCCTTGCTGAGATTTCTGCTACATCTGGTTATGGTAAGGAAAGCCTTAGGTGACAAGACATGATGCTGACATTGCTTAGCATTTGAATGAACCTATTGCTATTTTGGAATCAGGAGACTGACCAGCGACTTGCTGCAGAAGAACAACTCTTTCTTTTCTTTTGATGGCTGAAGCCTAGTCCTTGCTGTCTGTGCAGTAAGTCCCAAAATCCCCGGTAGAGTCATGGTGGACTCATACCAGAAGACTTCCAGAGCGCTGGTTGAGCAAAGCCAGGATTGAAGGGCTAAGACCTACAAGAAAGACATGTAGGTCAGCCAGGAGCATGGATGATAAGCCTCATTAGAGAGATGTCACTGCAATGATAAGATGAATGTCTGAGTTATTATGAGAAGAGAAGGGCTTTTTCTAGAACTTGCCCCAGTTTAGAGAGCACTTGCTGTGCTCTGCTCAGCGTTGGGGGCTGCCTTTGTATGGAAATCCATCTGGCTCTGCCTCAGTCCAGGGAGAGGACTCAGGTCATGGCTGGAGCTGTGAAGCATTGGGCTCCTTCTCTGTATGGCATGCCTTGCTTGAAGGCCTTTTTATTATGCTTTACGGTGCCTATTCCAGTGGGAGACTAATGAATTCCAGCTGTGGTATTTAAATGGATCATTTCTGTAACCAACTTCCATACCTGAGGTGTTGGCGCTGGTCTCAGCATCTGACCTCAACAGAGGTCAGCCTGAATGCAGTTGTGAAAACTGTTGCCAGAACCAAAGGCCTGGGCCCATCTTTCTTTAGCACTGAAGTTTGTTACCTCTGCCTAAAGACTGTTCCAGAGACTGCAATTCAGTATAATATTTCATCATTTCAAAGAACTAGTGGAGATGAGGGATGTGAGAGCACAAAGCAGCCAGATGAATTATGGGTTTTTATCAGGCAGAAAAGGATGTCTACCACAGGATGAACGAGACTGGAAGCCCAGTTTCTGTTTTCCCTTTGGCAGAGTAGGCTTGGAGGAGTTGCCCAGGAGTCTTGTAAAGACTGCCTGGCAGTGAGCTCTGGTCCAGGCGCTAGTCAGCTAGGGAAAAGAGGAGACTGGATCTGAGGATCTGTAAACCTGAAGATGTACCAGAGGTTCCTATGCTAAAATAGTTAACAGGCCAGTTCATTGGTGAGGTTTTGTGTCACCACCATGGGAGGGAGGAGGAACTAAAGGCTCTGCTGTCCCTCATCATTAGGCTCCTCATCTGTGAGGGCTAATTGCTCATAATTAAACCACCATCAATAACTCCACGCAGCCTTGGGACTATTAACAACACTTTGATATCTCTTTCTACACATGTATCTCAGACAAGCCCACAACATTATGCCCAATTTTGCATACCAAAGCCACTGACTGATACACATAGCACACCCAACTGCATATCGTATTTTTCTCTAGAGGAATATTTCAAAAAAATTGCCATCTAGCCTATCCCAGGGTTGTTAGTTATTAATTCAGCTCTACATACACAGTCTGCCCTCCTCATGGAGACAGGCTGGTGGAAGGACAGGGAGAAATGGCAAAATCAACTGTACAGCTACACTAATGATTGTGCACTCTGAATGTTAGGCAACAACCTAGCTAAACTCTTAAAACATAAAAGCTAATGCAAAGCCAGCCTGAGGGGTTAGCAAGCACCACAGACAGTGGTGAGAACTGCAAGTGGAGCCCATAGATCTGTGTCCACCATGTCGTGCTCCTCAGTCCACCAGGCTGAAATGCCCTATACATGTCAGCATACTTCTTCAGGACTTGCCTATCGCTCTCTCAAGGGCCAGACAAGAGAAGAAGCTGAGCTCCAGAACAGACTACTGTAGCTGAAACATAAGCTTCTCTAAGCAAAGCAATGAGAATCAAGAATACAATTGTTTTCCTCCTAACACCAACTTTATTCAGATTTGATACAGTGACTTAACTCTGCTCTCATACTACCCCTCTGACCACAGACACCAGATGAGACCTGCTGAGGGTGATCAGAGTAGGACAGTAAATTTGATAAGCTAGAAAAAGTCAATCTTAAATAGCACTAAAATAAGCCTCTTTAGCTAGGGCTGTGTTTGCATTTTTGTTCAGATTTCTTACCACGGCTTTACCCTCCCCCCAGGGTCACTCTGCTGGTGGTTGCAACAGTGGGAGCATTTTTGTAGACCACTGAATTGCTCACAGCTGGTGCCTTATCACATTGGTGGTTTTCCCATTGCTATTCTTAATACAGCTTGTGTACAGAATTGGATACCTTCAATATATTTTTAGGCTGTAACTAGTTTCGTAGCTCCTACATTTTTAACTCTCTGAATTTGTTTCTGAAATTATCACTTTTGAAAACATTTCGTTCAAAATAAACGTGAAATATGGCTGGCACAAGTACTACCCTGAAACCACAAAAAGCCCTCGTGCAATATCTACAGTCTTGCTCTCTCCATCTGCATCTTGCTCTCTCCATCTGCATGAATATTCCTGTGGGACCCAAGCAGGCATATGTTAGAATAGCCTTAAGGCAGCTCTAATATGCACCTAGGAGCAGGATGGGTCTAATGGCTGGCTTAAAAACAGATGAATTTCAAGATTACCATAGTTACACTTTACTTACCACCTCTGACCCTACGTGAAGCACAGATCGTATGGAACTAAGGGCAAAAGCCAGAAACTTCAATAGATGATTTTAATCTTTTATAAAATTTAATTTATTATGGCTGGTAAGAAACAAGCATCAGAAGTTTGGCAATTAGTTCATCTTACATAATCTCCCAAAATCCAGTTGCTTAGAAGAGTTTTCCAAAGTAAACTACTGTTGGTATTCCTTTTTTATTTAAAAAAAAAAAAAAAAGTTAATAACTGAAAATAATCCCAGTATGCAGACTTTGTGCCTAATTGGATGTACCTGCTTCTTTTCACTCAAGCAAAATTCTGCAATTCAGTAAGAGGTTTGTCTTGGTCATGGTTATGAATCATGTGAATTTTTGCCATACATTTTAATTTATTTGTTATTATGCCTCCCATTAAAAAAAAAGACATTTGTCCTGTGATGTACTTCAGGTAAATTGAACACTTGATGCAATAACATGGTATGCTCTGTCACAGCACAGACAGAAGATAAACAAGAGGAACGAAAAAGATACAAAGCAAATGAAAAATTTTAAAGGCAGGCAAAAGCAATGAGAAAACACTTTGATTCAAGTTATTTCCACAAACTGCCACACATTGGCCGACTTTCGTATGTGTCTTGGTCCTGGACTGACAGGCGGCTCATGAACCTTGGAAGACCCAGGGGTTCTTCTGGCTTTGAATTTCAGGTGGCAAGTGAAACCCAAAACCGAGCAAGTTTCACCTGGTTTCAGGTTTCACTGGAAAAGAGGGAAACGGATGAGTAAATCCAGGTAGCTGTCAGGATGCAATTACGGCGAAAGCCTTGACACTGCGGAAACAGCCGCACGGGGAGCGTGCTCATCTTGCAAGTGGAAGAGCATCGGCAGGTCGGGGACATCCGTTTCCCCGCGCGTGCGAGGCTGCTGCTGTGTCTCATGGGCGCACGCAGGAATTGCTGCAGTGAGTCGGTTTTGGTGGTCTTTACCCGCACACCGCCTGTATGTGACCGTTCTCAGTGACTGGGAAAGAAAACGTGTCGTCCTGCAGCGCACCCAGAACGCGCAGCCAGGCTCCTCGGATTTTCCCACACATATTGTCTGCCCTGCAGCCCCGTTCCAGAAAACTTTGGGGATGATCAAGTATTTGTGCTGTGGTAAGATAAATTCACAACAGCTGGGACGCGAGACCTGGCACCAGAGGGCTTTTGCCAGCAGGCCAAGGAAAAGTGTGCAAAAGCAAGGAGGAATGAAATTACATGCCTCGTCTGTCCGCGCGGCGTAAGAGCGCGAGGCCGGCTAACCCAGAGTGATGGATCAGTAATTCGTCATCGCGAGGGAAATAGTTTACAGAGAGCACTAGAATCTTTGAAAGATGTGTAACACATTGATTGAATTCCCTGAATAATATTTGCCCAGTAAGAAAAACCCAAGTGAGATTTAATTATAAACCCCGCAAAAAATCATTAGCATCACAGCTGCTTCATTCCACCCTTCCCAATTGCTGATTTTTATCAGCAGATTAAAATGCTTCCAGCTGAAAGGCTAATTAACCGATTTCATGTTTTCTGCCTGTCCTGATCACAAGAAAAGTCTACAGTCCAAGGAAAGCACAGTTATAAGTAACTGGAAGGATTACTGCCTACACTGAGTGATTTACAATGAAAGAAAATGTGCTGGCCTTCAGCTCTCTGTCTAGCTCTGCTACGTTCATACGCTCCAAGCTGCGATGTCTGCCTTCTGGCTGATAGAGCTCCTTCGTCACGGGCTCTCCCTCCGCTCCACTGAGCACACGCGCGCGCACACACACACACACTCCAAATGCCCAAATTCTCCTTGGAAGAATTTAGCTGTAAAAATGGAAAAGGTTGGAAAAAAATGTATATGTGGCAGGTTATCCTGCAGCCTTTCACAGAGCAAAATTTTGTGCTACTGCAGCACAGAAGCACTGCAGACACACAATTACACCCTAGAGTGCCTCCATGCACCTGAATATGTTCTTGTCAGCTTTTCTTTTAAGCTTTTCCGTTTTGTTTCATATTTTCCAATCACTTTCCAAATACTATGCGGAAATCTTAATCACTGAAAATTTCATAGAAGAATTGCTGGCGAGGATGCCTTACAGAGAACCCAGTAATATAAAAAACATATCCCTATTAAGAAACCAATATTAATATAAATTGTAATAGAACAGAAAAGAGGAAGGAACAGAACAACCCCTGGTGAGGGGGACATTATATGAGACAGAAGTGACAGTCTCGTCACTGGCTTCAGTTGCGCCACGGTTTTTTCTACAGACACATCCAGTTCTGCAGGAAACAGTAAAAGCTTTGTCAGTCCAGCAATGTAGTCTCAGCTGTACATAGATAAATAATGTGCACTGATTTCTTACTGGAACAATATAACATTTCCCATCTTCTAATATCTACCAACTAGGTTACTTTACCTGCATTTAACTACCACCGCACCACTGTGTCATTCATTCAATGCATTCTGAATCAAAAGTCTTCAGATTAAATGCAGAGGTGATATGGGCAGATATCCTTTTACTACAGTACCTCCAGTAAATGATCTAGCTATTTATTTAAAATATCTAATTGTATATCCTCCTAAAGCATTTCACAAAATTCACACATTAACAAAATGCCGAAAGCCTTTATTGAAGATACAGTAACATATGTGTTTTGTACTAGTGTGTCTGTGTGCTTTTATATGTGTACATGCATACAGAAATACATGTATATTAGTCCAAAACATTCACAGCCTGCAAAAACATATCACCTTGTTTTTCATTTTGAGCAATATTTTGTTTCATTTTTATTCTGGTTTCTTTTTGAGGAGCAGGTGGTTTGGAAGTGGTTGGAATTAGAGCACAGGGCACCTTCTTTAACAAAAAATGAGAAAACTCCACAAAGGAATACATACGAGCTTTTGAATTAACAAATTAAGACCTGCTGCTGTATGCACTTTATTTCATGTTCCGAGTACAGCAGTAAGTTTTCTAAATGTGTGAAGTTAAGCATATATTTTGGTAGTTTAAAATAAAACAGAATAGCTCCTTAGCATATATTGTGTGGTGGTCAGTGAAACAAGACCAAGATTGCACTAATTTGGTCCATATTATATATGACCAGCCTGTAGATCCATAAAATGCATATACATGTGTTTGTATTTTATATAAAATATATATTAGATATAATATATATGCACATAAATGCATTTATAAATAGTAGAAGGTAGAATAACATGGATGTAATTGATACAAGTAGTCACTTCTGAGGTTTACAAACAATATTGTTCAAAGTAGAACCCAGATTTGGCATTCAGTGGAGAAAACACCCCCTGAATGTCTATGACTTAACATATTTTTGACACATTTGCTGAAAAGTAAAGAAACAATTTGACTGCATGAACATTTGGTTGCATAAACGTTTGGATCAGTGGAATTTTCTTCTGCGTACTGGAGAAAGCATAACTTGTTTTTCCTCTAATATTTAACAGTGAGAGAACTACAAAACAGCATTTGACAGTAGAGTTAGTGTTATCTGATAGAGCCCCAGCTCTCTCCTTTTGCCGTAGTAATGCACCAGTTTCCAGGCGTCACCAGCTCTTCCGTCCCCCCTGCCCCTGGGCCACCAACACGCCGGGCCTTGCTGCCCCCACCCGCACATCAAACCAAAAAGCCTGCCTCAGTCTGGGCTAGGACTTCCTGTTTAGGTGTTTTAACGTATTCCTTTATTTGCCAACATTTCCCTCTGCCAATGCCTCCTTTCAGTTCAGGAGCCAGCTTTGAAACTAAACAGAAGAAACTCCCATCACTCACTCCAGGAAACGCACCAGGAAAGCGTTTCCTTGACACTGTTTCTGTGTCCTTTTAACAAAACCCTTAAAAAAAATTATAAACCTCCACATCTATATTCTCCCTGAAAATTAAACTTTATTTGCTCTCTGCTACGAGATGTCACCGTGACTGGATGTAACGACCCATGCACTCCAAGCTGCCAACAAAGCTGATCCAAAATAAGCAGTACAATGTCAATCCACAAAAAGTAGGGCTTGCACTTGCTTACTTTTTTTTCTAGAAATGGCCTAAAATTAGGCTGAAATCACTTTCACCGAGATTGAAGCTCCACAGCCTTCCCAGTGCATGTGCTAAATGGGTCTGGAGCCTAAATCCAAACAAACCAGTTGTGGAAGGAGAGAGAAAAGAGTAGGAATTTCTTCCATTTAATAGTCACTGCTTTTTGCAACCATCTATTTTCAACATGGGAGTAAAAATCATAAAAACGTTGAAGACCCTGAAACACCAGCTCCAGATCATAACACTCTGTGGTAGAGAGTGTCACACACTTCGTCATCTTCGTTCATGAGAACCATCCCACCGGCTTTCGGGGACAATTTTTGCAACTCAGTCAGTACAAGACTGAATCCTGCATTAGTTCAAGTTAAAATGTGTTCCCTGCTCTGGCTCCCACAAAATTCGTGTGGAATAGCCTAAAACATGCTCACATAGGTGGCAGTACCTGTTAATTAGATACTATTGTGGGCTATTTTCTGGGAACTACATTTATATTCCAGATAAATGAAGCTGTTGATAATGCAAGTTATTTTCTTTGGTGCATAATAAAAGAGAGAAGGGTTACAAATTTGGTGGCTTCCAACTGAGCAGCTCTTTTATACCTTTATAGCTTTAAGACTCCAGCCCTCTAAAGACCAAGCATACGTTTAGCTTTATGTATTGTGTTGACTCCACTGTGGCTACTTACCATATCTGAAAGTTAATCAAATAAATAAGCCTCTACCTGACTGAGGTTAATCTCTGCATTTGTGTTGTCTGGGACACGTAGTATAGTTTATTTCTATGAGAAACAATTGCTATCTTAATTTGCTGATTAAATTTTAAAAAATACTGACAGCTAGGCCATTCAACAGAAGTACATTATCGTTAGGAATTTACTGCTGGGTGTTGGATTTTAGCACTGCTAGCATCAGCACTGCTGCTTGCATACCCTGTATAAGACGGGGGGGAGGGGAGAATCAGACAGAGTGTCGTTTAATTCTCTCTTATTTAAAGCGTGGTTCAGTCTTATGGACGCTAAAGAAAAGCTGCTGCCACCTGTAATCATGGAGAAATCAGGCACGTCAGATGAAGCCTTGGTGTAGACATCTTCTGATCTGCATTTTTCCTCTGTGTGCAATGTACTTGTTTTTCCTTTTTTTTTTAATTGCAGCTTGCCTAAAAAGAACAAACATCTTTTTTTTTACTCCCTTTGAAATTGTAGACAATTTTCCCCCCTTCCAGGAGCCACCATGGTTTAAAAATACCACGAGCAGAAACCTTGCCAGCACTGGGGAAGGAAAGAAGGGGGGTGGGGGGCAAAAAAAGATGCAGGGCGAAGTCCCACTGACTTCCTCATCTGTCTGTCAGACATCGCCAGTGGCACTTGTCTCACCCGGCCACCCACCTCTGCGAGGAAGGCAGCGTTGGACGGGGCCGCTTCCAGCTGCGCGACTGTCACCGGCTCAGTGCGCCGCTGACCTACTGCAACAAAGGGAGGAGGAGAAGCAATAAATCAAACGTCAGGCCAGGACGGCGGCTCCGCGGGGCTTTCGGAGGAGCTCCCGGAGGGTGCCGCAAGACAAGAAAGGGGTCGTGATAATCCTAAGTGCTGTTCGGGTGCCTGTGCGTGCGGGTTCTCGCTTCCCGGAGCACCGCTGGGAAATGCAGGTTGCAAAGGTTAGAAAGCAAACCAGACGAGACTTCTTCTCTGGAAGAACGAGGAGAAGTATTTTATGGCCTACAACTCTTAGAGGTTGGGTTAGGCAAGGCCTCTGCAGCTCTGCAGGGCAGCGGAGCTCTAAAAGAGCATCCCCCTGTTGCAAGGGACGGCGTTAGGGTACCCCGAGGCGACACGTTAGCTCCTGTCAGCCTTCTCCAGGCATCTGCATCCATGAATCCCGCTCCAAACCCAAACCTTTCAGCCTCTGTCCATCTCCAAGCCGCATTCTCACAGACAATCATAAATCCAAGTAGTTTTAAGCCAACAGCAGCCTGGCTTGATCCCGTTGTCTTAACATTTCCTGACATTAATGGGAATAGTTTTATCTTGGCCAAAACTGCAGGATCAAACTCTTAATGTTCAGAGTGCTTGATTTTGCAAATGTAGAGCCTTAAAACACAGCATACACTGGAATTCATTGGAATTGTATATTCCTATGAAGAGTTTTAATGTTTGCAAACAATAACATTGACATTATGAAGTGATCCTGAGAAAAGGATACTTGAGATGCCTCCTTAAGAGAGGAAGAGGTTAGGAGAGCTGACAGGCAGAAAGAAAACAGCTCCTGAAAACTTTCAGCAGAAATTAAATAAGTAAACAACTCTGTCTTTGAATTTCGGGGGTTATGTCAAAAAGCGATTTACTCGGGTTTTCTTTGAGGCAACAGAGAAACCACAACATTTTCAGCTTTTGCTTTTTTATTTCATGAAAACCTTTTAAAAAATTCTATGCAGGCATTTCTCATACGAAAGAATTCAAGAGAGAACTTTGTCCATCTCTAGGGAGGGAGTATTCCAGAGACTTACATTTCATGTCCTACTGCATATTAGAAAAGAAAGTGTTTAACGTAATAAGTGTGCACTGATTTTTGCAAGCAAAAGTTTTCTTGCCAAGTTTCACACTAGAACAAACTGCAGTTCTCCCATTTATTGGTTTCTTGTGAATTTTTGCCAAATTAGAAGATACAGTTTTGCTTGCAAGAACCACCTGCTGATTTTGTAGAAAACAGGAAAAATTCAAGTTTGACATATGACCTCAGAAAACTTTGCCGTTTACAGACAAAACAGAAAACACTTCTGCAGCATCATCACATCTCGAGCCAATATAATTTGCAAAAAGTTAGAGCATTTTTCTTTTAACTGAGAACACTCTTGGGCAGTTTTCACTGGAACTACATGCAAATGTCTGTCAACTTTTGTCTCATACTTTCAGACAGAAGTTAAAGAAAAAATAGCAGTTTAATTATTTTAATGCAATATAGAAGTTAACATAAGAAAAATAATTCCTACCTAATTCACTAGTATTTTGCTTACTAAACATTAATGCAACTTATCAAATTGTAGTAATTAGGTTTTAAAGATTTAATAGATTGCTCAGATTTTCCTTCATTGAGGGGTATTCTGTTTCAGTTTGGTTTAAATCTAGTAAGTGCCTTCATTTCTAATAGTCTTAAAGGGCTTCTGCGGCTTCACAGCTCACTCTAAATTTTCTTGTACGGAGACACCAGCATCTGAAAGACGAGCTACGGCATTTCTGCCTAACATATTAATCCACTCTGCTACTAGTGATTTGTCTTCGTTCTGAGGTCTACATAAAATGAATAACTTGTAATGGTAACAAAAATAGCTATCGAATATAGGGCACTATCCCCCTCTGTACTATTAAAGCCTCATTTTAACAACACGAATGCAGATCCTGTTGGTCTCACCTGCTCCGCTATTAGTATCAATTTGTCTCCCAACACTCCCAACACGCTGGGGTGCGTAAGCAGTCCCGGACGACCTTGCTGGAAAATCTCCCTACGTTCCCACACCTCTGACAATATTTCACTATACCTCAGGGTAACGCTAAACAATCTTCGCATTGTCCTGTGCCATCTGTTCAGCATTTTTAAGCATAACTGCTCAGTATTTGCATCTCACGCGCTGTAACCCGTTTCTGTTGTATCATACCATTCGTTTTTGTCCTGCCCTTCCCCTCCAGCTCATTTCTTTTTCATCGTTAGCCAGCGCCGAGTGTTGTACAAACGCCCTGCGCGAAACCGCCGGGAAACCGAAGCAGTGCCGGGAGCGCCGCGTTGCTCCCTGCCTGGGGGGACCGGCGCCGCGCGGCCCCCGCCAGCGCTCGTGGGTGTTGGGTGGCAAATCCCTCAACAGCGAGCGGAGGTTACGGTCGCTAGAGACCAGACCGAGCGCGCGCCGAGCAGACAGGCTGCGCCCGCGCGCGGCGAGCGGAGGCGAGACGCTGCCGTCCCCGGTTCAGCGCGGCCTCTCTCAGCCCTTCCCGCCCGGCGGGGCAGGACGCGGGGCACCGGCAGCGGGCGCCGACGGCCTCCCGGGGCTCCCGGAGCCGCGCTGCTCCCCGCAGCCGGAGACCAGCCCTCCCTCCGGGCTCCGCTCGCGCCTGCCTCCGCGTCCCCAGCCCTGCGCTTAATCGAGATGAGTGAATTGCGTCAGGGCTTCCCCGTTTGTAAAATGAGAATGACGCGTGCCCTTACCTAGAGAGCATTTCGGAGCCAGGAGCAAAGATACTACGCGAATGCTAAAAGCATTACCGCTGCGCTTTCGCTGCTCGAATTAGTCTAAGATTTCAAAGGGACGTGGAGTGTTTTATTTAAAACATCCTGACTTCTGGATTCTTCAGTGGGTAACGCCATGTCTATGCTCAGCCTCATAATTCGTAGGCTTGCGAGTGCTTGCTGGTGCTCCGAATGAGCCCGTTTCCGGCACCTGAGAATAACGAAAGCTGAGATCGAAGTCTGTAGAGGTAAGTGAGTTTAAGGAGGCCTTATGATTATAAAGCAAAAGCCTAAAGTATTTCTGAATACTCATGCCTTATTTACCCAGCTCTGGAACAAATCATAAATAAACAGAATTCAGTACTGAATTTGTCTAATCAACCTCCTAAACAGAGATTCTGAAATCTTAACTGTGCCCCAAACATAACTATTTTTTTAGTTTCTTTGCCTTTGCATAATGCTGTTCACTTACATAAAGCATGGCCACTGCTATTTTTCCAAACAAGCACATGTGGTGACATCCATCTCCAGTAACGGTTGACCTCAGGAAGTTAACAAAACAAACAGTTCAAAAACCACACAGTGAAATATGGCTGTTAAGATCGCCAACACATTCTCCTGATTTTTCATGAGCCTCTTCTGTAGCTGTCACAGGACACACCACCAGACAGGAAATGATAGCCGTGGCTCTGTAAGGCAAAGCCTAGTTAGACTTAAGTCTACAGATAGTCTTCACCCATAGGACCCAATGGCAGAAATGTAAGGTACCTTCTCTTGGGCACATCCTAATCCCCATTTCAGAGGTAAGCAAGTGGATTTGGAGCAGAGGCTCATCTGTCATCCCTGGGGGTCACAGAGCCTCTGGCTCTGGCAGGTCCAGCCCAGATGCCCACGGAATAACCTGGGCATCTGGGCTGGGTCCATACTTTTACATATAGCAATATTTGTGCAGCAATACCTTTCATTGATTATTTATTCATCCAAGATATTTGATGGAAATATCTGTTTGCTGATTCCTCCTCTCTGTTTCTGGATGTGTATTTGTACTACAGCAGCATCAGATGCCCCATCTAAGACCCTATCTTCCTCCCCTCCTCAGCTCCATGTACTAGGACTAAAATACACAGAGTCTTGCACTGGCTGTGGCACTCTGAAAATCTCATCATTTATGCAGAGCATTCATGGTGGGAGAGACAGGAGCAAAATTTTCCTCAGTTTGCAGAGGCAGAGCAGAGGTTCAGCGAGCAGCAGGGGGGAACTTGCAGGCTGCAGTTGTGCTGCAGCCAGAGATGTGCACCTGCAAGCTTAAATCCCGGCCTGGGCGCCAGGCACAAAGCTGGGCACTGGGGTGGCAGATCTGGAGCCTGGCTAAACTCTTCTGCCAGGAGATAAAGGAGGAGAAGCTTTCCTGAGATCCCTAGCACTTTGCTTGCCTGCCCCAGGAGGGACTGGTGGTCCTCCTAAGCTACTGAGCACACTTCAAAGGTGGACCCTTCTGTGCTGGCATGGAAATGCAAAGCAGCCACAATAGGTGTTAACTGTCCCAGCTAAAGGGATGCTTAAGGGAGCTACTTAGCTTTGCTCCCAATAACCAAAGATAGCTCTGCTACAGTGACTCTGTAGACTTGTTAATTGGGGAGTTAATTATGTCCTTAAGGTGGAAGCCTTGCTTTTTTTGAAGCAATAATCCACAGGGAAAATAGTGAGGTTTGTTGTTTAAATTTTATTAATCTGAAGAAACAATGGCATCGTTTTTACATGAATCCCAGAAGAAACATCAAGATAGTAAGGAAGGATGGATCAGAGCCAGTCACCGAGTAAAGTAGTATACCTCAGTCCTAATGAGAGGGAAGTTCTCAGGCAGAAAGGTTCTTGAAGCCGTATTTTTGATGCAATTTGTAGCTTCGTTTTAAGTGCCGAAGGCTAAGCAGGTATTCAGAAACATCTGAGGTCACTCAGTTTTTCCATAGCCAGAATTGCCTTATGACTTGCCAGGCTAAGGGAGTAATAGTTACCAGTTGCTTCTGCCAATACAGGTGGGGGTCCCAGGCCTAGTAATGTCTGGTATTATAACTGCCATGTCAACTCTGCCTATTCACAAACAAAAGTATCACAGTATCATAGAATTGGTAAGGTTGGAAGGGACCTTGCTAAAGAGAACACTAAAAATAGTTTTAAACCTGAATAACCTCAATAACATCTGTGATTTGAATAAAGTTGCCTCTACATTAGAGTAATGTTTCCAGAAAATACTGGTAACCTGTGGTTTGAATTGGAGAATTAATTTGATTGACAGTAGGTTGATCAAGACAATCAAGTGTCTTCCATTATTATCCATATCTAGACTTAATGAGATATAAAATGCATAAATGTGAATAATTCTGTGCAAACGCCTTGGTAGTGTAACATACATATTAGCCAACAGCGTGATTCAATAATTAGAGGACAGTAGCCTAGTTATAGCACAGCAGTATTTAGAATATATCACAACCAGTCTACCTTCTCCTTTTTCCTAGTTCTATTTTCCTCCCTGTTATCATCTTGCCTTTTAGGAGGGAAGGGAACTGCTTCAAAACTTTGAAAACAGCTTCCCTTTGGTGTCTGAAGGAAGTTCATCATAGAATCATAGAATCAGTAAGGTTGGAAGGGACCTCTGGAGATCATCTAGTCCAACCTCCCTGCTCAGCAGGGTCACCTAGAGCATGTTAAACAGGGTTGCATCCAGGCAGGCCTTGAAGATCTCCAGAGAAGGAGACTCCACAACCTCTCTGGGCAACCTGTGCCAGTGCTCCGTCACTCTCACAGGGAAGAAATTCCCCCTCACGGTCAGGTGGAACTGCCTGTGCTTCAATTTCTGCCCATTGCCTCTTGTCCTGTCACATGGGACAACTGAAAAGAGTTTGTCCCTGTCCCCTTGACACCCTCCCTTCAGGTACTTGTACACATCGATAAGATCCCCCCTCAGTCTTCTCTTCCCCAGGCTGAACAGGCCCAGCTCTTGCAGCCGTTCCTTGTAGGGCAGGTGCTCCAGCCCTCTGATCATCCTCGTAGCCCTACGCTGGACTCTCTCCAGTATAGGTTCCCAAATGTGCTTCACTCACCCCAGGTGGGAATGAGGACTCCTACGAAATACAACAAATGTGAACCAAAGATGCAACATGACAGGACCATTCTACAGTTTTTTGTGATTCTTCTTCTGGAGATTTTCTCAGAGCCAGGCTACAAAAAAGCCAAAACATTTAAAAAACTGTGAGTCAGGCTTAAAAAATGCGAGACATGGGATTAAAAATCACAAGGTCTCTAACCAAACCAATCCATACCAAAGCAACAGCCATTTGCCGTCTGGTTTCTGGGCAATTTATACTCACATATCTTGTTTAAGCATTTCCCCTTAAGGACTAGAGGTATTTCAAAGTAACAATAACAATAAGAAGAAAATAAAAAGAGATTCTTTTCTAATTACATAACTTCAGGAACTATCACTTCAAAAAACATGAGGAAATACGGATACCTTAAAAAAAACATGCGTTGGCAATAGCAAAATCATCTGGTCACCCTTCAGTGTAGTTTTTGCTCATATGACAACTAGGTCCTTCTCCCACTGCTGTCACTAAAATCCACATTTCTCTGACTTACCATTCCTGGGTCTCGGATAATGTCTCATAAATATACCTCACCTTCTTCCATACATCAATCTAATAGTATTTTATAGGGTCTTAAAAACTGTTTTTTTTGGACCAGCACCATAAAGCACTATAAAGTGGTATCCACTGTCCACTAGTTGTGTCCTTTTTAGGGTGGTAGTTATCATTCAGATCGTCTCCTCTTCTCTCATTGATTTTAGCCCAGGACCCAGTCGTCCCCTGTGCTCAGCTTTCTCCTGTTTTGCCAAGCTGTGCCATACCCCCTCGCTATCGTGACAGAGCTGGCACCCTTTGCAATATGCACTGGCTGCACTGGTTTATTGGCCAGCTCCGGAGGCACACAGGCCTGATCCTCCACTACCTACATCAAAGATCTGAGATCTTTACTGAAATTCTAACCTAGTTGTAATCCAGATTGCTCTGTAAACCACTGCTCAGCCCTCAGATAACAAACAGTTACAAAAAAAAAAAAAAAAAAAGGATTTCTTTGAGCAACATAAGCTGCCAAAAATGCATTCAGCCTCTGTGGAAGAGACCTTCACCTCTGGATAGAGCCCATCGGTGCACACCCTGTTAGCAATTGCCAGCTCTGAGAAAATGACTTTCATCTGGTTGCAGAAACTGTGTATATAAAAGCAAGTCTGGCAGCCCTTCTCAGAGCGTTATTCACTGCATTTTAAATTAGATAACCATCTATCATTGCACAGTGCACACCAGTCCTGTATTTTGATGACACTTGGCATTCACCATACATGAGAGTTGTTTTGCATATCCTATGTTTGTCACTATGTTTTTACTAACTTTTGGGTGAATACTCAGGTCTGGCATTTTTTTCCTCAGTCCTGTGGGTACAGATGGGGGAGGGAGTACCAGTCTCCCACACTATTCCCCTTGGTAGGTAAAAAAATTGTTTTATTGTTTCTTTTTCTTTTTGGTGCACAGTGAATATGGTGGACATTGTTTTCACTAATTAAAGGTAAACATCAAAGGACTAGAATTTGGTCCTTATCAACACACAGAGGTAAATACAATGAAAGTATAGTAACATAAAAAAGGAAGAAACTTTTATTGTAGTGTTTCTGTCATAAGTAGTTGCTCAACAACACATGCCCTTCATGCACTCAGTGTCTTTGTCCCTGGCTGGTAGCCCCTTAAGAGGTGCCCATGGCTGTCCCACTACCCTCCTCTTGTTCCGGAAATGGTTTAGTTTTCTGCAGTTGGTATGTGTTACTCCTGTGTCATCTCAGGGCCAGGTCTAACTGGGCAAGTTTTGCTTAACCAGCTCTCTCCGATGCTTCCCTCAGGCTCTGCCCAGCACTGCCTGTGACAGATGAGTACTCAGGTACAGGGTTACAGAGCTGGACCGACAGCCCTCTAGCCATTAGCTTTTTCTTGCTCACAGAGTTTGACATCTTTTAGGAGGCTTCAGACCTCTATTCTTTGAATCTGGGGGATAGCATGCAAAAGCTACCGGCTTCTGCGGACCTTTTTCTTTTGCTGTTCCTATGGCACCTGGAAGGATTCACTGCTACTGCAGGTCTCCAAAAGCCGTACAAGTCTTATCCTCCATTCTGAGGAGTCTGTGGTACCAACAGCATGTTCTCCATGGCACTTCTGCTGTCCTGCTACCAAGAAGGTAACACACTTTCGACATGCAAATGCACACATTCTTGTACTAACATACGTGTTGTCATGCAACAATTATGAACTTCATATCTTTCAAAACACAACTGTCAAAATTGGCAAATACACAACTGTACTCCTCACACCTCTGCTGTTACATAGCAAAAACAGGTTTTGCACTGAAAAGTCTAAACTATCTTTGTAACCACTGGACATATATAAAATGCGTGCAAAATTGGTCAGTCTCTGATGATAAACATGAAGAGCATACTCAGGTGAGCCTATAAAATACAACTTTTCCAGTAAGTAGGTTCAGTAGATCTAAGTTCTTCTTGACAAAATCAACAACCTGGCCCTTTCTAAGTAGCCTGAAAACCCCATCTCTATGCCATGAACAGGCAGAACTTCACACTTGCTAAAACTCCAAGCTTAGGTAAAATGTTATCAATGCAGTTCAATGAACCAACTTTTTCACTTAAGTAAATGTGGCAAGTGTGTACGTACTGTTATTGAGTACATTTATTGACTTCCTAATTCACTTGGAAAAGAGTCATAAGATCAAATCACATCAAGGAAATATTCAGAACAGCAGCAAGAATTCCCTGTGAGTTCTCAGAATAGCACCAGTGTCATGTGTATTGCCAGGGAAGCTACTGAAACTTCGCTGTTTGAGTTTCTTAAAAGACAATAAGCTAAATAAATAAACAAACATATAAATTCTCTTGGAATATCTCAGGATTCATGCTCTTCCTTGCTATCCTGATGGAGAGGGAGCTTACTAGCCCATGATGGTCACTATGAGATTACTGGTCCACCTGGACCCCTACTTTTCCAGCTCCTGATCAGCATGAAGTGGAGGATTTTGGAGGGTGCCTTGGTATCCCTTGATTTCTTGGAGCACTATGTTAGGGCACTGTGCACATTCCTGTACACCAGCTTTAAGAAGCACCTTCCTGAAAGGATGGAGTGTCTTTTCCATCTATCTCAATGTAGTTTGTAGGTTACCAGAAAATATAAGTAAGTCGTTGGATGCTGCCTCTTCATTTGGAAAAGTTAATTGTTCACGGGCTATGACCAAGTGCAATATTTGCCTGTCCGACAACAAACTGAGTCAGGTAATGAGTATTTCGTTAACCTTAAATGGCATGTAAATCCATGGTGAGGAGGTTTGTGCTAGGAAATGGTCTAATCCTAGAACGAGGTTTCTCTTCACTCTAGCTGTTCTCTTCTCTTCTAGCTGTTACACTTCTTGCCATCATATACCTTCTTAATCACCCTTTAATCACATAATCAGACACAATGATAACAGATCCATCTGGAGTGATAACAGATTTATAGCTCTCTTATGACAGAAAGGAACTAGAGGCTAATCTTCAACATCCCATCTTGCATTAACAGGGAGAATGGCAAGCCATGGGACATAGGAATGTGTGTGTGGAGTTTCACTTCCATTTTTTGCTCTCAATGAGTACTAACAGTAATCACTAACAACAAAAAACAGTAATCGCTGAAAGTGCATGAGAATTAAGCTCAATGGGCCCTGGGACTGAAGGGTTCAGAGACAACTAAAGTAGGTCTTTAAGGCACAGTCATAGGTGGAGATGGTGTGGATGGTATCAGACCATTGTAACATAAGTGTGCAAGATGAGCTAGGTTGTTGCTTCCCAATACATGGTTTATGTATTCTACAGCCTAATCTTGTACTGTAGGACAACATGGAAAAGGTCATGGACTTGCTTCATATCTTTAGGGTGCTACACATAGTCAATGGATCAGGGATTTTTTTAAAAAAAAAAGAACTTTCCTGGCAATTCACTGACCATCTTAAAAATCAGTTTCCTCATTTCTCTTTGATCATAATTTTATTTGCTTTATATGTTTTTGAAGGCTCTCTGATGTGACAATCCTCTATTCTGCTGTCTCCATCCAAATACAGTTTTGCGATGAAATCCTTTGTTCTCCTCTAATATTGTAACAGTTGCGATCGTTGATCTGCTCTGTTATTCATCTCTGCATTAAGTTATCAGTGAAGTTATTCTTTACTGGCTTCCACTGATGTACATCAGGAATCCTTCCAAAGATATGACGCTATAAGATTGAAGTGAAAGGAGGAACAGACCTTGCAGGCTTCCTAGAAGCTACTTCAAGATGAGGAGTCTTTGTTCTTTACTCTGTTGCAGTTGTCTTTCTGCAATGATTCGAAAAAAGTTAAAGTATTTCTAGGCAATTATAGCTGGCATTCAGCCACTGCTCTGCAAGGAGTTGTGTAGTGGGTGAATAAGGTATTGAGTCACTGCTGCAGATACAACAGTAAGATCATAGTCATATTTTTAATATTGTTAGCTCTAAGATTTGACCAGTTTTAATGTACCAGTGCTTCAAAACATCTTACATGCTGGCATTGCTCACAGCAATGCTCTCTAACTCATTCCCATTGAATCTTACAAAGCAGATGGCTGGAAGTGATTAAAATCTTCATCTGCCCTCCAGCCCCAATGGTGTCAGTCAGGCAAGAGGTTCTGAGCCCTTTTAAACCCACCACACATTCCCCAAATTGGAGATTTTTGACTAATAAACTCTCTTTTTTAGCACAAAGCCACTGGCTGCCAAGAACTGCCATTGTGCAAATGACATGCTCCAATACTGATTTTACTATTCAGATCCCAAATCCCCCATTTCCTGTTGACTCTCATTGCTTAAGCTAATATCATTCAGCCTACTCTTTCAACTGGGTGGAAGTCAAACCCCACTGCAGCCAGTGGAACACAGTGCACATGTGTAACAGAGTAGAAATTGTTGGCTCAGAGCATATTCATTTGTTGTGTGTAACTCAGTAATAAAAAACAAATGCAGAGACTTCATTTTATATATAATAAAAATACTGCAATATTTTATGTGTCTCATTTGAGCAGCCTGTTTTTAAATAACAACCTTGTTTTTTTCCAATTGGAAATCTCTGAACAGAGGAGCAAAACATTAAAGTATTTTTAGTTTATGGGCTAAGCGTCCAGCCCAGCAGTTTGCTAGTAATATATGTATACTGATAATAACCACAACTAGCAGGGGATGCAATGTAGCCTCAATTATTTCTCTTTGCTCTGCAAGAACATATTCCTCCTGTTAAGAACTCAGATGTCAGCCAGGATTTCAAACTGCATCAGTTCACACTTCCCTGAAGGGAAGTAAAATGGTAGATTGTTCTTTGAAATACCACAAAGCATTTCTGAACACCATAGCTCAAAAGCTCAGCAAACTGAGGAAACAGCACTGAAATTTTCATTTTTTTTTCTCTAGATAGTTGTTTTTAATCAGTTGCCAGGGTACTGTTGGAAATCTGTTATTTTGCCCAGAGAGAAATACGTGCAATTCTTTGAGCATGTAGAGCATTTCCTTGGTGGTCTTTGTCCCTTTGTCCAGCTAATGCCAGTGATACTGAGGGACTTCCTGAGCGTTTAAAGATATTTATTAATCGAGATTTCAAATATGTAGGTAGAGATCACTTTGGACATTAATGCGTCTTCCTTTTTCCAGAACATTTGCTTTCGTCTCCCAAGACTAGAGCAGTCTCCGTAGGGCTGGGTCAGGGTGGGCTGACATCAGCAGGAGTCTCCCCACGGATTGCTTTGGGCAGAGCCTACAGGCATGGCTCCTCGAGGCACAGATAGGGACACTGAGCACTGCAGCTCACTTCAGGGCACCGTGCATCACAGGGAACGACGTGCCACTAGAGATGTCACCCCAGTGCTGCCAGAAGACGCAGAGAATTCAGCAATAATCACAAAGCATCCCAAAGGCTTTTTTAAACTACCAAACTGAATTTGCAAGTTCTACAGAGATTCTCCAAATCGTCTTGATAGTGTTCTAGTAAAGTTTATAGTGAAAGAAAATAGCTTTCGTACAAGTAGTTGGGCTTAACACCTTCAAAAAATGAAACCATCAACTCCGTATATCTGTTATCACAGAGGGGCCTTATTCCAGCTCTCTCAAGTTTAACTCTGAATCACAGAACCAGTTTTGCTGCAAATTTTCTTTTTTCTCCAATCGTCATATTGCCATGAAGATGGTTTTTAGGCCACCATGAACATTACAGAGAAATAAGTTTATTCTCTAAAAGCTACACTGCTGCTAGTGCCTACAAGAGACTGAATTTGGAGAATGGAAATACTGTGGTCTTTCTCATTTTGCTGAAACCAGACAGTTTGGAATGAACAGGGCGTATTGCTTCCCTCTGGTGTTCTGAGGTGAAGACAAATTAGCCCTCACTTCTGACAGATTGGCTTCTTGTTTTCAGTAACAAAGTCTCCTAATTTGAAATGTAAACCCTAATTTGAAAATCCCATGCGTTTTTACACAGCATTTTTATCTTACTTGTACTTATTCACTTCATCATTTTTACAAAACATGCATGAAAGATGAGACCATCACAATGTCTTGCTGTAACAAGAATAATAACAACCATCATCATCATCATCATCAATGGATATAACTTTACATGTGGGGATAGAAAAATGTATTCAGCATCACAGACAGAAAACAGTTTTTCCCAGAGCCTGTCTCTTCCCCCTACCGCATGCATTGAGTAGCCAGTAAGCTGTCCTATTTATACCAAAAAGAGTGTTGTGGAATAAAATACTGGTCACAGTGGGAAAATGTTGGTGAATCTCTCACCAAGAAAATCATCGTGATTTTGCTCCATTATTTTGTTCACAATACTGAGTAGAGCCATGCCGCACAGGGAAACGTAGCTGCAAAGAGCTGCAAAGGGCTCCAAAGACCTAGGGCTTTTCCTTCTCACGCTGTAACACCAGTGAAGCTCCTTAGAGCTGTGATCGGTGCCTCGAGTAAAGGGTCTAAAAGCGGTTTTGTGGCACTGAGTTTGCTGATAAAGCTCTGTGAAGTGCTTTGGGATCCAAGACGTAAGCAACTGCGTGGCAACCCGGAAAGCCAACTAACTCTTCTTCCAAAACGGAGCAATAAAAATGGGTTTGCTCTCCCCACGGTAGTTTGTGTGAGACTGGGAGTGAGGGCACTTCGCAAGACAGTAAAGTCACCTCTTCCTCTCCTGTTTACTTTGGGCCCTGGAAAGTGCTCCCATAATTAGGTGGTTGCCCTGCCCCCAGTAAACAACAAACCCACCAGCCAATTAGCCCTAATTAATTGCTAATCTAGAAGCCAACCAACCGCAGCACTTTTCAGAGCAAATTTCCTGGCTCCTGACTTCATTCTGTTACCATTTTTACTGCCACCTAATTGGAGCCACTGATGGCTAATTGCTTCATTTATCATCAAGTTTACAGGCCGCACGCTGCAAAACTAATTAGAGACCAGACACTGTGTTTCTGCCTCCCTTTGAAATATTGCTGGCATTTACATGTAATTTCAATTCATTAGGCTTCAAAGAAGCTAAGAGAGTGGGAACGAGAGGATTATTTCTAAAAAACAGCGGTGAGATTAGGCAGGCGGGGATTGCACTGCAACGCGCCGTTTGGGGGTTATTTGGAAACAGGGTGGAGGAGAATTAACAGTTTCCCTCCGTTCTGACGCTACCGAGCGCAAACCCGAACGCGCGTAATGAGTCTTACACAAACGCTAGCAGTGAGCTCTGCTCGGCACGCATAGTTCTCAGCCCGACTGATTTTCACAGGGAAGTGGTGAATTTTGCACTTGAGGTGAGAAATACTGCCCTAAGGATTTGAATCTGGCAAGTGCCAAGGTCTTGTGAAGGTGCCTCTGTTCGGCACGGCAAGACGGGAAGGCAGACGTCGGCGCTCGCTGCGCATTGATTCCCCAATAAATCACCTGAAGCATGCAGACGTTTGGCAGGCCTGCAAAGGACTGATGTTATTTTAACTGAAATCTGATAGATTTTCTACTTTTTTTTTTGTCCAGATAAATACCTCTGATTTGGAGCCAGACTAGCTCTTGCCTTGCACAGGTTTCCCGCCACCTTCACGGGGCCGCTCTTTGGACGGAGGTGGGCAGGATCTGGCTCCATGTGAGAGTAAAGCTTATTCTCCTTCCTGCTTGCTGTTTGATGCTCTCCTGTTGCAACTATTCCTCTTCCTTCCCCTTTTTAGGTCCCCTACATCCTGACAGGCTCATTTCTCCCTAAATAAACTTAAAGCACAGAAGCAAAATGCATTTGTTGCCTGGGAAACACGCAATTCAGCATACGGGTCTGCCATCCTAGGAGAACTATAGACCTCCAAGGAAGTTTTCCTATCAATAATTGTAACCAACCAGAAGTACCAGGTTAGTAAAACACTCTCTCCTGCTTGCTGGTTACATTTCAAAACATTTGATGAGTTCTTCTTTATAACCTGTGATATATTTTTTTTCTTTTCATGGAGAGTTTTTGCTTCCATTTCGGAAACATTTCATTATAACAGCGAGAGATTTGGCCAGAATTTCAGAAGGGTGCAGAAATCACTGGCTGAGGGTTACTGGTAAACTCTTCAGCCTCTCAGCACTCGGTCTAATTAGCTCTCATTTTTCATTTCAGTTCAACAGCTAGTCTCTGTAAAACACTGTTCCTTTGAAATAGTCCCATCTTCTCAAGCCTATGAGAACACATATCAAGAAATGTCACTTACAAATTGTGGTAGTGGCTGACATCCCAATTCTGGTACAGATAATACACTTGCCCTTGTTCTCTCCCAGGAAAATATTCACATCACTCGCTTCCCCTTAGAATTACTCTGAGGGGTCTCCATCCCCGGCAGGAGCACTCCTGCCCCCGGGAGACTGGCGGGGTGCGTGCCAAGAAACACTCAGTTACCCAGCGCTATGGCATTATTTTCCAGTTAAATTATGATCGCTCCTAGAGGTGCCAGCAATGATCATTTTGCTTCTTGCCAGATAAAAAAAAAACATTATTAACAGGGCGATAATACTACATTTTTCCTCAAATGTGAATCTAGGGGTTAAGTGCAGTCATGCATCACTCCTGCTGTGCCAAAAACAGAATATTTTATATGGCACAGCATGGAAATGAACCATGCGTATCAGGATACGACTGCTATATTTATCCCTTATGGGACGACCGCCAGCCTTCTTTACCAGCGAGGACCCTTTCCTCCACCTTTTCTTCCAGAAACAGCCAGCTCTGATGGAGGCGGTTGCTGGTAGCGTGGTTGCCCCGAAGCCTCAGGAGAGCACCGAGCTCAGCCGAAGGCGAGACGTGCGCGTACGGACCCCAGCACAGCCAGAATAATCCCAGTTGCTCTGCACTTCTCACAGATGGGCTGGCCAGCGCAGGTGACCAAAGAGCTTTAAAACCCCCAGCATTAGGCTTCCCTTTGCGAGAGAGAAGCAGTTTTCTCAAACTGCTTGATTTGGGGGGGGGGGCAGTAGCTTCCCAAACTACCTTTTCACTGAGATCAGTTAGCAAGTTTAAGAAGAAAGAAAAAAGTTATCATCTGTTGTATCAACAAAGCGGAGACCGAACCGTCCCTGCTTCCTCCAGCATGCAATAGTTTACTATTTAAACATTCTTCTCTGGCATCCAAGCTCTATAATGCAATTTGATACCTCCAGTGACAATAAGAAAAGCAGCCTATGTTGCTGCATAAGAAAAATAAACCAGCAATTAACAAGTTCCTATATGTTTCCTGTTTACATAATACAGCTCTTTCGCAGGGCAAAAGCCCGGAAGAAACTGATAGGCCTGGAAAAGATTTGCAATAAAGGTTATTTGAAATACTCGCCAATGCAGCCAGACCAGTTGTTTGCTATGTGAAGAGTGCAAAAGGATGGATTTAATGTGGATTTAAATGCTGTCAGAACTGACTAGAGGTGGCAGCAGGGAGAGCTTTCAATAGATGACACCTGTAGGAAAGCTGTTTTACACAACTAGTAGTGAGTAGGAACATTTCTCGTCAGAACTATTTTAAATAAAAAAAGACCATCTGCAAAGCATATACAATTCATAAATGCATTAGAAATGACCACTTTTGAACAGGATAATAATAAAGGGAGGTGTTCATTCGTTGCTTCTGATTTTCGAAGGATCTCAAGCTAACATACTCATCTTTTAGTCTTGTCACGTCTCCGAGACACAAAATTGTACTTGATCTTCAGTGCAAACTAGTACATACGTGGCCATCGGTTTGTATGATTGAATACCTAACCAGAGAAAAAAGCTAAGCGGTGCTTGCTGTTACGCAGTATGTTATGTTCTAAGGCCTTAAATGATGCTCGTTACGGTTTACAGTTCTCAGAGTTATTTTCTTTTGTTATTTAGGGAGTTTTATGCAATCTGCAAGCAATTTGAACCATTCCGTTTGTGTCCAGCACTTTTCCCTCGGCCCAGTCGTGTGTTTATAACATTTCTCGTCTCAGTTTGCCCTCCAAGCAGAATTTTAGATTCAGAAAAATGCACTTTCGTTTCAACAAATGGCATGAACTGTAAGATGAGCTTCGACGAGCTCCCCTCCTCTCCAGACAGGACCGTAGGAATCGTTGCATGGGAACAGACCTCAGCCCAACCAGCGCCAGGGAGGCGCTCCGCTTTGCCGGCTCGCTCCGGTCCCGGTTCTGCCATTAGTTTGCTGGAGAAACTTTTCATCACACTGTACCATGGTTTCCCATTTAACAGAGGCTTGCTATGGCCATTTTTTTTTCAAAAAGCTTTTCAAGAGGAAAAGTTCTGTAGAAGATTCAGGTTTTATCATTTTGGTGCAGTCACATTAGCAGACAGTATAAGAAAACTGCTCTTGGAAAGGTTGTGCTAATTTTCCTGCCATGCCTTGGTTGGATTGCTGATAGTTAAAGTCACAGAGTTTGACATCCTAAACAATGCTGCTGTGTTGCAGAATAGTTGCTATGTTGTTTTGTGATCTTCCTTTTTTTAAAAAAAGTTAAGAACCGGAAAATCGTATAAAAACACCCAAAGTTCAAAAGAGCTGAACAGTTCTCTTTTGATGCTCACTTTAAAATTAACCACGCTGTGCAAAATGGTTTGGGGTAGTCAGCTTGTTTCCAGACTTTAGAAACCAAACCGCTGGGACAAAATTCAGCAGGCACGAGTCGTGCAGGGGAACAGCACGAGGCCTGGTCGAAGAGACTGAAGCCAGCGCTCGAAAACGTGCTTAGAGACCTCCTCGAGCCTGGCCGAACGGCGAGAACGTCCGTGCGACCTGCCGGGGCTGTCCCCGCAGCCGGCAGCGGCGTTAAACCGTGGGTCCTGCGGGCCCGGGTGGCAGCTCCCCGCGCAGCCACGCGGTCCCGAGCAGCCAGGCTCAGCCGCCGGCGCGGGGACCGCTCCTCGTAGCTTCCTGCCTCCCCCGCTCCCCTTCGTCCCTTTAATTTTTAAGCTTCCAGATACGCGTTTGTGGCGCAGACGTATCCAGACAAGCAAGCCGCAAGCCCGAGGACAGGTACCAAGTTTAGCAGGCAGGCTTTCCTGAAAAGAGATCAGCTCCTTGCTGCGGTTGCATGATTGCAAGCACTATGACTTTCAGCATATTTGGTTTTTATCTTTCCAAATGCCTTGTATTCCACTAATTGTTTGTTATATTTAATATACATTAAAACAGCAGTTTCCCTTCCTGCAGACTGGTTGGGACTTTTATCAACAAAGGTTTAAAATATACAAAATTATTGCTCAGATGTCTGTGCCAAGTTTGCAGACTGTACATTAAGAAGTTTTCAAGTAAACTGCTGGCAAGAGAAAGCTGGATAAATTAAAAATGGGGCAGACATTTACTCCCCATTTTGTAGTTCAAAAACAGTTCATTCGATTTCATTCACATTTTCCCAAGACACTACTGGAGAGAACGGTTTCAAATGAAAATGATTGCTTAACCTTAACTGTAGAGTTACTACATGAAAAAGCTACAATCATCCAATTAAATGGGTAAAATCTCAGAAAAGTGTGGGTTGAACTGTCCGAGGATATATGGTCAGTCCTATAATGTGAAGTGGGATATGGAAAAGGAAAAATATAACAATAACACTCATTTTTAGTACTTTTTATCCACAAGCATTTCAAAATGCTTCCCAGTCATCAAAGCATCAAAGTCCAGATTCTGATCTCTGCTTCCCTGGTGTAAATCCAAACTGATTTGACCAAAGTTATTAGAGTCGACTCTTCACTTACAAAACTGGAAATGAGATCAGAGGTTTGGCCCTATTGTAGGCGTACAGTAATAGGTTTCATTTGTGCACTGGTCTCATTCAAACAGCTATAATTTGAAGCAAATTCATTTTCCAGCATAGGGAGAACTAGAACTGATAAATCTGGCACTCAAATGTATACGACAAGAAAGCAGGAAAAGAAGTATTGCAGCTTTTTAACATTCATCCAGAGATGTAAAACAGGCAAGTAACCCTGTGAGTATAAAATATTATTGCTTTAATTCAAATCTGTACAAGCCCTCTCCAAGAAAACGCTAAAGTAAAAGAGTGGGAGGAGGCAGAGAGAGGGAATATGTTAACGCATATGCATTTAAACTGCAAAGATACTTTCTGTTCACTCTTTCAAGTACTCTGGTTAGTGACAAGAAAATAACCTTTTTTGTTCAGTACTCCTCGCCCCCAAATGCACCCTGATTCCTTCTGAAATGTAAAAAGATTTAGATTTTTTAGCTCCACAGTCATTGTCTCTGTAATTTCATTGTGCTTTGAGGATGAGAGGCAAGCGCTCCATCAGGGCTATCAACATTTTCAAGTTGGCCTGGGAAGACACTGCAGTCAATTTGCAAGCTTTTTCTTTTTTTAAAAAACCTAAGCCCTGTCCTACAGTTTTCCTTTCTGGATCTGATCTGATGCCTACTGATGTTCACTAGAGTTTCTCTGGTGATCTCAGCATGGCTTAGAGTGGCCAGTCGAGCTGAAGAAAAGTTTTTAGGCTTCTACATGGAAAGAATAGTGATAGGCCATTTTCATACACTCCACAAAAATTCTCCCTCAACCTTTTTTTTAAAAAAAAAAAAAAAAAAAAAAAAAAAAAAAGAAAGAAAGAAAGAAAGAAAAAGATCCAGGGCAATGACTAAGGATCAAATATTTTCCACGGAGAGGAGCATCTCTTCTTTGCCTGCTTTTGCACAAAACTGTACCCTTCCTAATCCAACTGTGTGTCAGCAAATAGCTTAAAACTTCCCTGGAGAGTATTTATCTGATCTCAGGTTAGTACGAGCAGCTTTAGAACTTAAACTGCTGGTATGTAAAGAGCAACAAACCCTGCAGTTTATTTGAGCAGCGGGGTCAGAAAGAAAGCTCAATCCTAAAGGAAAAACTTATAAAAAGTTCACTTTGAATGATGAACATTAAACTATCTGCTGTTATTTAAATAAATAGGGTTTGCACACACCATTGATCAAGATTGAAAAAGTCCTCTTGTATTTCTGAGCTTCTGATTTCAGGCAGCCAAGGGTCACCACCAACTCAAGGTACCACCTAGTAAGTGAGTTTGCAAGTTCTTGGGCTTCTGGAATTCATCTTTTTAAAACACGATACTCTAGTGCTGCAAATTAATTAATGCCACCAGTCCAAAATACTTTAACCTACATATTAAATCAGGTATAGCCCAAAAGGGGATAGTAGTAATTGATATAAGCCTTTTTTATATCCACATCTGACACAAAAATCCTCACCTAATTAATACTCAGCAAGCAATTCTCAGGCTATATTACTATACATTTAACCCCTGACTGAGAATCTAAGGAAAATACTGTGATTTATTTACAGACTCTCATGGGGACTGCTAAGATAAAATTAGTTCTTCAGGGTGAATTTGTAATGACTAATGCTAATTGAAATACTTTTTTCTTTATACTAATTTAGGAAGGCCTTTTATAACCTGTCAGTTAAGCACATGTTGGCCAATTAAAAACCCATAGAAACAGAGAGAACCGAGATTTTTAACCGAGCCTTTCCCTGCCTGGACCTTGTGTTCTTTCCATTCTGAATCAAATTCAGAGTCCAAAGGTATATTTAAATTGAGGAAATAAATATCTTTAAAAGTCAGTTCAGCAGTAACCTCACCTCGTCCCTCAGCACGGCAATATCTGCTCGGGTGGGCAAGAATAGAAGTTAACCGCATCAGCCCGGAGTCCTCCCCAAAAGCAGGCATGAGTCTTGCTTGCCTTCGGGCAGGAGGAGCAGCAAGGCCGCCTGCTCGTGGGCGAGCTAACAGCAAGCGCTTCCTTGAGCCAGAACCCTGCAAAAGCAGCCCTAATTTCTGAGCAAAGAACCCCCCTGCTGCTGTTTGCTGCAAGCAGAAACACAGGGCTTCCCGTGTGCTCTTCATAAAAAATACAGGATTGCAACAGAGGGGAGGTTTAAATTATACCATCTTTTTTTTTTTTTTTTTTTTTTTCCATTTTATGAAAGAATTCTGACAAGACCAAAACATTTCTCAAATCAAAAAGAGATAACACTTCAGACAGGTAGGTTCTGATCTGGCAAATCGAGCATCTGGAGTTGCCACTGACTTCAGTTAGAGCCGGGGGTACCTCCTCGCCCTGCAAGGCAGGCCTTCCCCTTCATGCAGAGAGCTGGGAGCTGCTCTGAGCGGTTAGGAGACCCGTCAGAACGTACGGAAAAAAAAACATCGCTCTCCTGTTCATTTCTGAAACAAGCATAACAAGCTGGGTTTTTAAGGATAGGCAAAGAAAGCAAAGGAGCTGCAACCCGAGTGCAGACGACTAGGCTACAGTCTGACAGAATGGGATCCCGACAGAGCCATCTCCTCTCCCGTGCCTGAAAAATGCCTGCGTTCAACACGTACAAAGGGGAATCATGCGCCTAATGCATTTTTTTTCCCTTTCCTGGCTCAAGTCATCATCACAAGTAACAAAAGTGAACCACAGATTCTAGCACCTCTCTAATGGTCTCCACGTGTCCTTGCTACATGCAGTATGGAAAATAAAATATTCCCAGGTATCCTTTGGGATAAAAGTGTCAAAAGATACGAATGCATAATCATTATAAAAATCCTTCTAGAGAGTACCTGAACTATGTACACAAGACGAACAAAAATTTAGTCATTAGTATGCCCACTGCCTTTAGCTGGGTATGGGGCTGATCTATAGATTAAAAATGTGTTCAGTGAAAACCCTTAGCATCTTGAAATAGGACTTTACCTTAAAGATGAAAAGTGTATTGCAGGCAAATTCTAGAGTGGTTTATAATTCCATTTTAAGGGGAACCATTTCTTCCCTCAGCACTCTCCTCTCAAAAAACATTGTGAAATTCAGACACGTGTATTACTCCAGCTGAGACTAGCTCTTTGGAAGATCTCTCTTACCAGGTTGCAAATATGCATGCATCTCAGCAAAACTGGTTGTTTAAAGTACCATACCGCAAAGCTACCACTTCAAAGTCCTAAATGAACATACTGCAAAATTGCTCTCTGGTTTATCAGCAAATTTTTAAAACTTTTCTGTAGATTTTAAGAGGTCATCAGTTAATCCTTCCGATAATCCCATCTTTAGCTTTTCTGTATGTTTTCTCTGAGTTTCTGTAAAAATCCAGTGTCCAACCCATCTTTCAGAGCTCCTTACCCTTGGTTGCAGGGAAAATGGTCCAAGTCTTAGGGGAGAGAGAAGAATGGAATGTGGTGGAGAGCATCTGAGGATTTATACAGCTTGTAAAAGCCAACAGAAAGTAAATAAATAAGTAAATAAATAAAGCACTCGGGGCATGAACTGCTGTCTAAGGTGACTCACAGAACTCCCATGTACTCTAACAATATGAAGCTTTGTCTCCACCAGCAATCAGTTGGTGTTTATTATTATTTTTTTCTTCTAATTTCTGTGTAGTCTCAGCAGTATAACCCAAATTTAATTTTCCACACAGGTTCTTTGCAGATCATTGTGGAAGAAAGGGGGCTGTGTAGTGTCCTGAGCAGAACAGACAGTCTGGAGTGCCCCTTTTTTCTGTTTCTAGCCCCATAGTGGGAAGTCTTCAGAGAAATCAGTCAGGCTCCCTGTGTCTAATTTACCCTTTATAGCATTACCACCTGCCTGTGGTGAGTCCTGCTTCATATCTGAAAAGAGCTTTGAGATAGCTAAGTAAAGGAAGTACTAGAACTACAAAAATAACATCATCAGTAGGGTATCACACCAAATGCTGAGTACTCTTCTGCATAAGAACTAGGAGCAACACGTTTTCCGTGTGGTACACTAGATAGAGCTTTGAAGGTGAAATCTAGAGCATCAGATGAGGAAAATAGTCTTAAAGTTGGATGTTAGTTATATGGAAGAGATGTTTTTACAACTAGCTGTATAGATAAAGTAAGTCTTATTCTATCAGTATTGAGGTTTGTGTTGTCTGTTTGTAAATACATTCCCTTGCTCGTGCTACAGTTTCAGTCAAATGTGAATTTCAACTGTTTTTACAATATATAGGTCATAGGTGTTTCTTCAATAGATTTTTTGTGTCTGAGGAGTTGCTCGTCAGGAACCAAACATAGTGTTTGCTAGGAAAGAGTAAAGGAATGTATTTATATTGTAAGTTATTACAGAACTGCAAAGGTTAATTACCACTCAGGTGCCACTTTTGCACCTCTTAGCCAGGCTTCAGAGTGCTTATTCCAGCAGTCTTGCTAAACACCACAGAGCACATTCTGCACAGCAAATGCGAGGAGGAGGTACAAAAGCCCAGTAGTGGCATCACCCATCCATAACTGTATCTGGAAGACATCCAGGTGCCGTTTGCTTGTTCGGAGTTGTACTACATCAAAATGGACTGCAATGATTCTTGTGCAAACACAGATATTATCCATCTTCCTACATGCTGACTGGCGTGTGATTTGAGTAGGGCAACTGCTAAGGAGGCCCAAGTGGGCAGAGTTTTGTCACAGTGTCCTTTCTCTTGCCAGACTTGCGCCGAACATTTTCTTAGTTTTGGAACTGACCTGGTGAAAAAGGACAAGAGTGCTCTTCTGCACCCCAGGCTCAAAAGCAACCGAAACATTTCTTCTATCTTTGACAAAGGACCTGTCAATGTTTTCTTCTTTAACATAAATTCTGAGTTGTAAAAGCCTCCTGCTCCCCCTCACCTTTTCTCTCCTCTGTTTTCCTCCTGACAAAACAAGTGACATGACAGTTCTTAAATAAATCAGATCCCAGTTGTGTTTTATGGTGTCATGGTGAGCGCAGGCCTGACCCTTAGTAATCAGCATCTCAGCACACCAGGAAGCTTCCTGCTTTAGCCACTCTAGCAGCCAAGCAAACTTGCCTACACTGCAGAAATAATGTGAATTACCTCACCTCTGTGTATCGTAATAACCCTTACCACACATTATGCCAAATGTTCAGCATTGAGCTGGAAGGAGCCAAAATGCAGACAGAACCCAATAATGTCTAAAACAGAGTTCAAGTGAAGCTGGGTCCATGCCAGGCTGCGGAGATCATTCTTCATGTCAGTCTTAGATCTGACTCTTGTGCATATAAACTAACGAAAGGGGCAGGGAATAAAACAGCATTTGAGTTATTCTCACAGAGCAGGTACTTAATAATGTCCACATTTCCAACATTTGAACATTATACTTTTATTAAGCAAAAAAACACTCCCACCAAATATCCCTCAGTTGCAGTAAAGGCTGTGAGCATGATTTTATTTCAGCCTGTGAACAAAGCCATATGGATTTCATCTAAGGGATTTGGGGGTTTTGATTCTTATAAAAGTCATGATGTCAAACAAAACTTCAGATCGGTCCCAAAACATACGCAGTGTGACAGCCGACAATGCAAGCCACACAAGGACATTCGTAGGCTTAGCGGTATCTTTAGGCTCACCAAAGAACCGAGTGCAAATGTGGATGGGTTTCAATTTTCCAAACCCAAACCCAAAGCAGCCTCTTACACTTGAATTGCGCCATTCCACAGATGGGGACACATTCAACAAACACAAGGAAGCGTTTCTCACAGCCACAAGCGATTCTCAAACTTTTCACACTATTTAGCAGCCTGAAGAAAGTGTACTCCCACCCGCCTCACCACGCATGCCTTCCTGCTTTTCAGTCTACCTGGATTCATCACTTTAACCATAATCTGCAACATGCGCTTTATAACACCCATAATTTTCTCACAGCAAACAGCCCAGCGTCCACTGATGTGGGCTGGGGCATCCCTCGGTGGGCTTTGCCTTATAGTCAGCAAGCTCTTTGCAGTTGCTTCCTTTACATTAATCCAGAAGGGAAAGAGGCCTACTCCAAAAATATATGTCAAATTATTTGAAAACTAGGTTTCAAGGGTCTACGGAAAATGTATCTTAAGCCGTATCTACACCCAGTGGGAAGGCAACTAGTAACACAAAATATAGTATCAAAAGAACTTATAAACATACCAAGGTAACTACCTGTCTTTGCATCTTGTAAGGAGTTGCTTAGTAACACAGCGACTCATTTATGGTTATGATGCATTCAAAACAAAACCAGGATATGAAACAAGATCTAGGTTTATTGGCTATGTGCTTTCCTATTGAGCTTAGCCAAAAAAACAAAAAAGGCCTGTTTACTTTTAATGCCAAAAAAAATTACTAAAACATTTCTAACAGCTGGTCATACTACTGAACAAACCACTCAATTAATCAGCTAACTACTGTATGTTTGAAAGAGACAACGCGGGTTTCCATTCCTAATAATGTGCAAAATATTGATTAGTTCCGGGACAACACATGAATAAATTACTTGCATTCGTAATTAGGCTTTGCAGTGTTCAGAAATTCTAGGTACTTTTCACACATCATTTATCAATATTCTTTCTTTCATTTCACTTTGCTTTTACTTCAGGTTTTTAGAATGGTGGCCAAAATAAACAGAATATTTCCTTATAGTTCTCTCTCTCACTTCCTGCTTATGAAAGAATTTTCACTCGTGGCCTCTTGCACTTCTTGGAATCAAATTTCTGCCAGAAATCTGCAGCACTGTTTTCTCCAGCAGCTAGAATGCAGCGTTTTAATTATGAATATTATTCCAATCTCCCTTTCACTCCCCCACCCCGCATTCCTCCCTCTCTGTTTTAATGGCTTGTCCCTCCCAAACCAGCTGTGAGGAGCAAAGCTACAAATTTACTGCTCGCTTCCTCAGTACAATGCCCTCTCAGCACCGCTGCGTGACTGCTGGTCCCCCCCAAAATAGGGAAAAAATATGCAAAGCCTTGGAAATCTGTGGGAAGCCCTGCTTCCAGAGGCGCTGCAAGCTAAGCTGCTGAAGCCATCCGAGAACAGTTTTCAGACTGAAATTCTCACCAAGAAAGAACTCAGACAACACTGTCTCTATGCAAAAACATCGCAGGCAATACACCATCACATTTTAAGCAACAGCCTTAGATTTTACTTTTTTGATACTACTGACAACAGATTTATTTCAGCTAATATCCATCCAGGATGGAAGTGAAGGAGGCCACAGGCATAATGTTTATTCAAATTTCTTGTAATGCATAGGAACAAATCTATTTCTTGCAGTTATTTAATTGTGAAGACTTTCTTTCAGTATTATGACTATGTATGTAAGCTGATATATATATATATCTATATATATACACACACACATCTGCATGTATATATAGATATA
Organism: Rhea pennata; assembly: GCF_028389875.1. NCBI lineage: Eukaryota > Metazoa > Chordata > Aves > Rheiformes > Rheidae > Rhea > Rhea pennata. The sequence continues at coordinate 27,745,166 of NC_084665.1, read as the reverse complement.
AAAATACATATCTATGTTTATTATGTATCTTTGGAACAGACCATTCAAAACAAGTCTGAGAAATAGAATAACGCATTACTTCGACTCAGCTGCACTCTGTGAAAGGTTCTTGAGAGCTGACTGCAGAATCTTTTTCATTTGGCACTTTGCAGGTAAGAAACATGAACTGAATTCTGCAGGACAACTTTACAGAGCTGATACTGAGGGGGTGAATGTATTCTGTCATACAAAGGGATTTTAAACCTGTCACATTTTTTGGAGATAAGTTTCTATGCAACATTGCTTTATAAGAATGTTATACTCCCAATAACTGAAAAACTTGAGGTGAGATCAAGGAAGAGTGATAAAAATACTGCATCCTATGTAAAGGAAAGTTGCACCAAATACCAAATGATGCTGTGCTCTGAAGATGTAAGAGCGAGTAGCAAAGTGATTTCTAATAGTGCAAGAGACTAGTAAAGCCTTAGGCTTCTCCCAGGTAGTATCTTGGCCAGACTTTTTCAGTGTTGTTTACTTCAGCAGTCAGAATGCACCATTCCATGTGCATTTTAACAAAAGCATTTTAACAGTCTAATAATACTAGCACTTACTATTGCTTCAGTAGTACTGCGGTAGTACGACAGACCAGACAAACGGGTAAAATGTACCTGAGCACCTGCACATCTGAACAGCTAAGGAAGCTGAGGAAGAAGAAAGTAAAGTACATCTTTTTAATATTGCTCTAATTGAGGTATTTGGTATTTGGTGTTGAAGTATTTGAATTTTCCAGGGTCCGGTAAAAAATGAAGTTAAAATGTCCTTTAGCTTCAGGGGAATTCTAATCAGATTTTATCCTGTGTACGTACTTTTCTCTTAAGATCTGCAGAACGAACATATATCTTGAGCCAATAGCAGAATTTGGCTTAATAAAGAAAGTGAATGGAATGTGCAGGAAGCAGAGATACTTTACAAATACATAAATCATCCAGCTAAACAAGCAAAATAGTTAAGATCTGTCACAATCCTTGGAGAATCGAACGCAGAATAGCAAGTACAAACTATGCGGGTACAGTTCCCCGATCTAATATGTTTGTAACCCTCACAAACTCAGCTGTTACAGATGTTAAAAGTGGTATTAAAAAGAAGGGTTCATCGAATAAACGGTTGGCGGTGATTATCATGACCGACTTCAGTCCAAGGCGTGCTCTAGGAAGCTGACTGTCCTTACAAGAGAGAGCAAGTTTACTAGGGCCTTTTAGTAGACTGGCTGACACTGTTGAACAAATGGGCACGCTTCTGAGCACAAAAACCCCTCATGGAGTTTGAGAAAGAAACAGCAAATGTCAAGTCAAATACAACTTGGGAGTGATTGCTCCAAGCTTCACTTACATTGCTCAGTTAAAGAAGGGCTTGTATTTTCCAGCATCACAGCCATTTACAGTACATTCCCTTTGGTTCCTAGTGGTTGATTTTGCAAATGCCTTCTCATACAAGGAATTCCATTGACTGCAATGGGAGTCCTCATATCAGCATGTTTTTTCAGGATTGGGCCCTAAGCTGCACGTTTTTTGAAGCAGGAAATCCTCTTTATCTGTTTTGTAAAAGATAATAAATAATAATCCTGAGGGGGACAACTTACAAGAAGTGAATGGCTTAACAAAACTTCCATCTGGCACATACACAAAATTAGTTTTCTTTAGACTCCATGTTTTCTTCCAGTTTTTGCAGAGGAGGGATGAAAAGGGAAGCTGCAGGGGTGGGAGAGTTATAAATGACATTTCCTGAAAAATATCTGTTAGAATAGATTGTTTTCCTCTAGATTTCTCTCCATCATCAGAAAGTAGCTGTTTGTCGGCGTGCTTCTTTAACCCTACGACCACACTGAATCATTACTTTTTTTTATAGCATAGCATAAACAGCCTCAACGTAGAGAGCCTAAGGACTAGCCTTGCAACAAATTTCTTGAGCTCCTGCTACAGCCCCAGAAGGCACAAGAGAAGCCTTCGGAGGCACCTCCCATGCCATTGCTATCGCCACCCCACAGAGGTGAAAATCACGCCATCCCCTTAGAGCTGCCAACACATAAAATATACAAACCCATGGCTAATGATCTTAACAGAGACCTGATTCCGGAGCCTTTTGTGTCACCTGCTTTCACATTTACCCTCTTCTCTGCAGCTATGAGCATTATAAACTTGATTTTTTTTTTTTAATGCAAGCTTCATTTTTTTGAGTAACCAAGCTCTCCAGAAAGACAGTAAGGCTCGTATAGTTATGCATGCCTCTGAATTACACAGCTCCTGGAGTCAGCTGGAGAGGAGGCAGGCCAGCCTGGTGGCCCTGGCCCACACAATGGCAACCCACTGGTCCCACCGTGCTGCTCGGTGCTGGGTTGCCTCCCAGCCATCTACAGCCTTGCTGGGAGCCATGGATTAGCCCCAGAAAAAGAGCGCAGGAATGAAGGGCAAAGCCACGGGAGCGCTTTCCCTGTGCTCCTGTGATGTGTGCAGCATAGCAAACCTGGGGACTGCTCTGGTGCTGGGGCAATTTGTCCTGTTTTATTCAACTGAACTTATTTGCATATCTGAAGTTAATCTTTTTTTCACTACCCCAGCAGCAAATATACCCCAAGAAACAAACTGAAACATTGAGTAGAAAATCGTATCTTTGTGTATGCTCATCACCGAAGTCAATCACTATAAAAGATATGACAAATTATGTGATTCTTTCTCAAAATTAAATCTTGTGATGTTTATGGAGAGCATAAGGATACTTATGCCTTTAACGCAACAAGCCTGCTTTCTATTTATATAGATGAGTGAAACATTGCCCTGGCATTACACAGAGCGAAGTGTGCAAGTTCTAAACCCGTCCATAGTCCCTGGATGTAAGAGTGCATTCATATGTTTGTGTTTAACATGAACAAATTTATGATCTGATGTGGATTCCTCTGAGTACAGATGTATTCCAACTATTTGCTGAATCCTAATTTTGAAGGAACAAATGTGAGTACTTTAGGGGGGAAAAAAGCTATTTTTTTATTTATTTTGAAGGTTTTCAGTGCAGGTTCTTTTCGGGCTTGGGGAGGGGGAGGGGGAGATTTTTATCCCTGAAATATTAAAGGACACAGGTAGTAAGAACCAGTGCATTAACAGAAAGTCAAGATTGGGAAAGTAAGCAAAGGAATCATGACCTATTTTTCACTGTTCCAATTGCAGATAGTCCAAGTTTTGCAAACACTGCAAACAGGCACACACACGAAGAGGTCCTCTTTTGCTGCCGACGTCGCCAAAAACTGCATAAAGTAAAATCCACACCATTAACCGCAAAGTCATTTTAGACAAAGTGGCACATTTTGTGATTAGGGCCTCCATGGGAAGACAGAGAAGGAGAAACAAGTTGCTTCTTACACGTAGCCATGCTTCTGTTAGTGAAGATTTTCCCCACACTTTGAGGAATCCCTCTGGCTGTTAATTCAGCTTTTGCTCTGAATTGCGTATAGATGCCTGCTGTCCAAAGAGGACACAAACCTCAGCGGCTCGCTGTGGCCACAGTCCCTTTCTTTCTGCCCATTTCCCTTGCTGTTAGGTCCCCAGCTACAACGGGCACCCTGGCTTCCCTGGGGCTCGGACAGCTCAACCCTAGAGCCTGTGCGCGCCGACACCGTGGCTGTAGCTTGCTGTTCAGGTGAGCAAGAACTATGTTAGAATAGGACGTGCTTTAGGCTCAGGATCAGAGTTTGCACCCGAGGCCAAGTCGAGGGAAAAGTCTGATGTTTCCATAGTCACGAGAAAGGTTTCTGATCATGCTGCTATGTTCCCCATTTCCACAGTGCCGGTAATCTCACAGATCAATCTGATTTTCCTGACACTTCTGCCATCTTGAAAAGTGGGAAATGGAGATGGGCAGCTATTTGTGCAGTTTTAAATATGCTCTGGAACAAGAAGCAAAGCAGATTTTGAAAAAAAAAATTGAATCTAAGCACTTCTTTAAATCTAACGGGGGATTATATTCCTAAATTTTATTTTGTTCTACTTCTCATGCATATAAATACATATTTTTCAATAATCAGTCATCTGCATCAAACTTACATGTCCCAGGGTTGTTTCCTTTTATGTAGCTGGCCAAATTCCATTGATTTCAGCTGGAAGAGGGTCAGAACTAACGTGCGTTACTGAAAACATCCAAAACTGTGTTCTGGCTGGTGGTTATTTAAGGAGCTACGGACCTTTTAACAATCCAAAGCACATAACCTGCCTTTGATATGCCGTAATCTGCTTGCACATCAGAAAGAAAATCTATTTCATGGTGTGTGTCTCCCTGAAATACCCTTTTGATTTAAACGTTCTGTTCACTGATAAGCAATTGCATCCTTTTGCTTGGAGACCTTGCCCTGTGTGCAATCCAGCACCTTATTCCTGAAGTCTCCTCTTCGATGCAAATCCTACAAATCAACTAGCTGAACCACACTTGACAAAATTTTTTGGCTGTCCCTGGTTGTGCTCATTACTGAAACCAGAGGGTATTTCAGTTTCGGGGTCCAAGATTATGAGCAGCAATCATTTATGAAATGATCTAGAAAAGAAAGACCAAATGCTGCTTTTAATTGAGTCAAGATGGTGCTTTTTCCAGGAGGAGCAATAGAGGAAAAGTATTTACCTTCGGATCATCTGATGAAGCACTAGGTTCTCTTACTACCAGGCATTTGAGCCATGAACGAAGCCACTTTGTAAGGGAAGTTCAGCGTTGTTACTGAGGGACAGTACTGATGCAGCACATATATGAATTAGATGCAGTTCAACCAATTTTACGATATAAAGAGCAATACTAAGGATGTACATTTCTCTACTTGCCAGAGGTGGAAACCCAGAAAAGCCACAAACCACCGACCCTCTAAGTGTGTCCAGTAAAAAAGGAACCACACGGATATTGCCTTTATGGTGACCAAGAAGATCTGCCTCTGGGATGCTGGTATGGCAGCAGCAGGAGACGGATGAGACTCCCGTAACTCTTCTGTACGGACTGTGTAACTAACTTACAGCTGAGAATAAGGCGAATGGAGGTTAGGAAAGTCAAAAAATCTGGGGGCAATGGTGCTCTTTGCCAGAGGCTTTTAGGCTGTGTGCCTAATTCCCTTGGAGAATAATGAGAGAAGTTAGCGAGAGCAAAGATAGTCATTTATTTTCAAAAAGTAAAGAGTTTGAATCCCTGTTTAAAGGCCAAACACCCATCATCTGGAAGACAGGCTCTTATTTTTTTGAGATAACATACTTTATGTTTCTGGCAAGTGATCCAAGGTAGGAATTTTTCAAGCTCATTGTGTTTCAAGTTTTTAACTTCAATTCACTCTGCTACTCTCAGAACACAGCACATATACGTACCACAAAAATCTCAAATTACCTACAGCTTTGATACATATGCTACCAGATAAATCACTGTAAATACACATATATTTTTGTGTATTACTCTTCTCTAAGGAAGCCTGTGAGCCTGTGCAGTCACACATTTTGTCTTCCTCTCAATTCTGAAATCGTTCTCAAATTTCAACCACATTTGACAAAAGAGTACAAGTTGCAGAGATAACAAAGTTCCTAGAAATACTGTGAAAATCAGTAGCTAGACAGCAGCAAACAAGAGGGCAGACAGGATTTTGGAATGAAACATTCTGTTTAGCATTAGGAGCCTGGCCAAGCAGCACCAACAAACCAACAGGCAGGGTCCAAGTAGTCCCCAAAATACATGACAGGTATTGTCTCTTCGTCATTAAGATGTCGCGGGGGGGGGGGGGTTGCAGTGCAAGGGATTTAAAGGACAAAAAGAAATCAGTCAAAAGGAACCCATGCTTCACTTGAGCTGCTGCTTACAGGACCACTTACTCAGGCGATGCTAATGGCTTCTCACTGCAACTTGTTAGTGCATGGGGGCATCGGTGTTAATTATGCATCTTCCTTTTTCACCGCTCTGTTCTGCTCTCTGATGCCACAGAAAGCAATTCGATACGCTCAAGGAGGTAGCGTAATGTGCTACCAAATGTGCGTTGCGTTCCACAAGGACAGACCTTTTCTTTGGACTGTAAGCCACTTAGTGCCTGGTTTGAAGGAAGAACAAAACACTACAGCATCATGTTCTCTGGAAAATACCCTGCCTGCAGCTGCATTGTTTTCAAAATTGGATTCAGAAAATAATTAGAACAGATGATCATCTTTCCCGATCCTTCAGATTTACGTTGAAGGTCAACAGTGTTAACCCATAATGGGTTTGACCTAAATAACTAGCCAAGGTAAAGCACTTGCATACCAGTATAAATTATATACATACCTAAAAGAGGACAAATAACAAGTCTTCACAAATTCGCCTTGTCCTTGATTTCCCAAAGTCACCTAAAAGCTCATTGTAGGTTAACACAACAAAATGACAGTTACAGGCCTTGCCCTGAAATGCACATATTAAGCAGCTATCATTTTCTAACTGTTGCTGAAAAATAATATAGAATAAATCTTTTTGTTTATGATCTTTTTTAAGCAGTAAGATAGTGGATTTCATGAATCTGCCCACATTTTATTGCATTATAGACTATACAGCCATGACTTTTTTGGCACAGATTATTACTGGGTCACCAAGTATCCCTAAAGAAGATGAAAAAGTAATTGCAATAGAAGTGGTGTATTTGTCCACAGAATAATATTACAAGAGATTTTCAATGATAATCTAGAAAAGAATTGGTGCATTTCTAGGCTCAGGTGTAACATTAAGGAACTAATCCATATTCTGTTGAGAAACTCGTGGAAAGCTTCATCTTAAGTTCAGCTGGAGCTAGTTCTGGCTAAAGGAAAATTTCTAAGGCATCACTAAAATTCATATTTTAAAGCTTCTAGTGTGTCCTCTACCAAGACGAATAAATTTGTCTAAAACATCACACCAAAGTACAATACATACTTGTAATAAGGAATAAACCCAGTTGTACTAATAGATGCTTAACTGATCTTCCATAACACGTAGTTGCGTAGATCATAGGGCTTATCTCAAGAATTTGCAGGCTTATGAATTTTCCAAGTTATCCTTGAGATGTTCTTTAGAACAGAATTCATTCATTAACCCAAAATCTGCCTACAGCTGTTGACCTGGTAGGTTTTGTCCAACTTTCCAGTCTACATCTTGGTCATAGTCGATTCTGCCAGTAAAAGACATTTCCTGGTTATTTCAGTTGGATTCTGATGCTTAATCTGTTAGGTAACCAGTTCCAAGAAATGCTTGTACATTTGCGGACAGAAATGCAAATCACTTTGCACAGTAAAATTCTGAGTGGAGTTAAAAATGTAAATAACCTTAGCCCCATGTATTCCTGAATTGGGACTTCTGCTTTTAATGTAAAGAAATTCATTTTCAAACTCTCTGAAGATTAACCCAAAACTCATTGTAGTTAATGTTATTCCTGTCAGTGAGTCTACTCAGTTTGGACCTGTCTTTTTTTCCGGTCATGTTGTGATTAAAAAATAGAATGTCTGCCTTCACTTCAGTTTCTTGGGGAGCGAAAGGAAGCTGATTTATTGCATATAGATTGTCTAAGACTATTATAATACATATTTGGTTGTGCATGAGTGTTCTGTGGTTGCATGGAATAAATAGTACAATAACTGAAAGAAGAACAGTGTATCTTATTTGTAAAGGAGAGTGTTTATAGTTTTATCAGACAAAAGCAACTTTCACTTGTCTCTTAGAAGGGAATGTGGTAAATCCACTTGATCCAGTGCATTATGCAAATATAGTAAACCTTTGAAGATTTTAGGCAATTCACCTAGCTTTTCCTAACCTTCCTTTCTGAGGATACAGTGTATCGGTCTCTGAAACCACTTCTACAAGGCACAATGTATTAAACTTTTTAAAGATTATTTGCGGAAAAATGGTTTCTTTGTCATTCAAGATGTGTTTTTAGGCCTATAATTTCCTTCAAGTGAGCACAATTCCGCTAACAGCAATATATTATTTTGACAGTAAGTCAGTTGGCATAAGACTTCATTGTGTATGCCTTTTGTTTATATAATCCTTCCTAACAGTAACAAGGTGTTTACTGTTCAGCAAACACATTTTATTTTAACTGCCAACAGTAAAACTGTCTGATAAAGTTTGATTTAGCTAAAGAAAGCAAGTTCTCATTTAGCCCAAATAAATCCATGGTGCTATAGACAGCTGTTTGGAGTACATAATCCCCCAAGCTCTTACAGCAAAGCAACTCTTGCTGTTGAATGAGCGAGAGAGAGCAGGCTCAGCTGTTCAGGATGTGCTCCATTACGACTGTAATCTATAGCATCGGACTGTGGATGTGTTGTGAGAGCGTTGCTCACATTCAGCTGCGGCGAAGCGAACCCTCGTCTGACAGATGCTCTGTAGACTGACAGCTGACGCTGTAATCTGTGTTCTCTAGATTTTTTCCCCAAACACGCTCTGCAGTCCGGATCGATGCGGCCCGACTGTCTGCTTCGCCCCGTTCGCCTGCTAAGAGATCAAAATCTAATACTGTTCCTGTGAGATTCTCAGGGAGTTAGCTGTCTCCAAGTGGGAAAAGTTCAGATTTCAGAGAAACAATGAACACAGACACTTCTCAAAATTACAGCATTTTGCTGCTTGGGAGCGAGAGAGGAATTAGTAAGGCTCAAGGCATTTTTTTCTTCCATTCTATGGCTGACCTTATCCTGGAGAAATTTACCAAAGCAATGTGATTTTTAAGGCTAATATTATAAAACTTCTGAGAGCCGCAGGGGAGAAATAGGTGAGCTGTCGCAAGGAGTCCTAGAAATTGTTTGTAAGAAATGCAAAATGAAAAAGAGTCTAACATTTGCTTCCTGCCAAAATCAGAATATGCCGTGAGAATACGCACCCAGGCAGAGGTCAGGATATGCATAAGAAACTAATGCTACACTTTCATTTTAAAGAAAAAGCTGCAGAACGATTCATTTTATTCTAACCATTATAGGAATGTTCTAACCTTAGCCTTAGCCTACTAGCGAAGCATTTTTCCTCTTTGTTTCTTCTTTTCTAGAACTACTTCATCAACACTGCTCCCACTCTCCTTGAAGTTAATAGCAGAATTGCTGTAATTCACTGAGAACAGAAGCTGGCCCATAAAGTGGTTGTGGTTTGGAAAATGCTTTCAGGAATGATAATTAGTTCAAAGCTGAAAAGCAGTCACCTACCTGCAGTGAACATAAGGAGCAAGCACAGAAACGACCACAAGCTGGTTTTGAAGTGTGTCGGGGAGGTTTACCCAAGATCTCTGTACTGAAATTTAGTGACAATTGGTTTGTTGTTTTATTCTCTTTTATTAGTTGTGCCATCTTCAAACAGCCTAGGTGCCAAGATTATAAGCTCACAATAGACGTGGGAGTTCCTGGAAGGGCCAGCTAGCTCTGCTTCTGATTTTCATCCTGCCACAGCACACATTGCGTGGAAAGACAAACAGATGTGTGTGCCTTCCTGCAGAAGGATTACCAGAGGAGGGTTAACTGCAGAGAGCTGAAATTCCTCTTTCTGAACGAGCACAGTTTTGTGTTTTCAAAGAGCATCTTGTGGCCACTTTTGGACTTTCAGTGTATTGATTCACTCCTTGTTTGGTTAGACTTTGCCTTTAAACTCAAATTGCGTTAGTGTTTTGTAAATGTATATGTAAAAGGTAAATGATTACGTGCAAACTGAATCAAGGCTACTCATTAAAGATACAAAAAAGGGAATATCTGGCAAGATGTAGCAAGAGAGGAAGGCAAATAGGCAAGTGTGTTTATAATATGATTGGGAAACCAAGTAAATGTCACCAAAAGTTATTTAGGATGATCTGTTGAATTTATTTTTTCTCTAGTTTCTACAAACTGCTGTTGTGTACTAACTGTTGAACACACACGCACCGTGTACATGACGTGCTGGAGAGCAGATGCCCTATGTCTTTGCGTAGTCACACCAGGAAGGCCAGTTATCTCTACAATACCAGTCCTGACAGCAATGAAAATACCATTAAAAAAACATTGGCACTGAGCAATATAGCTTAAAAATGCTGCAAGCTTTTTTTTCCCCTTACAGCAGCTTTGCTGAAGTAATTGAATTTGTATTGAACATTGCAACGCACAATGTTACAGACTCATTAGGCTGCTTGCAGCAGACTGAGCCAGCAAGGTCCTCAGTTCATGTCAGTTTAATTGATGCCATGCTTAAATATCTGGTGCATCTAATTTATAAATGAGAAAGACCTTGTACAGGAACACACTGCTGTTACTTAACTGTATGTCATTATCTAATCAATAAAATCGTATATTAAACACTGAGCACTCCAAAGAAAAAGGATTTAAGGATGATTACCAAATCAATGCGCTCATCAAAAAATCAATAAACATTAAAACAACATACTCAATGGTTTACAGAGCTCTTTATTGGAAAGGCATGCCCTTGCTTCACATAAATGAATATAGCTCCATTTAGCAAAGCCACTAAATTGCCCTGCTTTGTACAAAAAGCTAGCAAAATCTCATCAGTGTCGACAGCTGAAAGCAAAAGATGGTGAAATCCCAAAGAGAAAAAAGGCAAAGATCAAATCTGGCCATCAGTCAGGTGTAAGATGCAGATGGCCCATAATCGGATAACCCAAGCCATGTATCTCATCACAAAATCACCCCAACATTTCAGAGAAGGCTCCTCATTTTATCTGATGCTTATAGAATCATAATAAGCAGTTTTTATAAGCTCTTGGTTTCCCTTTAAAGCCCTTAGTTACTATCACTGAAAGTTAGTATCACCTCTGGTGATCACTCACCCGCTGACACTGATGTTAGCACACAAACAAGAAATTCTGGCTGCAAATGGCTTAACAATTGCAGTTAGGCTGATAACAGAGTCTCTTCCAAACAGAGGAGACAAAACTGTCTGAAATAAACCTAGTGAGCCTCTCAAACAATTCATGCCTTAAGAAACACTCTGCCCATGAGTCTGTGGAGTCTTGGCCCATGTAAACTGCAATCTGGGTATAAAACATGTCTGAGGAAATGTCTAGGGTAATTTTTTTTTGTTGTTCCACAGAAATCTAACAATAGTAATGCTCCAATTTTCAGAGAACCTTTTAGCTAAGGATTTCAAAGCCTTTTCCTGTCATACTCCCACTTTACAAAGGGAAAAACTAGGATATCAAGTAGTTCATAGCTTAGAGTCAGCTTTGTCCCACTCAAGGTCTTAACACAGCTACAGAGAGGGTTCATGCAGATTTGGGGACAAAGGCTCTGCGCTGTGTTCATCTGCCCCTGCTCAGATCTGCCAGGGGCGCTGCCAGTGTGCCGGAGTCTCAGTGGGTCAGTGCCAACATACCTCCAGCTTCTCCCCAATCACTTCTCAGTCCCTCCAGCAGAGCAGGGAATTTGGTTGAGGACATCCCCGTTACACTCCTCTTATTCCAAGGTAGCAGGAAGCCAACAGGAGAACCAGGAAAGTGGAGGAAGGCAACTGTCAGCAGCAGCCACACTGGGACCGCTCTCAGCACAGTGGTTACAAAACAGCAGTTTAAGATGCAACCAGGGAATGCAAATACACCAACAAATCCAAACGTAAATGACCTTCTTGACAAAGATGTTCCTGAGGCTCTGACTTGCAGTAGCTAAGTGCCATAAATAAGTCAAGAAGAGCTGCTGGCTTCAGGGGAGACACAAGAACTTAGATATTGCTCTAAAATAGAGCTGATGTCCGCAAGCCAGCTGGCCTAAGACCAGGCATAGTCTGTTCCTATCTAGCAGACCTTGGAGAATGTGGTAACACGTGCGTGCTGCAGATCTGCAGCAAAAGCAGGAAACCCCTCAGCTCACTGATGCTTTCAAGTATACAAGAAAAGTGGGTCTGAAGTTCAACCTTTCTCCTGAAGGTCTGCCAACAGCCTCTAGGAAAACTTAGACAATACTTATGTTCTGCTTTGGGGACTGAAATATTTTGAAGACTTCATCCATTATTCTGTAGAAGGGAAGATTTTTATTCTTCTGTAGTGAAATACATAATCATCAGCACCTTAGAATAGAGAAGTCTGTCTTTAAATACCTCATTTGAGGAACACTTTCATCATAGACTTTTGTGATTAGCAAGAAAGACAGACCCTTTCTCAATCTTAGAAACTTCTTAAGTATCTTTACAGCCTTCTTTATAGCTGTTTACCTCTACCATTATACACTACCAAGTCCTGCCGAAAGTTGTTAAGAAGGCCCTATACAGACTAAATGCAGCCTGTAGAGATTGTGGAAAAACATCACAGGAAAGATAGCATACATCACTATAAAATAATTTAACTCTTTTAGAGAGTAATCCAGGCATATCTGCTTTATGCGCACACTGCAAACACTATATTAACTGTGGCAGTAGAAGTACATCAAACAAGAACCAGATACATCACAGAATTCTTTACTGTTAGGATTTTTTATTAAATTTTGCAATGGGCTTTATATTATTGTTGTTTTGAAATCTCAATGAGCTTTCTTTCTTTTCAAGACTGTGCACATGTGATTACCAGCAATGCATATTCAAACAGAATACATGCAAATACAACCAAGTTTGGCAATATTTTCAGGTCTGGCCTTGAACTTCAAGCTTCAAATATATCTTTAATACCTACTCATTGTCATTATTGGAGGCAGCATCTATTAGTTCTTTGAAAGAGCTAGGGATGGAAGACAGCTGCCATACCATGAAATGAAACAAGGTTAAGGCGAACAATATTTCACAGTTGAGTATCTGTAAACAACTTCACATTGTGGGGTTGCTTATCCAGTTCCTTTAGGAAATTATTTTGTTGTCCAAAGCAAAAAAAAAATACAGAGGAATTTTCACCTGATACTTAACCTAGGTCTTCGTCTGTACCGAATTGTTTCCTTCCCGTAGAGCTGCCAGTCAATAGCTCCTCTTTCATCTATGTTATGACTGCTGCAGAGAAGACTGGTACAAAGACAGTCAGGGGTGTTTTGCTTATTCTGTTGCCAAAGCTTCAGCTTTGTAGCTTCCAGTGTAAATTTTGCATGTCTCAGGGACCTGCAGTTGGCACAACAGAATACATATTATTTCTTATCAAAAGCAGTCTTATTTGTCCTGTATAACTGTTGCATATACAGGTGCATATAAAGTCACAAACTCAATAAGACCAAAGAGGGTATACACACATCCTTGAGTCCTGACAGTGGTATGCATTTTGGCTACAGCTGTGTACGTGTTTACATAGGCATGTACATATGTGTTCTGTCTTCATATGATGTTACCGCATGCAGGACAGCTGAAGCTACAAGTTTATTCTTCTGCATATTTCTGTGACAGAAATGTGGAAGCTCTCCTCTGATTAAGCAGAAGTTTCACAATACTCTTTATTCCTCTCCGTCCAGACAGCAATACTTTCAGCATTTCAATATCAAGACTGCAATATTTACAACTAGACCATCCCTTCCCCTTTCTAGTCTGGGATTTCTGAGCCCCTGCTTGGAGTCTAATGCATGCATCCATTTCTCCCTTACGTGGCTAGAAAGGAAGAACTGTAGCCTTGCCCTAAGCTTTTATGCATTCCCCCCCAGTGGTCTCGTGTTCCTGAGAACAGAAAGTCTATGCAGTTTTCTAGGGCTCCTTTTCAAGGAGCTATTGGTCCAGACCTGATCTTGGCTTACACTCCACATTGGAATAATAGCAGAGAGAACAGAGAATCTGCTCTTGTGTTTTATTTTGTATTTTATGATTTTTTTTTGCATTCAAAAGCAAAATGCACAGGTGCATGTGCTCACTTCTAGGGGAACAAACATGCTTCTTAGAGATTCTCAGATGAAATTACCTCCTCAGAAATCAAGGGAAGTCTTGCCACAGTTCTTACTGGGACCACCTCTCCATCCATTGTATCCAGTGCAAAATGCCCATCTTCACATCAGCACAGCATAGGAGTATAGGAGAGCTCAATATTCTTTTCTTTTTTTTTTTTCTTTTTTTTTGTTTTTTTGTTTTTTTGTTTTTTTGTTTTGGCAAATGAAAATGTCACTCAGATGGAACTGGGCCAAATTCTCTGCTATGGAAGAAAGAGGACATTTGTATAGACTTCAGGGTACAGCTTTGCATTTGCAACAGTAAAAAATGTGGCTGAATGTTTTCTTGATCTCATTTTTTTAAAAATATGTTTATTTGATTTTATTTTGCCAGCAAATTTATTCAAGTATGATTTATATGTAATAATCCCCATATTTTTTTAATTACTTTGCCATAAAACCTGAATAACTCTCCCTGCTTTGATCTTCAACACATTCTGGAGAATACTGCAGCAGGCATGCCTAAATCAGTTAAGCCATGCACAGAGCTGTTCCTGGAGGGAAGCTTTCCCACATCAGAAGATTGTGTAATAAAACTTAACACAGCTCATTAATTTTCTCTCTTAACCAATGCATCTGACAAGAAGTGACTTTGAAAACCTAAAGGAATGACACAACTCTTATGCCTTGCGTGAAACATCTGTTTCCAGCTCCTTTGCTATTAAATTGACATCTTTTTATTTGAAAAGTTCCTTTTATTTCCCAACTTCCTGCAATTGGTAATGTATATATCCCAAAGAGCTTAAATTCACAGCTTTTAAAACTTGATTAACTAAATGCTGGGTTATGCCTGTCCCAGAGGAAAAATACTTCTCTCTTCACAGACAGATTAAGTGGTACAACTATGCTTTTTAATCAATTATTAAGAATTTGTTTGTTCAAGCAATGTCAGACTTCATAAAGCATCAAAACAGATTTCAAATCCCCAAATAATGTAAACACCAGTGCGATTGCATATGAAAAATATTAGCATTCTAGGATCTGGAAAATTGATAGAATGCTAGCGAGCCACACTAGCTCTCCTGTCCACGAAGGCCACAAATAATATCATGTTTCTCTCCAAGTATGAACACTTTCAAAGCTAGTCACAAAGGCAAAAGTCTTGCGTGAGGCATTAAGGTGATTTTCAGCAGAGGCAAAGCATCTTCTTTACTGTGATCATCCCCATATTCATGTTCTATTGCTCCTTTTAATTTGCAGTTGCAAATTAATATTGAGGAATATTGAGGAACAGATGACAAAAAGTCCCCAGCAAAGTTTTTCCAGGCCATCTCAGGTTACTTGTAGATATCAAGCGCAGCTAAATTCTGGAAGCTGATTCAGTTCTATTCGGAAGAACAGGACCAATATATTTAATAAAAAATATTAAATATATTTACTTAAATATATTTAATAAAAATAAATATAATAACAAGAAGAAATGTTTTGTAAAGAAGTTGAGTATTGTTTTGGTAACTAGCAAACCAGCTACACCTTACTGATTAATGCAATATCGAGACCTTTGAATCTGTTTATACTGTCCTGCACCTTCACGAAAAATTAAATCTTCAGTGTAATTTAGCAGCAACAGAGTTGGTCTCCAGGTGTGATGGATTAGCATCCATAAGCAAAGAGAAAAGTGCTACAAAACAGATAAGGTTGCATTTAAAAAAATAATAATATCGTGTAATTTTTTTCCACAGAGCAGGGAGCAGGGATCAAGGAGGATTTAAGAAATTAAAGATTCTCTGCAAATGCTTATTAACGTAATCATTAGCCAAACAGGCTGTGCCAATTCTGTTGGTTGAAGAGATAGTCAAATGCAGGTTATGAATTATTTCCCTCAGGAAGGAAGGCTTATTAACTGGAATCCGCAGTAAAATGAGACTCACAATCTTCATCATCAGAGAATTCAGTAAGAAACATACCATGTCTGC
Source organism: Rhea pennata (assembly GCF_028389875.1). Taxonomy (NCBI): domain Eukaryota; kingdom Metazoa; phylum Chordata; class Aves; order Rheiformes; family Rheidae; genus Rhea; species Rhea pennata. The sequence goes on along the minus strand of NC_084665.1, from coordinate 27,729,427 downwards.
CTCATACTATCTTTGAGGAGATGCATTTTTCAAAATGATCCAAAAATTGTCAATGAAGACCCAGTCCTGGAAGCCAGTGAATCTTGAAATGTGATTTTAAGGAAGATTAATTGGGAAGCACCCTGAAATCTCACCTGCCTGGGCCAAACTATTTGTTATGTCCGCACAGAAGCCTTTGCTGGCTTCGGGTCTAAAAGCGAAGCAACCAGGAATAGCTCAGCTATCAAGAGGAAGCTCTCCCTCCTCTTCCTTCTCCCTCAGCTGTGTCATCGGACTTGCCCAGTGCATGCATCCGAGCCCAGTACTCACTTGTTCCTGTGAACCTGGGAGTTGCTCATTCTCTTTGTCCAGTTTGTAGAGGAAAAATGTGAAGTTTTGCCAGTTCTGTTCTCACCCCATCAGCCCCAAATATGGGCCATTTTATTATGCACTCTGTAGGGATTTCTTGCATTTGAAGGAGTGAGTTAGCAGGTCGTTTAAACTACTTTACTCTGTGATAGAAATGGTGCCCACTATCAGAAAAGCATGAAGAAAAAGCATGGTTGTACCAGACTTGTGATTAATGTCTTGAGTTTACAGGCCCAGTTACATAAAAAATGTGCAACAAAAAGACAGGAAAAAAAGGGGAGGGGGACAAAAACTGTGTCTCTTCTACCACTACCAAGCTATGCAATAAGTGGGAAAATAAGGCAGGACGTGTGCAAGATGCACATAGCTTGCATAATTTACAGGAGCAGGGGATCTCAGCAGAGTGAGCCAGAGATTTCTGACATGTGAAGAGGAATGCTCTTTTTAATCCATGCAGTTTGCTCATTTTGGGGAACAAGGAAATGGATGAAAAGTACCTTATAATATGAGTCAATCCTAATATTTGTTCTTTGATGCCAGCCCGGTCCATTGCTGGGACTTTCAAAGCATGGCTTAGACAAACATGCAGGAATAAACTTGCATCTGGCCTGGAGCTGCTTTCCTGCCCTCTTCCAGCCCTCTTTTCTACGATTCGGCTATTCTTCTTTGAAGAGATCATCATATTTCCCATTTCCACTTATTTTCACACAACGGAGAGAGTCAACCTTCCTAACCTTATGTGTTTCAGATCAAAACCTTTACGGAGTGGGTCACCGAGACGAGTTGCCCAAGGACCTGGGCTGCCTTGCAGCTGAATCCCAAGGCACCGTGGTGACACCAGCATTGGCAGCTGTAGCCCACCTGCTCCTCAGTCCCACGGGAGGGGCTTCTGCTTGCCCCAAAACCTCTGTGCTGGCCAAACACATGACAGAGACCTAGTTTGGGATTCACACCTGAACTGCTTAAGCACATCAAGAACGTTACAGATCAGCCACCCTGGCCCCTATGAAGCAAGTGATTAACATCACCATATTATCAGTGCAGAAATAACTAACTTGCCTGTGTTCATATAGGACGATAATGGCCAAATTGTAGTAAGATCCAGATTTGCAGCCTCCCAGTCTGCCACACCACAGAACTGTGACATATTTCCATAAGCTGTGCCCTGGCCTTGAAGAAAGGGGGAAGAGACAGGGAAATATCATGAACTAAAAAATAAGTGAGCAATGTAAAGCAATAGAAATGTCTCTTTTGAGGCAGTGGTTTAGTGTTTGAAAGTTTTAAGGAAAATAAAGGAACTGTCCAAACTTTGCAGGAACAATTTCCCTTTCAGGGGTCTGAGGAGAGAGAGAGAGATTCATATGGCAAAGGATGAACGCTTTCGTCTGGGTTATCTTTCCTACTTGCATAAAAAGGAAGCAAAATAGAAACTGCAATTTGGGGAACTGGCTTGGGGTGCGGGAAGAGACGGAAAGACAAGGTGAATCATGTTGAATATAAAGGCTTATAGTCATTCCTAGCAGGATCCTGTCCGGTTGGCACACGACGTTCCTATCACAAGCCGCAACTCAGTGAGTTAGAGGGTGTGTTATTGCTCCAGCAATATCACCTGCAGGCCTATTTAACCTCACCGTAGGGACAGCAATTGTCTCCTAGTAAATCAAAGCACTAGAAAGTATTTGCCAAGGTTAAACTTAGTTTCACATGTCCTGCTTCTAGCTGATATTCCAGCCTGAACTGAGCCCAGACTGGTCATTTATAATGACTACCTGCAACAGGAAAAAAGCGGAAATTATCAAAATAAATGCAGGCTGACATTGGTGACACTGAGGACACTAAGGGAAAAAAGAAGAGAATGACAGCGAAACAGGCACCATGCAGAAAGCCAACAAAAAATGTAAGCACCACTTACTTTTCACTTATACACTGAAAGTAAATCACAGTCATTTGTAGAACTGGGTGTGAGCCATATGCAGAGAGCTTAGAGGAAATAAAATGCTACCCCAATCTCTCTCATATCTCATCCTCACATTTCACTCACCGCCAACCCTTTTCTTTCTCTTTTATCATTTTTCTCTTCCACTACAGCAAGGATTTAAAAAGTAACATAAAGTGTTTCTTTTAGTGTATTTTCAAACCTACATAATAGAAAACTTTCTGTGTTGTTTATAAGACCTTACTTATTGAGCCTTTAGATTTCATTTCATATACTGGAATGTGTGTCTTAGATATAAAACAACAGCACAAGCAAAGATTCTTATTCAAAGAAACTACAGATGATGAAAAGAACACTCTCTGTGGCTTACTAAAAGCCACATTACTACACAACGGGATTACACAGCATCAGTTCAGCCGATGGTTCTGGATTTACGATACAAGGCAAGCACATGCAAATTATAAGTCACTCATTGGTAGATGTCAGGAAACATAATTAGTTCCAGTAAAAAGTTGTCCAACAAGTCCAAGCTTATTGGAGAAATAATTTTATTATAGGGCAGCATGCACAACTTCAGCAAGAAACTACATTTACAAATGAAGTGAGACCAGCTTTGAGACCTACACGAATAGAAAAGTTGGAAGAATTGTCAATAAGGCATACAGATGATGCCAAGTTATTCTTGAAAGTGTGTATCTGCCAAATCAGTTGCATATACTGCATATCAGCTCGGTGATACAGGAAGAGAGACAGTAAAGCTGTGCCTAAGATGTGGGTGCCACTGGAATTCTGCAGCTGTGCTTCCACCATAATTAGAACCAGCACTACCGTGAACCATATAACCCTCAAAATGAAAGGAGAGACGATCTCTGAGGTCATCTGTGCTACCCTTTTACAGTTCTGGATCGTTTTTCCAAGAGGGCCTTTGAACCTTCAGATGCAGCCCAGCAGTTGCCAACATGCAGCACTGCCCCTTCTGTGGTTCGTCAGGGGCAGAGGCACTTTGTACTGCTTCCCCACTGACCTGGGAGGACACCACGGAGGTGCAAGCTCCCTCAGGCTCAGGTCTGAGGACGCACAGCACCAAAATATCAAGGTCCAGTTTAGGGTCAGGTAGTCAAGATTGCCTGTGTTCCACTCCATCGTAAATGTTTTATGTATGTCCTGTATTTTTAAGCAAATGCAATATTAACTTCCTTTGATATCTTAAAACTGTTACAACTCCGAGTACCTAACTAGGCTCACAGTACAAAGCATGGCCAATACCATTAATAAGCATCTCTTAAGCTGCTCTAAACAAACAGAACCTAATTCTTTTATATGACTGAATAATATAAATGAGCAAGAAGATGCAAGAAGTAGTGCTCATTAAATGCCTTTAATGTGTTTATTTTGTAGTAAAACACAACAGCTTGTAAAACTGTTTTTACAATTTTTGTGGTAACACAAGCCAGGAAGCACTTTAGTCTAGTTAATTCTATGAGACTGGTTAGAAAAGCACCATCATTTGGAAAAATTTAGCAAGTTCTTCTGTTTAGGAAAGTAATAGTAGATCTATGTCTTTATGGAATATGAATGGAGTAAAGAAAAAGAATGATATTGATATAGCTATTGAAATATTCAGTCAGCTAAATTTTATTTTTCATCTGGTGTTCTCATTTACATCTATGAAAAATGAATTAAAAAAATGCTATCATTTTGATTAGATATTTTTTCACAGCCACTAGGTAGAGAAGTATCTTTACTTCTACTAGGCAATGGGGAGCTCAGCCAGCTCTGCATACACTAGATTTATGCTTTCTCCTTGAACTGCTGACACATTTAAGTTCTCTTCCACACTGCCCCTACAACCTTGGGCATATCACATAACCATCTCTGCACTTCGGTTCCCATTTATAAAAAAGGGGTAATATTTTCTGGCTTGAAATGTCACAAAACTATATTCCTCGGAAAAAGTTTATCATTTATTTCAGCTTTCAAATCTCTAATCAATGAAATTCTACAGCTTATTAGAGGCATTTGTATACTTACTCTCTTCTGGCAGGAAGCCTGCGGATTTGCTTACAAGCACAGATCATTCTAACACATTAGTTAAACTGAATTTAGTTTAGATTTAGTTTTTAGGTACCTGTATTTTTTGTATATTACAGAAGGTTCACCCGAGAAGCAACAAAGTTTTAGAAGAAGCTTTTGGAATTAACTCATTCTCTTCTATTGGCATTTACATCCCCACTTCCAGTGGAAGTAGGAACTTGAGTAGGAAGACCTGGGAAAGCCAAAGGTGGGTGGCACGTGAGGAAGCAGTGAAGCAGCAAGGGGAAGAACAAGCCAAAGAAGGAAGCGAGCAAGACTAGCAATCACAGAGGACAAAATACTAAATTACAAAAACTGTCTTAAACCGAAGCTCAAGTTCGGCATTCTAAACTGACAGGAACAAAGTATTTTGCTTTTACTCTCACATTCAGCGATGCTGTTAGGCCTCGTTGCCACACATAATCCATTCATAAAACATTATCCTTTACCAACAGAGACCTGTCGTTCAGGTTGAGCTAAGGCATTTTACACCATCTTAAGTTCACTCAGTCTTTTAAGGTCCAAGACTTGAAAGCTCCCCTTATTCCAAGCAAATCAAAAACTTTTCTCCATGAAGGAAATTTAAGAAGTTTCTACATAATGTAAGTTTTAATTAAGGTGTACCATGGTTGGTGCTACTGTAAAGGTTAAAAAAAAATCTTTCAAATATGGTCAGAGATGGCACTAAAAGGCCAATTCCTTAGGTCTGCTGCCTTGTGGCGGAGCTACTAGGACCACAGACACGGTCCTTGTGGAACTTCTCATGCCATCCTGGGGAGCAGAAACCCTGGAACAGTAGGAAAAGGGCTGAATGCATTTTTTTCCTTTAACTTTATTTTGCCAGGCAGGCCCATCAGTTTTGGTCCTGCACCCAACTTTCCATGACACGGATACAGGAAAATCTCTCCTCCCCCCCCCCCCCCCCCGAGAGTTTACTGTAGCTGTGTCCTGAGATGGCCTCCATACAGACTCTCATTTGTCATCCTCATGTCCCCCTCTCATATTACTGTCACTAGACAGCAATTTTCTGCTCTTGGTTTTCCAGGATAGCCAAGTTTCTTTCCTCCTCTGTTTTCTTCTCTCTATTTTGGGGTCTGTGAGGAAACGAGACATTTTGTACCAAGAAGGATGCTAACAATTGCAGACATTGCTTCGCTTCATCATTTTATCAGAAAACAGTGACAACAGTAAATTTGGTGTGGCAGCTGTAATGATGGGAATTACCCTTCTGAAAGAAAGCTCTGTAAGGTCTATAAAGCTCCCAATTTTTAAAGGAAATTTATTTTGTACTCTGGGGTATCTTAGGATCACAGGATAAATTGCAATGAGTGCTAAAAGAGCACAGGACAAGGTCTGGTGTCCCTCTGAGCTTGAGCTCTTTAGCAGACGTAAACAGGATGTTCAGAAACTGGGAACAGTTCATAAAAGGGTTTTGGAGAGATGGTTCTGTGGCTAGAAAAGCTGTCTTTTCCTGAAAGACTATAGAAATTCAAACTCATCCAAGATAATTTGAATGCTTGATTTGATCACAGTTCATAAGTTCATCCATGCCAAAAATATTTCTGATCATACAGATCATCAGATCTACTTTAAGCTCTTACAGAGAGATATGAAAAGGCCCAAATTCACACTAAAGCTAATGGGCATTTTCACCAGGGAGGTAAATAAGCTACTAAAATAGATTACTTGTGGACACAATATATTCCCTCTCACTTCAAGGCTTAACAGTAAAATCAAATGTTTTTCCAAAAGATCACCTTTGGTTGAATTGAAGTCTAGGAGCTTGATGCAAGAAAGGCTGGATGAATCAGCTGCCTTAGCTAAGAGGTCACCATTAGCATCTGTCCTCCATCCTTAAAATCTAGGAATCTGCTTAGCACAAAAGCTGCAATCTCATAGAGGCATTTACACAGCTTAAATAGGACTTACTTGATCATGCAAACACTGTCAAATTTAAAATATAAAGTCCTGCATGTGTGTATTAATGCATAAGGATGTCTGTCATCTGCATATGCCAGATGAGAGCACAGTCTGGCACCACTGAGATGACACAGTGCAAAATTTTATTGCAATTTCTTGTTACTTGCCAAAAATAAGTAGTAAATTTTGTGCTACACAAAAACTGAAAAGAAAAAAGAAAAGCCTGTTCCCAATAATTCATAACTGAAGATCCCAATTCTGCAAGCACACAAGGTTGTCAGTAACTTCATATCTTGTCCAGTTTGAATAACGAGTTAAAGCAAGGGCATGCGGCGTTCTTGTTTGGTAAAGAGGTCTTTGACTTATCAATATTTTCTGCTTCTAGCTTTAGACTTCCTAAAAGTAATCAGCAAAGGAAGGTAGAAAGCCAGTGAAAGAGCCCGGACTACAGTTCAGCAGAAATCAGGAAGAGATGGATTTTTCAGTCCCTCAGGAAAAAAAAAAAAAAAAAAAAAAAAAAAAAAAAAAAAAAAGACCAGAATATCTTTCACTGACCACCCATGTATCACAGCATCCTAAAATCAAAGGTTTTTTCTGGAAATTTCTGCTTAATAATAAAAACGCCAGAAGCTAGGCTATTGCTTCACAGTATGCACTTGGCTCATTTATTTTGACAAGTACAGTTTACTTTTAATTCATAATACTTCCTAATATGTTAGGAAATACATGTGGTGCGCTCTCTAAAATAAACATAATTTTCCCAGAAATCACTACTTCGCTCCGCTCCGAAGCCATTAAGAAGTTGAAAAGATAGCCTATTCAGGGGCAAACACTATGGTATTGCACAAAATTCCCAAATGCCTCACAGGCAAGTATTTGAGTTGATTTTTTTTTCCAGCTGACATTGGTGGACACTCTGCTACGGCTCAGGCAAAATTAGGATTACTAGAGTGCTGGTTGTCCCAGCAGGTGACTTCACCCCATGAAGGTGTGCAGATCCTTCTCTCCATGTCAGCTGAACCTTTCTGGGTAACTTCGTAGTGTTATTCGAAGGTCTTATACGCTGTGAGTTTTGTAACCAGTCACTTTAACACTGGAATTGCACTTAAATGTGTGTCCACCTACACTGTACATAAATTCAATAAATGGTATGTAACTCACTTCAAAAATATTGCTGTCTGGAAGATTAATACAACGTGATTAGAATTTATCCCCTTCTGGCTATTTTCCCATTGAAGATTTAGAACCTCACCTGGTGATTCCAACCTGCACGAATTTAAAATGTTGTGGCTTCGCCAAGCAGGACAGGGCTAAAATGACACTGTGGAGTAAATCAGTCAAAATACTTCTAACCTATCGGCATAGTTAAGCCATTGGAGATTTTTAGGGCCATCCAGCACAGAAAGGCAACCTCCAGTTCATTGTTGATTTTAGACCATGATTTGAATATATGAAAATACATTAAATATTTCAGCTGTACAAATCTCTAGAGCAATTAAAATAGAAAAGCTCTGAAAATACACTATTAAAATTTTAACTACATAATAAATCTAAGGATGTGGTGGACTGTCAAAGGAGTTTTACTGCCCTGTTCTAGCTTTTAACTTAAGGATGATTACAAAATATGTATTTTTCACTAAAATTTTGGTTAGATCTGATACCAAAATCGACACTGGCATTCTTGATCTGTAGCTGACTGTTCATTTTTCTCCAAGACATTGCTTAGGGAAAAAGCCTCTTCTTTACTGAAGCTGCTTATTTTACAAGGAAATGTGAGTGTTTTTAAACAATATTTACAATATCCTAGGCGTATACACTGTCCTAATGGGAAAATAGTTGATATTATAGCGAGTCAAAGAGTCTGCTACTTGTTTAATATCTCATTTTAGATTTCCCATAACTAGATATGAAGTCACAAGAAAAATGCAACTTTCATTAAACAAATTGCAAAACAGTCATCTCTGAGAACCCACTGGGGTACGTTTGTAATCAAATAACTCTCCACATTACTAATGCATATTTCTGTCTCTCTTACTTTTCTGAAAAGGAAACTGCTCCCTACTAAAATATAGCTTTTAATTTGTGGAGGGTAAAAATTTAGTACTTAATAAGCATACTTACCAATGACTTTTAAAAAATTAATAGAAACCAAATAAATCTTAGCTATTAAAAAAAAAAAAAAGAGTCTGACACACAGGTTGAGTTATACCAGCCAGCACAAGTACACAGTAAGATTCCAGATGTGCTATTTTCCTGTACACTGACAGCTATCAAACCCACCCCTGCAATAAAAAAGTCCTGAAATGGGTTTTTAATCAGGTCTAGATTTCCATTAGCCCATGAGGACCGATGTCTGTGTGTTGTGGTTTTTATTCTTTACAGCACATGCCTTTGCTCTTAATATGTGGGGAACACATATTAAGTCTAAACCTTTTTTCAGTAACCTCTTGAAATGGATGTTTTCATATCTAAATTGAAGCCAAATAAATGTTATTAACAGTTGTATTTTTACAAAGTATTTGAAGGAGGGGTTAAATTCAGGGCTGTTCAATTAACATTTCCCAGACAGCACGTAAGAGCAGCACGTTCACTGGATGGACACTGTAAGGAAAAGTTCTGAGGTATGAAATAATTTCAAGGGAATTCAAATTACAAGTCAAGTTTGAATATAAATAAAATAAAACTCAAACTTCCTCATTTGAAAAACTTTCAGAGGTTGGCTTTGCATTAACTCACATCTTCCTGGAAACTGTTAGATAGATATATCAGTTTCTTCTTACATATTTATTGTAAACATTGGTACAAGATGTTCTGATTGTTTCCAGCAAAATCCTATTAGTTACAGTTGTATAAAATCAATTTCACATAAAATCATGCAGCCCAGCTACAGAGAAAAAGAAATCTGTAGACATCCAGTGTAATGAACAAACCACTGTGTTTTATTGCCTTTGCAAAACTTTAGCAGAACAACTGGCACCAGCAAAAATATTGCAAAATAAAGATATTAGAAGCTGCTGCTTAGGAAAAAAACATTAACCATAGTTAAAGGCTAACAGAAAAATTTAACTGGTTATTATTGCTTGTGTTCTAATAGGATGTATTTGACCTCAATCATAAATAAAATAATCATACAGACCAATATTTGGACTCATTAAAAAGCTGACATATTCCTTTAATTTGACTAGATGTCTAGAATTTGACATTTTATACCTTTGCAGTGCAAAGATCATTTACAATTACTGCCAAAATAACAGCCCGCTGGATGAAAAAGTGGCAAGTAATGTAAAGTTTATAAACCAGTCTGCCTTTCTGCTTCCCCAGCCTAACTGTTTTAGTATTTGATCCTTCAAAAAGCAAAACCAAAACACAAAAGGAGAAGCTTACTCAACGTTTCAGTATCAAGGCGTTACATGAATCAACACCAAAGTCAAACCTGCTGGCCAGTAATTGCAACACAGGCTTGATTTTTAATACGGCTATGGAGAGACATGTCTTTTTCGTAACTTTAAAGAGCAGGTTTGCTGTGTTAAATCCATCATCCTGCTTTTTTTTTTTTTTTTTTTTTTCTTTTTCTTTATGGCTCATGCTGGCCTGACATAATACGAGAGTTTCACCTCCTTCTCCTCATGTACTTTGGTGCTTTGGCTGCGCTGCAAGGCGCAGTGGCCACAGCCGGCAGACTCCCGCACGAAGATAGCGAAGGCACCTAGTTAAATGACAGTCCCGCCGCATCCCCTAGGTTTTCCAGGAGGGGAAGGAGGCGAGGGCGAGGGGCTGGGGGCGGCGCGACAGCGCATTTATGGCCCGTGGCCAAACCTGCCGCACAGAACAGTCCTGTCCTCCCGCGCCTTTGGGGGCACTTCTGCAGCAGGCCACGAAATGCTGAGACAACCTGACGCGCGGGACCAGCTACGCTGATATTGGCTTTGCACAAGGTGTGGTTTTCCACCACGGCTGTAATGCCCAGAGCCGGTCCCAGACATCGTATGGGGAGCCCTCTCTGCGCCCAGAGGAGATCGAGCGTCAGTCTCCCACCGCCCGTACGGTCCCATTAGCCACATCTGGCCAAACTTCACATCAGGGTACACAACAGCGTTCCTAGCACTGGACGGGATTTCTGCTTCAAGATTTTGTTGGCAGCAATGTTGCTTTAGTTTTAGTCAGATCTACAGCTGAGTGTTTCTATTAAGTGATGGAATATCGTAGAAACACTTATGACATCCACACTAATACCAACTGAGTTCATGATGATTTACATTTAATAGAAAAAGCAAATCAAAAGAATTATTAATGATGCTACCACAGAACTTTTGGAAATACTTGACAGAACAGTCTCAGAAACTGAGGAAGTGGATTTGGAGCGTACAAAAAAGAGTACGAGCTTTAGCTTTTGGTAAATAGCAGCCTGTACAGATACTAAATCAAACAGCCACTTCATTAATCTTTTTGTGATTTTGGGGGGGATTTTTAAGGGTTTCCTTAGGTTTTTCTAATAAGAGTCATATAAGCCAACTTTGAAATACTAGCATTAAAAACCATCAGTTAATATCTGTCCATAGTTCTTAGAGAGACTGAGACAACTCCTTTCCTTGTTTCTAACCTTTCTAGCTTTCTCATTTTGTTTCCTTTGTTTGTAAAACTAAACTGAATATTTTCTTACTTGATCCTGGAGTTTAAATATGTCAGAAGAAAAAAATAATAGGAATCAAAGCTAGACTAAAGCTTACAGTATTGTCTGAGGGAATATTTTGCTTTGGAGAATAAAATAAAAAAAAAATCAGAGAAATGTGAAAATATCAAAACATTGAAAGACAGCCAAGCTAACATTCTCCTGGGTATTTTATATTGCTTGGCAAATATATATTTAGAGTAAAGATGATTTACCACAAGCCTGAACTGCATACAGCTATTCTTTAAACCGAAATATCACATTACAAGAAAATTATTTATATTTTTTCCCTACTAAAGATAAAGCTCCTTCTTCATGCTCCCTGAGAAGTAAAGTCCACCAGAAGATGAGCTGACAAGAATGTTATATATGTTGGCACAAATTTTCCTATCAAGCTGAAAAAACAGTCTATTTACAATAACCTCTGCAGGAGCGCATAGGTACCACTGCCGAAGCCTGCTGAAGCCTTCATGGACTTACGTTTGCCTTGCCCTCATTCTTCTGGAAGGTCGCGGTTTTAGGTTGCACTGTCTGCAGTGGAAATGCTCGAGAGCTTCCTCCTCAGAGAGCTCACAAAGCTGCATCTCTGATGTTAGGGCTTCATGAGACAGTGGTCCAGGAAAGGCAAAGCTATACAGACATGACCTAAAGTATAGATTTCCAATCCTCCCGTGGCCAACAGCTCCCAACTGTGACTAGAAGGTGGCTGCATAGCCTTCCAGTCACACCTTTTTCACCAGGGAGCATTAAAAGGGACCTTAGCCTGAGCTTCACTGTACCCTCGCTGGACAGTCCCTCTACGGGAGAGAAGCCTGTGGGGAGGTGGTGCCTCAGCCCATGTGAGACCTGAATCACTGCCCCAAGGCCTCTCTCTCTCCTCCTGGACTATTTGGGAACTGGGACATGAGCACAGTCTTCAGTTAGTCATCACAGGTAAGTCCCTAAAATAACTGCTGCCTCAAATAATTAACAGCCGAGGACCTAACGAAAAAAACTCACTTCCTGAGAGCTTAACCTGACAATACTTGTCTCATGCTTCAGAGTCAACAGAACTGGATGCTAATTCAAGAAATCTAATATATTGAGCGGTCTATATCACAAACAAAAATAGGCACAGAGGCATCAGTTGAAATCAATACTGGTCAGCATTTTTGAAACAAGAGTCTAAGGAAATACACTAAAACAGGTCAAAAAAGATCATTATAGCATTTATATGGTTCCATGTCTTTGAGTCCCTGAGAACCCAACACAGCCATTATGGATCCCTGAGAACCCAACACCCAAGACATTACCTTTAGAAGATGACAAAGTAAATCCATTTAGACTACCACTCCCTCAGGCATTTCAGGGATTACCAGCCATGACAAAATCTCCCAGACTGCTTTTCTTGCCTTCATGGAACTGTCCTTTGGCCAATGTAGTAATGGGATGAAGAGGACCTGTTCCTTTGGACTATGGAGTACCTCTGATCAAGTATGTAACTCTCCTCTGTAAGATCAGCTGCTCTTCTTCCACATTTTCATTTTGAATTTGAATAAACTAATATGCTGTCCTGAAAAAAGGAAAAAGAAAGCACCAAAGTGTCTAAATACTCATGTTTTTTCATACTGACACCTAGCAGATAGAGATCAAGCATATCAGCTTTTCTGTCAAAGGAATAAAGAATATGATATCCAGAAGATGCTGTTACTTGGATAGCCTCTACAGTTGTTGAAGTAAATCAGGGAGCGCTGTCTCAGCCATTCATTTTTATCTGTCCCTGCATGGTGCATCTGGGCCATATTTCCAAGATTTTTCCTAGATATTTCCTAGAATAGGAACCGCAGGGCTAAGTCTTCCTCAGAAAAATAGATTTTTTTCTCAACCTCCTGAGGGTCATATTTGAATAGCTACAATCTAGATTTAAACAAACACTTATTTTGTTCTTCAGTTTAGATATTTTGTTGGTACTACAAAATATGGTATCTTTTTTAAAATTTCTAGTATTTTGATACCAACTCTAGTTTATGACATCTGATTTTTGTGCTTTTTTTATAGACCATTACTGTTCATGTGTAATGCTTTGTAGAGGAAGGGAAGCTCGTGCACCTGTTTTTATGATGTTTTGCAAACAGTTTTGAGATGGAGCTGATTGTGAAGGCACTGCCCAAATTGACAAACTGCGGTTAGGTCCTCTCAGAGCAAAAGGAAAACAGGCTGCCCAGATACTGAACTTCCAATTTAAATCACAAAGGTAGACGGCAAGCACTAATTCAGGAACAGGTGGCTTTTTGCTCATAATATTTTATGGCTTTCATTGCTTTACAGTGGAATGAGCTAACCCACAGCTCCCCTCTTGACCTACCCAACATCCTCAAGTTTAGTGAAAAACAGGTGTTTGGTATCTTGGCTTTCGCTGAGAACTCCCACAATCCAGCAACTCCTTGGCAGTCTAAAAAACTCTTACTTTCACTTTAGAATGGAAAACAAATAATGGAGCATCTCTAAAGTAACAGGTACACACTCAGCAACTGAAGACTTCACCTGAAGAGGTAATATTTGTCTTTTATATCCTGCACAGGTAAAAATGCAATAAAAGAATAGTGATTCAGAAACCTGGAAAAATTTTATGGAAAATTCTTTAAAATTGGACAACTGTAATAAGCCTACAGCTGTCAGGAATCATTTACTCAGAAGAAGTGCTGGGTTTTCTCTCTCCCAAACCTGAGCTAAAACCTTAAATCCAAACCAGCAAACTCTGGTGATGATTTGGACAGGAACTTTGCAGCTGGCAAGTCACTGCATTTCATGTCCCTCAGACTTGATGTATATGATAGATGTTGCCTTCTGTCTCTGCTCATTGGCATAACTAGTATTTATACCATCTCTTCTAGGTACCTACTGAGTCTTTTCCTGCCAGAGAGGGATACACAATAAAGGAAACCCACTTACAATGAAAGGAGTAGTCCTACTAAAACTAAAGCAGTTAAAAAAAAAAAAAAAAAAAAAAACACGGAAGCAGGAATTTGATAGAAAAATCCTAACAGGTCATAACACAGAGAAAGAGTCACATGGAGCAACACTCATCTCTCAGTTGCCAGAGTATCAGTTTAATGTTTCCATTTTCATTCACGATGAAAGATGGTGCAGAGAGCACTCACTTAGTAGGATAAATCTATAAGGAAAATAATATGCTTTTCTGAAAAGTATTTTTATTTGGTATCTTTGGAGAAGTCAGTTGTTTGTTATTAAGTTAAATAAATAAATCCAAGCTAGATTAACAGACCGCTAGGTAAAGAACTTGTGAAAACTATATACTACTATATACAGTTCTGACACTTATGATGCATATTCCACACGGATAAAGTTATACAAATTCAAATGAGTACTAAACAGGAGTCATTCATCTGAAGCTCCTAGGGCTTCTGCAGATGATAAACATGGTTGCAGCAAGAGATGCTTACTATTATATTAAACTGGTATTTTGTTTAAAGCATTTTACTGTACTTAGTGCATTCAGTTTAAAAGCAATATTCGACCTGAGAAAAGGGAAAAACATCTGCCTTCTTGTGTTACATCAGTCCATGGGGGTCTGTAATTTACTTTTTTTCCAGCTTAAACATTCAAGAATAATGGAAGGGCAAGCCAAGTAATATTAAAAAACCTCAAACAAAATAAAAGCTGAAAAATGTATATACATAAAACAGATCTGTGAAGCTGAAGTGAAATATTTCAGATTAACTGGCTAGTTGATTAATGAAGCCAGAAGGAAAAAGTCCAGATCAAGTTCAACACTGTGTGTGTGTGTGCATGCAGGCGTGTGTGTGTGCATGTATATATTTCATGGAGTTCAAGTAACTGAAATTTATACATTCTGATTTCTTTTGTCCTCATCAGTAGCCTGTATCTTGTTTTTAGAATTAATTTAAAATTGATTTATTTTTCTCACATTAAGTTTGATAGTATGTTTCAATATTTTTCTGGGGGGGGTTTCCATTTTTCAAACTGTTTTACACAGGCATTTAAATTACAGCTACTTCTCATACAGGCAAATGCCAGGGAGAAGATATTCTATTAACTGAAAATCAAACTTAAAAAATTAAAGATCATCAGAATACCTATGACACCAATCTCACTAAAGAACATACATGAGAAAATGTAAACATAAGCTTGTTACTAAGGGCACATTCTTCGTAAAATTAAGCAATATAATGAAAATGGATACTTTCACCATCATGTTAAAGATAAGCATGTCCATGTATTTATCTACATTTACACACCGTTACCTGTGGAATTGGAGGCTGAAGAACAAAGTGAACGACAACATGGTGGTGTGTGGTTTTCACAGTCTGTTCTTGGCAGTGCGAGTGTGTGTGCATCTGCACTGAAGGTGCGCAGAGACGTGAAAGGACCAATTTGTGAGTCTCAGAGAAGGAAACTGTGCATTAAAAATAGATGTCTCAGATTAAGACTCGGGCTTGTGGAAGGAGGAGTGCCGTGTCTCCCAGCAAGCCATGCAGACCAACGGTCTGCACAGGGAACCTGCAACAAGCTGGGGGCTGACCTGCTGGAGAGCAGCTCTGCAGAGAAGGACCTGGGAGTCCTGGCGGACGACAAGTTGACCATGAGCCAGCAATGTGCCCCTGTGGCCAAGAATGGTCTCCTGGGGTGCATAGGGAAGAGTGTTGCCAGCAGATCGAGGGAGGTGATCCTGCCCCTCTACTCAGCCCTGGGGAGGCCTCATCTCGAGTACTGTGTCCAGTTCTGGGCTCCCCAGTACAAGAGAGACATGGAGCTACTGGAGAGAGTCCAGCGTAGGGCTACAAAGATGATCAGAGGGCTGGAGCACCTGCCCTGTGAGGAACGGCTGTGAGAGCTGGGCCTCTTCAGCCTGGGGAAGAGAAGACTGAGGGGGGATCTTATCTACGTGTACAAGTACCTGAAGGGAGGGCGTCAAGAGGACAGGGACAAACTCTTTTCAGTTGTCCCATGCGACAGGACAAGAGGCAATGGGCAGAAACTGAAGCACAGGAAGTTCTGCCTGACCGTGCGGGGGAATTTCTTCCCTGTGAGAGTGACGGAGCCCTGGCACAGGTTGCCCAGAGAGGTTGTGGAGTCTCCTTCTCTGGAGATCTTCAAGGCCTGCCTGGATGCAAGCCTGTCTAACATGCTCTAGGTGACCCTGCTGAGCAGCGAGGTTGGACTAGATGATCTCCAGAGGCCCCTTCCAACCTTACCCATTCTGTGATTCTGCAACCTGCAATGGGGAGGAACTACTCAAAACATTTTGAAATTATATGTTCATATTTTTGGTGCAGAAACACGAAAAGACCTTTGGGTCAAACAATGGAGAAGACAGAGTGCTTGTCACAAGATCTGGAAAAGGAGTCTGGAAGAAGAAAAGAGACAGTGCAGGAAAAGTGGTAATTTTTAAAATGTAGGAAAAAGTAAGTGCTAGTAAGTCTCATATTCTCCATCACCTTTGTATTAAACATTAATTCTAGGGTCTTTGAAACAAATTCTGGAAGAGGGAGTGGACACACCTTACACATGAACTCCAGGAGAACTGTCTGGATATAAACAACAGGAATACAGACATTCGTGTGAAATGTCGGCAAACGTATAAACAAGGACTCAGGGAAGCTATGCTCTGCTCAGCAAGGTATATCTGACTTTTATGATACGTATTCTACACAAATGAGTCACAGTAAGTCAAATGAACAGTGAGTGTACGAAGGGCTTGAAATGATCATGCCAAAAATGTGGAGAGGAAAAGTGCCAAAAAAGGGCTGAGGATAAGGATCAATATCTTGTCTTATCAGACTCAAAATTAAAGGCTTTCTGGATGTTTGTAAAACACAAAATAAGCCCACTCTGCTACTTCGAAGAACTTTATGAGGCAGAAGAGTAGAATGTTAACAGCTTCATTTTCTGGTACCAAACTAATAAAAATGCCTAGTTATAAAATATGCCCATCTTAAGGTAACAAATCAGGCATTATTGTATATTTCCTACAAATATTTGTAATTACCATGAAGTAGTACAGGAGCCTTAAGAATGCAAAACAAAAAGAGTTCCTGGACATACTTCATCACTACATACACGATAGTACAATATACAGCTTAACTTCGGGCATGTGTCTAAACTCGAAAGCCTGATGTGAAAAGAGAAAAAATAGGGCCAGAAAAAATGATGTCCGAGATATCATGCTGCAAAGTTAAAAGGCTCTCAAAACCCTTTCCAATCAATCTACCTGGAGACATTTTTCTGTCATTAAGCTGACTATTCAAAAAAGCTTTTCGGGAACTGCTGTGGCTGAATCAGGCATTGCTTATGCACTATTCTTTTTTTAATGGCCTCCTGATCGTTATACAGTCTTCACTAATTTCAGCAATTACAGAGGCTCATTTTCAGCGATTGAGATGCTAACGTTCTTGAATTAGGTTTTATGGTTTGGAGCTTTTAATTTCAAATTTAAAAACCATCATAGCTCACAAAACCAAATAAACTGCAGCTAATGAAATTCACAGAAGTGAAGTGCTCACAGAACATTTCTCACTAGCTTTCCTGGATGATTTATTGACAGCTGGTTGTAAAAACAATTTTATTAAAGGTCATAATGTTTGCTGGGGGAAAAAAAAGTTTAATTTATGGTGTAATTAGCCTTCCTGCAATAGGCATGATGCCAGACCCATCACTTATGAACACTGGCTTTGAAATAAGCACTTGGTGTTTTTAATTATATCTTTGAGAACGTGTTCAAAGGCAAGACTCCAGTGACGTGGTGTTACTTTCTCTCTATCACCGCTTTATTGCTACACGGTCGCAATATAAAATTTACTTGTATTGGCTGGTACGCACTAACTGTACAGCAGCACCCGAGAGGAGAGCAGTTGTGATATGTATGAAGTGGAACCAGGAGGAGGTGGCAAGGCCTCATGCTCCCTAGAGCAAGTCCTTTGGGACCTGCTTTGCTTCAAGAGGCCTCCTAGAGGCCACGAGAGCTTGAGATGTGCAGGAATCACCGGGCTCTCTAAGAAGGCAGAGCTTTCAAAAATGTAACAGGAACATTATCTCTGCACTGTCTGTTTTATGGCAGAAAGCTGAACCAGATCCTGGATCTCCTCACTGCAGGAGAGCACTGTCGCTCCTCCAGAAAACAAGGTCTAGCACCAAGATACGACTTCTCTTTTCTTATGTTTCTCCACTTTCTTCTTTGGTTCTCAGCTTTATTTTGCTGTTATTTTTTTCTGATTCACCAAATGAAATCTACAGAATAAAAAATCATAGTTATTAAGGGAGGAAATGTTTTTTTTTTTTTTTTTTTTTTTGTCTCCAGTAAATTCTGTGGCATTTTCCAGATGGAGTTAAACTGTTCTACAAGAATAGAGCCATGAATACTGACTAAGGTACTTACAGAGCAAGGTGCTATTTAGAAATTATCAGCCTAGCCATGAACTTTGATTTCCACTTCTTTTCACCTTCTTTTGCCATTATTGTCATCAAGGTTTCTATCTAAGATCATACATTGTCATGTCAGGCAGCTGCAAAACCCCTGAAAGATTCCCAAACCTCAATACAGGAAGAGTTCATAATTTGAACTTCAGACAGAGATTTAACATTTGTATGTACAGCCAAAGTTAGGATAGTTATCACTGGTTTACCAGATTTGCTTTACCAAAATCTGGAACAGGCACTACAAAGCTCTCTGCAGTGGAAATATCTTGGAAGAAGAGTGCCTGTGAGAATAACTCCTGGGACAAGGGTTAGCAGAGCATTAAGAGGCCCAGATCCTGAAATGCCGATCTAAATCTTTCCATCCTCCAAGCTTGTCTACACACTGTGTACTGTTCACAGCATATGTTGTCAAGAGAAGTTTTAATGAAATGCAAAATACAAAAATATTCCTAACACTGTGGAAAATCTACAGATATAATACCTAAAAATCTAAGAGAGCTTTTGACTAATAAGCACTGCAAGGTATCACTGCAAATCAGTTATTCTGCCTGTCCTTCCCTTTCTCACCCACAGTCCTTCTAAAAATTGATCAACACATCCAGCCGCATCTCCGTCAATTGTAAATGAGGCAAAACAGAAGGGAGGCTTGAAAGGAAACCAATTTTGCTGTAGAAACTCTCCCAGGAGGGATTTCAATTATTTCCCAGTGGGAGTCTCAAACTGGGCAAGAAAGGAGCCATGTAAAGCCAGAAGACTCAGAAATGTTAAGACAAACCTACCATTAATTCCACTTCTTGACTAAAACACTGTTGAAAAGAAAAAAGGCTCACAGCTGTGGGGGCACCTGAAATCTAACACAGAGCTGTCCAGCCCAATTAACATTTTTCCCATTTGTGACTACATTTGACTTGCCTATGCAAAACATCTCAGAAAGATTTATTCACCGAATCAATATAAACATTGAAGCATGGCCTAAAATCAGTTAACTGTGAATATGCACCCAAGGAGTTTCAAAGCCGAGTAACACTGTGGGTAAACATTGTTTTTCAGGCCTACAGGCATTTGGCAGTATGGATTTGGCGGCATGCAAGACCTTGTCTTCAAGATGCCAAAACTATCCCTGCCAGGCCCTGCCAAACCCAATTCTGGCAGTTTTGGTGGCACTGACTAACACTTTTGCTTGGAGCAAATGCCTGAAGAAAGATCATAATATTGGACATTCATGAGTGAGATGACCCTCCTCCAGCCCCTGAGGCTACCATAAAGGACGTGAAGCTGTGTCTAGACAAGGTTGAAGCCAAAGCACAGGGTAAACACATCCCTCCTCTCTTTGAAAAAGTTTCCTTGTGTTTTTCCCAGCTCACTCCAGAACCATCATTCTCTTTCTGTTGCGCTATTTTCTAAGACACGTCATCACTTCCAAGACATGAGCAAGGCCAGGAAACGTGAAATTGTTCAGGAAAAGTAGTTTCTCACAGTGCCAGAGAAAACTCCCCCCCCCCCCACCCCAGGCTGGGGAAAAGCACTGGAACGGACAGTTGGATAATTGTGTATTAAAACTCTACTCTGTTCTTTCTAAGAAAGTCTGCGATTGCCAATCACTTCTTTTTATTTTGCCTTTATTAAATAATGCAATATAGGTTTACAGAATCTCATGAGAACACGAGATACTTTTTGTAATTTAATCTGAAAAAAAACACATATTTCATCAAAAGAGCAGTTGGTTTCAATGATCTACCAAGAGTCCCAAAGGCTTCTTTTTAAAATTTTTGAATACAATTATTAAATATTATTTGGCAGCATTGTACTTTTTCTAGCTCAGTTTCTTCAAAACATATGTTGTACAATTAAATTTGTTCCCATCTAGTTGAATGATCCAGAGTTAATTCCAACATAATTAAATCCTTTCCTTGCCCTAAA
This sequence comes from Rhea pennata, assembly GCF_028389875.1. NCBI lineage: Eukaryota > Metazoa > Chordata > Aves > Rheiformes > Rheidae > Rhea > Rhea pennata. The sequence continues at coordinate 27,709,124 of NC_084665.1, read as the reverse complement.
TCTCCTTCTCTTCCTAACCACTCTTCAGCTGTCCCCAACACCACCCTCCACACATAGCCAGGGTGTAATTTTGCAAGGGCCCAAGATGTTTTTCTGCTACTGATATAAAAGAGATTCCCCAGCCTCTGACAGGTTGAAGCTCATAGTGGGCTTAACTTTTTCTTCTATAAATGTATATTGCATCCATTTTAGTTTTTTGAAGCTAATAAACATATGATACATGGCCAGATTTATTACAAAATTTGATCAAGTGAAATATACACATACAGTACACTAAATTTAATTAGGAATCAGCTAATCAAGAAAATGGTATTAATTAAGACATTTCCTAAGGAGCTAAGGGATATCCAGGGGTAATAAATTACAAGGACTACTCCCTAAATCAAATAACTCTCTGTGTCTGAGATTTCCAAATAAATAACCACCAGTTCTGGTAAATGCTATGAAAATTAAGTGTCCATGGCATGTAGTCTAACTATTCATACTACTGCAAGCAGCAATGTTAGCAATTTCAACATAGAGCTCAGTGCAAATATATTTGCAACACTGGTACCTCAGGGGCCCATGACAGACCACAGCAATAAAATGGAAATTCGTTGTTAGGAAATCTTTGACAGTAAGAAATTTTGATGTTTGTAGAAGTTCAGCAGGTATAAGGGTAGAATATACAAAGTCAGTCATATTTGATAGGAAGAGTTAATACCAGTGGCACATGAAGGAAGTTAAATTTGCCATTGTGTGTTGCTTAATTATTGAGTGCTAAAGCTGCACGCTGAGCACCAAGTATTTGCTTTTGTATAAGGTATTGACATTACATATTTGTACAATGTATTAACATTAATACCATTAGACTGCACATATCAGAAAAGGCCTATTGCAATTAGAACAGGCAGCACTAAACACTTGTTAAACACAAAAATACAATGCCAGAAGAAATAGCAATGAAACCAAAATGTGCAGATTCTGCTTAATCAAAATAAATTGCAAATAAACTTCTTTTTTTTATACAAAGAGTACAGTTTTCTATCATATACTCTTGCTGATTCTGTCACCTTCCCTGTATCTACAGAACTGCAGAAAACAAGCCTGAAAGTGCTCTTACTATATGAAAACAGGATAGTTATTTTTAACCACAAACTCTGAAACACTAATAAATGTTATACTTGTTCCCAGCTTTAAAGAGTGACTTACAGTGACAAATTTATTACTAATTGCACAAACAGTTTATTATGCAGGACTGTAAAAAAATTTTGGGGTCTAAAACATGTGTACTAAAAAATTATTTAATCTGGCCAATACTGATGAATCAAGCCCTTATTTTTCTTGAATTTGTTAAACTCAGAGCTTTATACCCTGCAGTAATTCTGCAGGTAATTGCAGAAGCAGATGGGTTTTAGGCCAAAATATTAAAATTTGGCTAGCTAAAATTAGGCATTTTTATGTATACTCAGATTTCTAAATGGGTTGACAGATTTTCATATTCAGTGAGCACTTCCAGCTCCCAGTATGCAGACCAAGCACTTCTGACATTAGTGCTATACTCTACACCCAACTTGTTCACCCTCTGCATTTACATCTAGCCATATATTTTGACCTACTTGCCCAACCTGGGTTTCCAATCTTGCTTGATGCAGAGGAAATAAGCCCTGTCTGTCCCTCTCCTCGTTCCTTTTGAAGTCCACTGCTCAACCAGAGATAAGGTTTCTAGTTTGGCCAGTCCTAGCTAATTTGAACAAACTTCTGAATTGCATCCAGGCTATTCTGTAAATCTCTGCCCTCATCACTGCCTGTCCCCCTACTAACAGCTTCTCATTATAATTGGCATTCAGCCAAAGGCCCTTGCCAAATACTCTCCAGCACAACTGCACGCTGGCCCTGCCTGCACAAGCCTGGGAGCCTGGGTGTAACAGATGCTACCCCACCTTCAGTCCATCTGTGCTCGCTAATGCCACGTCTGAACCCCACCTTCAGTCCATCTGTGCTCGCTAATGCCACGTCTGAACCAGATTCAGTCATTCTGCTTTATAACGATGTGAAACCAAGCACTGGGTGATCCAGTTTCACCACTAAAATCTGTCATTACATTGAAAATGAACAAAACTAACGAACTTTGGAGAAGGGCTTGCAAACACACAGGAAAGCATATAGCAGGGAGCTCCCTCACCTTGAGCTGGGTGACCAGCAGCAGTCTATAGAGAAGAGTGAACTCTGCTTGGAAAACAGTGTCAGGATATTGAGGCAGGCAGAGCTCATCCAACCGCTGTGGCTTGGCACACTGGTCTACCCTAACCACTGACTGCCCCAGCTCATGGAAATACGTGGGAAACTGCAGCAACCTGTCAGCCGGAGGGCTCCCTAACTACATGGTGTGTAAGCTGCAGGCTCCTGGCAGCGCTCCCAAAACCCTGTGCTTTGTGTTCCGATTTCCCCTGTAGCAGGAAAAGTGGCTCATCCTGTCTGCCCAACATCTGAAGCAGGGGACAAACAGAGGTAGCTCATGCAGCTGCCCCCATGAGTGCATTTTATGACTCATCCTAAACTCATCAAAAATTGACACTGTATCTACAGCTTCCTCTGAAGGCCACGGCTGGCTACTGCAGCACTGGTCCTGGAAGAGATGCAGCAAACAATTCACATGAGGATGCAGTAAAATTAAGCACATGGACATTGCTTTACAGGAGTGCAGATAAAAGTAATGATGCATCTGGGAACAGTCCAAAGCCATCATCTAACTTCTCTGTTATCAAATGTATTCTCATTAAAGTAACTGCCTCCACGAACTTAAGCCCATTTCTTACATAATGAACAGTAGGGGATCACTTCTCTCTTCCCTGTACTCACAGCTGCTTTGGGCTTCTGTGCACCCTAGTCTAAATGTTCTTTTCCTGAGTTTTTAACAGCAGTTTCCCAGAAAGTCTTTTAATGGCTCCATTTAACGTTTACAGGAGCCACACCGGGTTTCATATCCATGCACATTGAGATCAGAATAGACTAACCGTTAAACCATAGGCCTGGACATGAGACCTTGAGGTTTTCACCTCTTACTTGGGGCTTCATTACCTTTGGTTAAGACATTGGAGGAACTTCAAAACTTTGCTTTTTCACTTAGTTGCATCCCACTCAGCATTTCTGCCGTTTAGGAAAATTCCATAATCATAAACAATTTTCTAGACTGAAACTCTTTAACCATAAAACAGGCAGGCTACATGGAGCAACAGCTTTGGTATTCCCAAACTTGCATGGCCTAAGTCTAATCTTAAGGGACCTAAATACAATTTCATAGGCATACCCCATGCCAAAGGTACTGTGAGAACAGATGTCGAGCATGATTTTAGACTGGACTGATAGTGATGATTAATTCCCAAAGCACAGGTAAGTTTTATGATGATAAACTGTCAGGACATAAATTTCATTTCAAATCAATAGACAAGAAGCTATCCAAAAACAACTATGTTCAGAGCCAGATCTGCGGTGGAACTGAACAGAAGATCCAGAAGCAAAAGATCCTACTATCCTAGACCCTGACATTGAGCCATTCCATTGCTACAGGTCAACACATCTCTTTTAGCTTGGAATCAGGTTTAAACAGTCAACATTTCTAAATTCAGCATAGCCCCACTTCCTGAAGAACTTTTGCAACTGAAAAAGGGAATTTCTCAAGAATTCAGATCCCAGTTTGCCACTGATTGAGAAAATAACTAACAGGTGCCTCATCTCCAAGCTCCACTATGCATCTGTGAGTCTGTTTCTCTTAAAAGAAATAGGTGTTTCTACCTAAAATCCCCAAATAATGGTAATAGTCTACCGCTGATTGGGGGGGGGGGGAAGGAGAGAGAGTCAAACGTTAAAACAGTATTTCAAACCATGAACTGCAGACAGCTGTCTCCCATACTGCCCAGGTCGAGTTACAATACTGCTCCCTTTTAAAACAAGCCTTCACTGCAGTGAACCACAGTGAGCCTATTAGCATATAAATCAGCATTCTATATAATGAAGAACAAATCTACAGTGGCCATTGGAGAGGAAATATTGAATGCAAAAAGATCCATAAAGCATATTCTTCCCCTGATACATTCATGTAACTGCTGTTAGTGGTTATGACTACAAGACCTATTTTATTAAACTCTTTGATCTCAAGAGATCTTATAAGCAGATTGGATCACGCCGAATCAGCACTTATACAGTTAGCCTTCAAAGACAAGGTCCACTGGTACTTAGGAATCAGTGGTTGCATGTTTCCTTAGGAGTAAGAATTTAAGTGTCAGTCAAGTCTATTCTTTAAAATATGAAGCTGTATAGTATGTTATAAAAGTAATGTCATAATCAAACACTTTGAGGAAAGTGGAGATAAACTCAAAATAGTTTACACTATCATCTTGATTTCATCATCATTTAAAATGAAACATTTTAATAGAGCTGAATATTTTGAGATTATTGTACATTTTGGAACTTTTTCTCAAAGAAAATTCTGAGATTGGCTCTTCATTATAGTTCAGGATGAAGTAAATTTCAGAATTTCAGCTTTTACTTCAGTTTGACGTTATACTTTTCAACTAGCCACAACCATGATTTCTGTTGGGTTTAATACTTAAATCTTTCACTACTCGCAGTCACTCTTAGCTTCATAAGCAAAGACAATTTCAAATTCCAGTTTGCTTCCTAAAAACACCATATGCTTTTTGTCTGATTAGGTTTTTTTCTGTTCCAAAATACTCTTTTCTGTGTATCTTTTGTAAACAATTTTTGAATGTCTCAGGACAAATGGTGCTATAGAAACAGAGACTATTATCATTCATGTTTTAAATTCATGTATAGCAGGAAAACAGTGAAACTCAATTTGTTTTATAGTGAACATACAAATGTGTCCAGCCTATTTATTCCATTATCTTACCTCACACAATGCAATGTTAATATTGTTGCAAAAGAACAGAAAAGAGACGGTCTGCAGTATGTGACAGTCTTCATTCCCGACCTTGCACAAATCGTAAGGGAACTTTTCCAAAGAGCTCTGAAGCCAGCAGGACTATGATGACTATGGCTATGGCTATGGCTCAGGCTTTCTCCCTGTCTTCTCATTCGTAAATGGGGTTTTTATTATTTATCGTATTTATCGTTCCTCACAGAGGTTACTTTAGATTATGTTTGTTGAGCACACTGAAGTTCTGAGCAAAGTATTAATATTTACAGAGCATGTTTTCTTCTTGATTTGTAGTTGTCATTTTGAAATTCCGTTTATTTTTCTCTTTGGCTGTTGCTCTTTGGAATGATCACCTGAGTAGCTCAAAATTTCCAGTGGAACAAGAGAGAAAACTTGGCATCTTCCGTATCAGTAATTTGTGCCCAGCTTCTTTAAGAAATACGTAAAATATATTTACTTTTCACCAACTGCGAAAAGTAGAAATAAAGCTTCAAGCCATGCTTATGAATTTGGTCTATGTGAAAGCCACATTAACAACAGTTCCTTCCTGTATGTCTGCTTGCCAGATGGAAATTTATCTTCAAAATCTGTACAGTAGTGTGATATTACTGACATGTTATTTCTGTGCAATGTTGTCTGTACACTGGTGTTTTTTGGAAAGAAATAATCAATCTATTTTAAACTCAAAATATAACTGCCCATTAATAACCCCTGATACTGCGAGAACTTTTAATTATGGCTAACTATAAAATAATTCACACTGAAGTTTGCTTTTTCTACAGTTAATAAAGCAAATTAAAAACATAGTAATCCCCTAGGCTGATGCAGTACACTTACAAATTTTGACTATTGTATTTACAATCAATTGTAGACACTATCTTAGATTATGATGTAGTTCAAAATTAATTCAGCTCTTTCCTTTTAATTAAATCTTATGTTAAAACTGATACAGATTACTCCCCATGGTCATCACAAAAATATTTCCAAATACATAGTGCTTCAAAATAAGTAAAAGTTTTAGGAAGAAAAACTTTTATTATTCACTTTCACCCACAGCACCCAGTAAGATTAATCAGAGACTCCCTGCCAGCGTAATCTCTTTGTGCCCTGCCTCTTCCAGTATCCAGGGCTCAGCGATCTCAGAAGAACGCTACCTTTTTGTGCTTCAGTTGGGTTACTCCTGATTTGCACTAACGTGAGAGCCACCTGCCAGACTTACCTTCCCAGTGGAATACTCAAATCAGAAAAAAAAAACGTTCGGTTAATACTCTGATAGTCTCCTGATTCTGCCAACTCACCCCAAATGAGAATGAATTTTCTTCTCATTCCAGCTTTTCCACAAGAAACCTGCAAGATGCTGCCTGCCTCATCAAGCGGTGCACCAGTAACAGAGCAAAAAAATCATCAAAGATTGCCGTTCATTTCACTGAACAAATATTGGGCAGAACCACAAAGTTCACCTCATGGCAAAATGCTTTTTGTGGCTGCTTGAACATCTGAAATGGGGCAGCTAGTTCTGGGATTAAGTCTGATTATTTCTTCACTTGGCCCAGCTGGAAATTTAGCACCCATGTGACATGGAGCCCTGGTACTAACGGAGTGGCTCCAGGGGAATTGGCCATTCATCAAAGGCAGCAGCCACTCACATATCATCAGTTAACTCCAGCAAAAGCCTGAAATAGTTTAACTAACACGGTAATGAACAATATGGGGTAGCAACAGGGCTTTTTTCACTTTGAGAGAGTAAATGTCATGACCTGCTCTTTGCTGGGTCTCATTGCTGACGTACTTCTTCTCTGAGAGGCATTCTCTGTGCTGCAGGACCTTAGCCTCGTCCTTCCTCCATGTTCGAGTAGTACCAAACTTTCTCCCAGCTTAAGCCCTTTCTAATAAACTTCTGGTGGCTCAAATTTCAAGCTCAACTAACAAAGCGAGTTTTATTTCACAGCTTTGTATCTGAAGCTTAAAGCCTTTATTTATTTCTCTAGATGGGGTGAGAAGAGGTAAAAGGAGCAATTTCAATATGTATTAAAAATTCCTGTGGAAAGAAAGAAGGCAAAACAGTACTGATCAGAACAGCCAACACACTGATTTCTGATTGCTATTGTCCCAGTTCTGTGGTGAGCGAGTCTGGCTGAGTTTGTGCACAGGAACCATCCCAATCTAAGAGGCAGAGAAGAAACCCTGCACTGACTCTGCGCATCTCTTTCTCTTTGCTTGAAAACTGAACCTCTGCTACTGATCTGCTGTTCAGAGGAGCAGAGAATAGGACGTAAGGACAGAAAAGAAAAACAGAATTGAAAATATGCAAATGTTTCTAAAACCAAGTTGAGGAACGAAAAAATAAACTATGAATCCCCATGCCTTTGAGAAGCAATTTATGTCTATGCCTTGATTTAAACATACAAACTATCTACCCACTTAAGGGCCAATTCACTACTCTGAGATATCTCAGGAACTGTCTCTCTTCCAACCACAGCTCTCCCGAGTCAACAAAGCCGTGCTGTATGGCTGCCCTCTCTCCGCACGTATGGCTGAACATCTTCCTAGCCCTCCCTTCTTCCCTCCAAATCAGGCCCTTGCACAGGGCAAAGGGTAGGAAAGCACATGGGCTGAGCTGTACTTGAGACATGGCACTGCAACAAAAGGAGATGTAGAAAGGGAAATAACATTCCGCAAAGCTCCAGATTTATTTCAAACTTTCCCCAAACAATTTTTCTCTGGCAAGATCTTGCGTTAGGAAAAATACAATAATCAGGCAGAAAAGAGTCAATTTTTGTGAAAGTTAAAAGGGAGATACTTGTAATAGAAAACAGGTTAGAACTTTAACTACAGAACCATTATTGTACTTCCACAATGCACAAACCACCATATTCAAGTTTTATACAAACAGTAACAAAATGGTATGAGTTTCCCATCATATCCATCAGTAGGCAAGTCTTCCGGAAAGCATTTTCTTATGTGCTTATCAATGCTGCTCTTCTTCCTATGTCAATCACTGGGTCTTTGTTTAAAGGGCACAGTGGGCATCATCCCAAGGCTTTATTTTTACTCTTTTGGTGCCCTGCAGATTAATGAAAACTGAGCCCCCACTCCTGCTGCTGTCAGACCTCTCCCTCATTTTTTGCTGACAGCCAAACCTGCCCTTCCTCCTTTCTATTTGATGTAGAATTTATATCAGCCACATGGGAAAAGGAGGAGTAGCTTCAACCACTGGCTTTAATCTCCACGTGAAAGGCAAGGAAACGATGGGGCAACAAGGCGCATTGAAGTCTGCAGCATAAATGTTGTTGCTCATTACAAGCGGCCTCTCTAGGGATAAAAAAAAAAAAAAAAAGTCTTCAAAGGAGAACTGCACCGATCTCACACACGCCAGCATTCCTTCTCACACACACGCGCCTTTCACATCTCATACATGTGGTTTCCACGCAGGAAACAATTACTGTAATTAATAGACCCAAATAACCCCACTGTTCATTTAAAAATGCACTTTAAATTGACAGAGGCATGAAAAAAGTGGCAGGGTGCTTGGGTCTCATTACCAGTGTGAACTAAAAACCTGGTTGTGTATATAGACTGTCAGCTCTACATTTTTCCAGACCTATCACATCAAATTCAAATCCAGCACAAAATAAAATATGTTCAAGACTTGAATGTTCTCCAGGAGGCACTCAGACGCCATTGTTTCTTCCCACAACACCTAGGAGCTACTTGGCCTAGACTGAAATATATGCGACTGACACTGGCAAGAGTGCTCTTTTTTGCATCAAGAGGTGATGGCTGATATTTGCTAGGGAGTATAAAATATCTCCTACAGAAGGTTAAATTAAGGATTTTTGTTTGCCCAGTTTGGAATATTTACATTTGCTTAAATTACTGTTCCTCAAAAAAAAGCATAACATATCATCATATGCCATAATATTTTTAAAGTATTTACATTATGGTGACTGCTCAGCTCTGATTCTGCCACGTCAGCCATGGGAACATGACTTCCTCTTTAACTGTCTTTAGTAACAAGCATAATTTCATCATGTCAGGAAATTGATAATTAATATTTCTATTGGTTACGATCACTTTTTTTCCTCCCACTACCTGCCCACGGAGACTGTATTCCTTGTGCTTGCAAGACTCCTAGCAAACTCTGCAGGTCCCTTCGTGCAGCGCTGTGAGATCAGCAGTCTGCAAAGCAGCTGTCTGTACATCCACGGATTTCCTCAGGATGGGAAGGCACCTTTCTGCTATGCTCCACATCGGGGAAAGTGGCAGTGGGTAGGAACAGGTTTAAGAAGGAAAAATATATGACCACACGGCTGCCGCTGTAGGACCAGCAGGACCGCCGCTGTGAGTAAAGGCTTCTCAGGGCCACCAGTGCTGTGCAGCATCCTCGTCTTACAAACCTCTCCCAGCTCTCAACTCCTTTACAGCTGGAGGAGACAGAGAAGTAAAATTTGTCTCTCTGTCCGCAGGGCTGAACACCTCTGCCCTCCGGCCTGCACACAGAGCTCACTGCAGCAGGTCTGGTTTGTTGTGAGCCTGAAGGACTGTGAAGCTTGTGTAGACAGCATAAAACAGCACCTCCTTTTTCACCTTTTGTTTCTTCTCTTTAATGATGCTGAGGAAACGCAGGCCATTTCAGCTGGTAAAACAGCTTGATGTGTTGTTCAGTTCACATATCTCACATGAATCATCCATTTAATTTTAAACTCTTACTTTAGCTTTTCAAAATAAAGAGTTTGGGGTGGTGTTTTTTTTTTTTTTTTTTTTTTTTTTTTAAGCCCCTGGGAAGAATATGTTAGATTTAACTTCTGGTATTTGTCTTTCATATGTTTCAGTGAAACTAGTTAGATCTGGAAAATGTTGCCCTTTACCTGGTAATTCAGGAAACCAAAGAAACTAATACATTTATCAAATGAACAGAAATGGCCCTCTGGATTTCAACAAAGTTTCCTTTTGTTGTATATACTAAATTCCAGTTAATCAATTTTCTACACATCGTAATGTTTTAGAACAAAGGTTGAAATGACAATGAAACTTGATTATTATAGCTCTTTGCCTGTAAAAGAGAAAAGAAAGTAACATTTTATAGTGTCAATGTACACAGAAATAAATCCAGCAGCTCTTTTTGACAAGAAAGGCCACAGTAGTTTAATTCAGACAGTTAAAGGCTTTTATAACATTCCAGTGGCCACAGTCAAGCAATATATGGAAAAAAGATATATAATGAAAAAGTAGAAGATAGGAAGGTGAAAAAATAAGTTCTAATTTGCACTTTAAGTGAAACTACCTCATAATAGAAGTTGACAAAATAATTAAACTTGTGCCTAATAATGCACATATATTCCAGCAGCCATTCCTAAATCTGCCTGTCACTTATGAGCAGAGAAATGCTTTTTCTCTCTCATTCTCAGTTGTAATTTGGACACACATAGTGATATCTACTGGCAAAACAGCTCACATGTATTTGTCAAAAGACCTTGTGGGGAACTCAAAGTCCTGGCTATGTTCACTCATTAGAGAGTTCTCTGAAGCTGTCTCTTTGCTGTGGTTGCTGGGTTTCTTACTGAAGTTTGGGCACACTTCTGGCAGCTAAACACTGTTGCAATGTGCACTATACATCCGGGTGTAACAGAACAGCAGCATTGCTAACTCCATATTTTACTGCAAGACTTAAGCTTCTTTACAGGAATGTAAATTTTACCCCCCGTGGCAATAAGAAAAACTTGAATATATGGCCCAAACACACCTGCAGGTATCAGAAGCAAGACAAATAAAAGGGATTGATTACACACAGTCTAGCTTGCCAAGAAAACAGCGCTAAATGCCCACTCTCATATAATCACACTGAATTCCCTCCTAATAGCTTTATAGCCCTCTGACCAATTTCATCCATACTTTAAATAAAGGGTGGTATCTGCTCCATGCTCAGCCATGGGAGCTACATGTCTTACCCACCATTCTCATCAACAGGGATACAGCCAAGGCATACACACAGAGCTGGTAGCTGAGTCGCTCTCTAGGCTCACTGAGCCTATCGATTGCACCTCTCCCGCCAGGAACGGCAGCTGAGCTCTTTTAGAGAACATAGGTAAACACACACCCTTCTTGGAGATACACCAGCTTAAATGTCTGAATCTGGAGCTGAGTCCCACCCAAAGGCCCACAGCTCTGAGCTATTGAGTTTCTACGCTCTTTGTGAAAATAGGCAGTGTGGTAGAGGAGAGTCTCCTAAAGAGTAAAAAGCTCATAAGCCTCACCTAATGCTTCTTACACTCATATCAGAGAGAGCCACAGCATTGTTAAATCCTGCTACTCATGGAAGTACCTGTTTTTAAACCTCACAGTTCTGTGTGCATAAAATCCCACAGTGATGCAGGACTTCTGGGCCTTTTCCGTTAACATTTCTGGAACATCAAGTCTCCAATGATTACAGAACCATTAACACGAAGGATGAGAAAGCTGAATAAACATGTGTACCAGCAAGGAGTCACAGCTCCATACCTGAAGAAACTCTTGTATAGCAGATTCCACTAAACTAAAAATGCTGGGGAGTAGGAAAAGGAGAAAAACTAGTTCCTCTGTATTGCCCCAAAATCCTCCAAGAAAGATAACAACGCCTCCTACACCATGTAATCCAGACAGTGCAAACCCCCAAAATAAAATTCATCAACTGCCAGCCATGTTTGTCCAAAGGTCTGCAAGCCCAGATGAGCTTCATGCTGGCTTAGCAATATTCTAAAATAAGCTATTTCTCCATGCAGATCTGGGCTTCCTGCAACTCTGTGAGTTTAACAGGGGAAACTAAGGCCACTCCATGTATGCGCAAGCCACTGATGGAAGAAAGCATACTCACCGAACTTTACTCCACAAAGTTTCCTCTCCTTTGACAGAATATTCCTATATCACAGTTAAAGTGACAGCTGTAAACAGTTTACAGAATTCAAATGAAGGAAAATATGTTTACTTTGATATCTGCCCTGAGCAGTTGATATCTCAATGACAAAGTTGCCATGTATAAACATGTAGACATGAGCAATTGTAATGGCTCTGCAGACTTACGTATTGGAAGGGAACTGTGTCATTTTACTCCTTGTAGAAATGAATACAAGTTTTAATTTATTACTAATTCTTCCCCTTTTCAACTAGAAAAGAACTATATCTTCTTGTTTTAGTTTCACTGAATGTTGTATGGGATACAGCACGAACTCTGTTTTGCCTGCTGATGGGTGGTAGATCCACAGGAATGTGCCAAGCTCACAGAATAAATCTAGCAGCACTACAGAATAAAAACTTGTATTTTTACCTTAGAGTCTTCCAAGGGACATTGCTAAGCACATTAAAGGGATTTTTCAATAGGAGATCTTCATATACAACTAAATACTTAGAAATATTTTAAAACAGAATATTTTCTCCCTTGCTGGGTGAAAAATACATGGCAACATGCTATACCTTCTTACCCTTCCCCCTTCCTTTTTCATAAAACAGGGACAGGAGGACTTGCAAAACTCCCAACCTAAAAATACACAGAAGGAGTCATATGTCACAAGATACTTGTAAAATCTTTTGAACACTTAAGGTATTGGAAAAGTGACATGTGTTTCCTTTGGTCCTACCCTTGGCTGGTCATTCAGCTTCACATCTGAAAGAAAGGAGTACAGTTTGCAATTTCAGGATAAACTTATGGAAAATTCATGAAGGAATAGATGAACTGCAGCTCATCTTCGGAGATTACCACAACACCAAGTCTCTCCTCTGTGACCTGGGACCACCCTCTGGCCTCCCTACACAACTACTGAGCACCCATGTATAATCAGTCCCAGGCTGCTGATTTCCAAAACCAGCTTCAGTACTTCTCCAAAAGGAGAATTAAAAATGAGAAAGAAATAGAACACAGAAAAACTCAGTCTGTGGGAGAAAGAGGTTGAATGTTAAGGTCCTCTCTGTGAATTTAGTATCTGGATGAAAAGTCAGCTGTTAAGCAACAAGACTTAAGGAAATGAGTCAAGTTCAGAGAAAGGAGAGAAAAAAGACTTTAGGCAAAAAGCTCTATCACAGACAACAGTCACTCTACCAGAATAAACAGTCCGAATGCCTGTATAAGTACAGCTGGCTTGTCAAATGAGTGTCAGGCATGAAAGGAAACAGGAGACAGAGAATGAAAAGAGAAAGGATACTGCCTCTGGGTATTAATGGAAGCAAGGGATAAAAGAGTGGAGTTTGACAGATCCACTGTCATTTGCTCAGGCAACACTATTAGTAACATCCCAAATACCTGTTCAATAGACAAACTTATGCCCACCTGCATGTCCTCAAAAAGGACCTCAGCTAGTACAGCTCCTCTTCAAAACAGGTGAGGTGAATTTAGAAGCATTAGGAAGAGTCAAGAAAAAATGCCACATACAGATGCTCAGAAACCCCATCATAAGATCCCCCTATATGGAGGACTTTACAGACAGTAGGATCCATATCGCTGATCTCCACCCTGCCAGCACACCCATCATCGAGTCATCATTTACTTCCCAAACAAACATTCCAAAGATATTTTTCACAGACCCATTCCTAGAGAACTGACACAACTTCATGCAGTAATAAATGAGCACCTCACTAGTGGTTATATGTTTGATGTGCAATGAAATTAATGAACAGATGTCTATGCCCAGTGGTCAGTCTCATCAGCATTGCACCTCTGACATACAGACGTGAAAAGCAGTTTCAGCTACAGATTTAATTCTGGGCAATTAGCAGCTACTCAATAGCACTCCTTATTCCCAAATATGAGCAATGCTTATGGTCTAAAATATGGATCTAATAGCATGAGCTACAGCAGCCAAGAATGACAGGTTCCTTAGAGGGTGTACCTGTCTGCAGAGTCAAAGAAAGGAATGAAGAGGTCACAGCTTCACAGTACTGAGTATACACCAGATCTGATACGATGCAAGTAAAAGCCTCTTCTGCAGTGTGTTGTCATCACAGGAAGAGATCCTTTCAGATGCTTCCCTCCACAGGGAAATGCTGAAGGGTTTATGGAAACACAAGTGGAATCATAGACCAGCTGTGCAGTTCTGCTACTGTACAGAAATCAACTTACCCACAAACCGGTAAATATTTGAGAGTTCTTCCAGCATCCTATATCATTGCATGGAGGAGATATGATTGCTCCAAAAAACTGTGAAAGGATTTCAGTTTTATATCTGGAACTGCTATTAAGATAAGCTCTTTGCAAAGTCCATCTTGGAAAACCTTATTGACGTGGAACCAGACAAAAATGTTTGCTGCTCCATTTTATGCCAGGTCAAAACAAAGCTACAAGTATTAACTGATTAAGCCTTATACAAATATGTAAAATCTGTGCAATTAAGTTTTCATGCATAGACAAGGTAATGGGAGTGGGTGTTCATTCATGTCAACTGAATGAATGCCTGAAAATATGAGTTTCAATGATCAAATATTTTCTTCTGGGAATTAAGGATACTCAGTACTCAATAGAATGGAATTGTTACCATAGCTCTTATTATTTAGAAATAGGTTACCAGCTCTTTAAGCATGCTGTAGTTCTATTAAAAAAAAAAAACATATAATCTGACCAATTTGTCCAGTCCTATACCTATAGTGTTCTCTCAGAATCTCTTTTATATAAAACTGAATGTTTGGCACTTCAGTGTGTGGGTACCACTTGTATAATAACATCACAATCTGTATTTCCCACATTCAAATCATGAGATCTTCTGAGCACTCCAGAAACAGGGCTGAGATTTTATCTTAAAATTGTAATATCAGACAAGCTTGTAAAAAGAGGCAGGATGTCCGAGAGAGTAGTGATCAACCCAGACAGAGAGCTTGTAAATCTTTCCATGACATTCCTACGAAATTTCCACCAGCACACAACTGCACAGACAGAAAAAGTCTACTGGGTAAATGCAGTAAAAATGAAATCATGCTCATTCTCCCATCCAGCACTGCAGAGCTGTAGCGTGCTAATTCTTACACATCACAGCTTAGTTAAAATCATTTTGTTTGGCTTGGCAATATATCTAGAAAAACAACAGAGAACTATCACTGGGGGAGAGAGGGGACATAGATCCTGTTCCCATGTCATTTTTTCATGATTTCCATTAAAAGTATAATTCCTGCTAATAAATTGTTAAAACCTATAAAAACTATGCTAAGAAAAATCTACAAGAAGGAGAAAGAGAACATAAAAATAAAATTCTTCCAGCTAAGATGGAAGTTACATATATAAGACCACTAACGTTACCATTCCTTTGTATTTCTGACCTCTTTCTCTGCTGAAATAGTCATGGCACCTCCTTATTCTTCATCCTTAATGAAAGATTATTTTGGTTGTGTGAGAAAGATTTTGGGTGCATGTTATAGGTCTGCATCTGGAAAATGGCAGTGAGATAACATATCCAAACAGTATTTTTGTATAGGAGAGGTCTGAGGACTCATATTTCATTAAGAATGCAAAGAAAATGAAAGTTCTTTTTCAGCGAAAATCCTGGGCACCACCTATTGCCTCAAGGGGGTTGTGAAACATAGGTGATGTGAAAACCTATGCTATGTAAGAGTAAAATTCAGTCATATTTATTTTTATCATACTTATCCCAATCTGAATGTGTTATTCTTTGTACTTTGCGCTACAGCAGGAATTTATATGGAAGGAGATTCTGCCCAAGGGAAAAAAGTCTTGAAATCTCCACTGACAAGGTACAGAAAGAGCAAAAGAGCCCAGAAAGGTAAACCAACTGTCTGAGTGAGCAGCAGAACTACAAGTTTCTTCATTAGCAGTCCAGCATTCTCTGCACTGAATCATGCAGAAACCATGAAAACCAACCTCTTTGTGGGTAAACTTTGTCTATCTATCACTGAAATGTTCTTTGACCAAAAATAATAAAAGCCTTGGGAGAATGGAGAAAATTGTGGATTTTTGTAACTATCCTAGTAGCCTCAACTCATATATTCTAGCATGAATGAATAAGGGCTGCAAGGTTTGATCCAGAGGTCTCTTAATTCACACATACGACTGTTTTGGATTTTTAAAACTCTTGTTTAAAATGTAACTTATTCCATCTACTTTAATATTTAATCAATGGTACTCTTAGCATGAAAAAGTCAACAATCACTAAAAATTACCATAGCGTCAAGAATCAAGCATGCTGTTTGGAGAATCAACTATGTCTACTTTCTGCTAATGGTAAACACTAATTAGCAATATCTGCTAGCACCAACATAAATCACAACTGTCCCCTTTCCTCTCCTGGGCACTGCACTGGAAAATATCAGAACAGCAAAAATACTTGGAATGTTTCTTACTCTTTTTTTTTTTATTAATGATAAAATATTGGATGTCAACGTGCAATGCTTTGTGCATTGCATCAGACAGCTCTAACAGTAATTGTGATGAATGGGAGTGGAAGGGCCAAGGTTACAGGCATTTAAGAAGGTTCCATGGATTGAAAATATTAGGATTGATTAAAGGTCAAATACTTTATGGATTTATCAGTGTTGTATACATTTTCTCATGACACAGAATCACTTACACTACCTACAAAATGAAACAGAAAAGAGCTGCAAATCAGATCATTTTTAAGTCTTTAACCCTGCTACAGGCTTAGCCATTGGGTGTAATTAATGGCACTGAAATGTTTTGATTAGTCAAGCAATAAACCAGCCAAACCCCCACTCCCCACCCTCCAATAATTCCTTTAGCTTCACTCAAGCTCATAGGTAGCAGTCATTCTCTATTAACTTTTAGTGTTTACAAACACACCAGCTGGCAAAAGATACTTCTTACAATGTTGTTTAAAATCTATATTTTGTCAAGAGATCTTTAAAGTGTTATTTCATCCATTCTCTGTCTTCCTTGTTTTCTGTGAAAACAAAGTTTGGGATGGATATCTATATATTATCTTTGATGTTTTGATTTTTTTTCAGGATCCAGACAAGTCAACAGGGGAGAGGCTGTCTCCATTTATTTTACAGTGGGTTTGAAGGCTTTTCTGAAATATGTATCTTGATTAGGACATAGCAAAAGAAGCTTGAATTGCAAGAATCTGTGGGAAAGGACCTTGGATTTGGAGCTTTTCTTTAAGAAGCTGTGCAAGACAACTCTGCTGAATTCACTGGTATTAGGACTGACCTTTTAAGCTCAAACTCAGCAACGTACCTAAATCTAGAACTAATTTTAAGCATGTAAATTCGTATTTACTTCAGTTGGTCCATTCTTATACTTCAGAGCCTGAGAACCTTAAATAAATCCTAAATTCTAAATAAATCCTGTGAGCTTTGCACAACGTGGCTCTACATCAATGGTGTGCCTAGGGGCCCTTCTGTGTCCTTCCAGCTCAGCACAGCAGAGCTACTTCCATGTTCAGGTCCTAGACTGGGATTTTCAATACACCACACTACAATACACTTTCAATATATGTTTTCAATGAACTGAAATCACTGGAAGTAGAGACAGGAGAAGACTCTTAGGATAGTCTTGTGTTTGCTTTTTGGAGCCTTTGCTAGGTATGAGTTACATATTTGCACAGGTAACACACACCTAGGACGTTGAGTAAAGCAAAGAAAGTAGAGGGTTTTTTATAAGCCAAAGCTTTACTTTATGTAGGTGACATTTTCCTTCTTTTCTGAAAGGTGGTCATAGGGCTGATATCTTTCCATGTTACCAACAGCAATATTCACCAAAGAAACCCTTCTCAGTTATCTGATTTTCCCAAAGGATGATCTCAGCTGCCAGGTAACTACCACCTAAGACTCAGAATGGAGAAACAGCCATCAGCTTGGATCAAGGGATCCAAGAGGAAAACCCCTCTGGGCCAGGTTACTGGCAGCTACATTAGAGATGAAAGTAGTGAATTTTGCATGGAGCTGCTCTAATATTTGCCTTGTGTTCTTTAACATCAGGACAAATCTTGTTCTCAGTTATCTCAGAAATCCAACCCAAGCAGTTTTGCACACAGCAGCAGCATTAAAAGGGCTGCTTGAAATGGAAGCAAGAGGAAAGCCAGGATGTCTGTCACTTTTTTTTAGGTCAACAGCTGTGAAGAAGTGGCAGAGCAGATGTTTTGCACATTCACAAGGACTTTCATAGTGGAAGACTTCTTTGTATTTGAACAACCTCAGGTTTTGCCTGTGCTGTCTCCTGCAAGAAGCAGTTGCTCTTACTGATTTCTTGACAGTGTGGACATGCATCTTCCAGTAAGTACCTGAACAGTTACAAGAGCTTTTGGATGCTTATGTGAGAAACAGGGATAATGGCAAGAGAATGGAGGCAATTATATTTAAATTTTCACCTCCAGTATGTGCCAATCTTCTGTAATTATGATTCTATTAAACTTGATAGTAAGCTCCAGTGGCCAGACATAGTAAAACTCAAACCTGTTCCCTCAATGAGGAAGTTTTTAAGAATAACATCATTTAGCAGTATAACATCTGATTAGAAGTAGGCTCAGATACCCTAACTGTAAAGGTTAAGCACAGGCATGTGTGACACATGATGTGGTGAATAAATGATGTAATGTTGATAGATCCGTAACAACGAAAAACATTCCAACATTGCATTTTGGCAGAAAGTTTGAAACCATATGAAATACAATTAAATGGCTATAACTTGCATGGTAAGTGAATCGGTGTACTGTAAAAATAATGCAGTATTTATTAGAAACTTTCCAAAATATTTGATTACATTTTAAAACTACTGCTCTGCCTTTAAAGAGGCAATTTTTAAGTGGGTCTGTACTGTGCAAGCTGGTTTTTGTAGTTTTATTTTGGTAAGGACACACTGTAAGCTACAGGCTTTTTCAAGTGCAATCATTTATCATATCCCTATCATAAAAATCCTGCAGCAAAAAGGACCAGCATGACTTTGCTCTTTTCTAAAAATGAAATGTAGTCTATGTCACAAGATCCCTGCATCACCAGGGGTTTTCAGGCTAACTGAGTCATACAGTGGTCCCTACTTTTACTGGCTCATGGGTACCAACAAAACTGCAATTTTTTAAGAAAAAATAATGACATGGAGGTATCTAGAATTGGTAATAAGCAACACGTTTTTATCCAAAACAGATCATCCAGACAAACCCTGTAGCTTCATGTAGAAAGTGAACCCATTTTCCGGACAAAAGAGTATCTCCTCTTTCTAGATTTCTGTGAACATCTGATACAGGGTCAAAAGCAAATTATTAGAAAAACTGGAAAAGATGCATATTAGTGGGGAACTGACTAAGACTTTTTTTAACTGAGAAGAATTTGCAGCCCCATGAGAGGCCACTCATGGAGTTGCTCAAATATTAGTCTTGTGACTGCACTTGTTTGATATTTTCAGCAGTGTCCTTAGTATAAACAGGTGAAATTACGCTGATAAAATTTGCTGATGACAATGGTACTGGCAATACAGGGGAGCACTGGAATGACATGTCAAAAGACCTTGAGGTCACCCAATAACCAAAGGGAGATGAAGTGAAATAGTACAAAATGTAAGATCATGTATGGAAGGAGAAATAATAAGAACTTCTCATGTAAAGAGAAGTTGTTTTCTATGGACCTGTGTATGCAAGCTGATCATACAATGTCTATGAGCTGTCACTGTGATGTAACGTTAAAAAAGGGTAAATAGGATGGATCCAAGGTTTATCCAACAAGGTGCTTCCCACAGTGAAACTGAAGTGCAGGGGCGTTGCACAAGCTATTGCTATGACCTCTTATGGAATAACATAAATTGTTCTTGCCAACAGTGCTTAAAGAGCTTGCCAAAGGAGCAGCGGGGAAATACCTGGTTGATGTGGCTAGGGAGGAAGAGCGTGTAGCATCCTGTGCAATTTCCTCCCAGAAGACAACAAGGAGAAAATGACAAAATTTCAGGGAAAAATGCCTGCTCACTGCAAGGACAGAAATGAAACACCTTGTTTTGAATGACAGAGATGATCTGGTCACTAAGAACAACCCATCCATGGCAACGCCAAGCTCCTCAGCTGAAAAAAAGGACTCTGCCTGAGTCCTTTTCAATTGCAAGGCTGATTTGCTATTAGCAAAGGAAGCTCATTTAAAACTATCTTAGATAATATGTTCTACATTAATTATCACAGAGTAATTAATATGTTACTAGATTTTGATTACCCAAAGAGCAGGTAGATTTTGGCTCTCAATATACCAGACAGCGAACTTCTGAATCTTAACCAAACTGCATCCAAAACAGTGGGAGACAGCTCCATAGCAGATATACCTCTTGGCAGTACAAGTCCAAACCTGGAAATTGAAATACTCTTATGCTCTTCCTCTAAGCAAGCAGACTCAAGCTCAATTTATTCTCCTATAAAGCCACATTTGAAAATAGCTCCTAATTGCTTTATGTGCATCAGCACAAATAAATGAAAAGGAAAGCATCTTATTTAATGCTTAACTGTTGGTCTCAGTTTATATGCCAATTTTACATATATTCATAGACATACCAGATATACATTTAAAGCTTTGTGATAATGTGAGAAAAAATATTTACAAAGCCATCTGCTAAAGGAGAGGTTTCGGGTCTGTTGGCTCTTAGCTTTTAGATGAAACCAACAAAATATTCTCATCCGCAGGGGCCTCTGAATGGTGGCATCAAAATCCATTAAAAGGGCATAGTGAAAAATATGCAGAATATGTCCAACACTAGAAAGGAGATATTAATTAGTATAGAAAAACAAGGAGTTTTATTGTCCTGCTCATATCGTCTGGTGCATGCTTAATTCACTTATTTATTTTTTTCTAATAGTCTTTCATGTTATTACAGTGCTTCACAAAATCTCAAGGTCTAGGGGGAAATTTAATGTTTGCTGTTCTAGGATCATTTGAAGCCATGCATTCAAAGCGGACAAAATCACTTTTAAGTCTGCCTGTAGGAAATCTATCTTGGCAACCAGACAACTAGAATTAGTTATTAAAGGCATGTCAAATGAATAAAGACACCTCTGTAAGGAAAACCGCAAAAGCATTTACTTTTTCTAATATGAATAGTGGTCTAATACCAAATCAGCTTTCTTTTTCCACTCTCCCTTCACCTCCTAGACCAGAGGTCAGATCCAATAAAGACTAACGCAACTGAAAATCATTTTGCTTTTTTGCATCTATTACATTGCAGATGTATATTAAATAGTGCTGCCTGGAAATGAAGCAAACTCACATAATCTGATGTGGCAATCTCCGTGTGGAACTGGTTCCTTGCAAGGCAAAGAAGTCTGTGGTATTATTAAAGGTCATGAGTCACACCAAAAAGTGGGGGTTTTTTTCTCCTGCAGAAAGGAGGAGGTAGAGCTTTCTAGTTCTATAATGAAAGTTAAGATAGTAAGACAACTGCATTCAGGATCAGATTCTACGCTCCTTTCTTACACTGGGCAACCCAACTGAAACCACTTAATCAATGAGTAAAGACAAAATAAGCATTCTCATGGCAGACAAAGTCTAGAGAAGTGGGAACAATTCCTGCCTTTACTGAAGATTTCCTATATGACATCTACTAAATTCCTTAGAAACAGATTTCTTCAAAAGAGGAGACTTTGCGATTTTCACCTCTATTGTGCCTAGATCCAAATGCAAGACCTCTGTGCAGTTTGACTGTTACATCTCTCTCTCAAACGTTACTTGAAAATGTGGAATTTATGTACATACCTGCTGTTTTAAATCTTCCTTACCAGAACATGGCTGGATTTGACCAAGGTCCAAAAGCAAGTAAAAGCCTCCTGTAGGCTTCTTTGTTAACTAGTAGATAATGACTAATCAGAAAGGAGACAAAAAACCCATGGGTGGGCAAATGACTGTCCCAAACTGGTATTTGTTGAAAGAGGCAACTACAGATGGTGGTTTTATTTTGATCCATTTAGTCAGGAGTATTTATTTGCACTAAAGTGGCTATAAAAATAGCTCTAGCTGTAGCTATAAAAAGAGGTGAATTGTTTTGACATCAGGTAGCAAATAAAGTTACTGAACTAGTCAGAATTTCACAGCATCAAAGTCCTTCTTTTTAATACAAATATACTACTTATATAGAGAGTAATTAACCTGTTTAACCAGATATAGAAAAAATAAACAACAACAAGGCAAAAGGAAATCTTGTGGATAAAAACATGTATATCACTTACAGAGGTTGCAGGTCAGCTATCATAAACACCTTTTAAGATGACGTTGGAAAAGTTCCAATCTCTCCAAGAATAAAAATTTTTCAATGTATGCCATTCAGCAAAACATAGCCAAGAGGAGCTTCCAGCATCTGGCCTACACATCATCTAAAAAAATCTCTCCATACTTGCTAAGTAGTAGCCTATTCTTCATGACTTCCCAAGCCTCTTAACTTACTGTCCTGAGTTTTAAAGCTGTCATATACGCTACACATCACTCCCATTGTCCCAGGAAGAAAACTCTTCCCTTGTATAAGATACCAAATTAAACCCTGAAAAAAGATACCTCTGGTTTCTCATAGCATTTTTTGACTTCACATCACAGTCACAGCACAGCTCCAAGGAATTTCTCATCACTCAATTCAGATCCACCTAATAGAGCAAATCCAGTTGAAATGTGTATTAGCATTTAACTGTTCTGAGCCAAACACAACTGCCAGGGTATTCTCTTAGTCCTTTTTCATATTTAACCATAAAAAGTGAGTAAAGATCATGAAGCCATCTAATTCGACTTCCTGTCTCTCTCATATATACATACCTTAGAGCATAGAATTAACCCAGCTGCTCTGCTACTGAATCCACTAATTCTGATTCTGATTTACCACCATGTATTCCAGATATTTCAGGTGTCAGCTCAAAGATACTGAGAAATGGAGAAAAAAATCCGCCACTTATTTGGTACTTTGTTAACTTCAATGAACCCTTTTGCAGTAATGACCATCAGTTCCGAAGAGGCAGGCTGATAACTGCCTAGCATGTACTTTCATCTCTGTGTTTCCTGTTTATTGATCATGTTACCTTGATGTAAGACCTGAACTCCAGAGGTTTAATCCCAGTCATTATCTACATTATGGAAAGGCATAGAGCCCATTTCTAAATCTCAACTCTTTGTTAATGCAGTTTGGAGTATTTAACAATCTATGATGTTCACCATTAAAAGAATTCAGTACTTCCTGCAGCTCTGAGATTGTCATCAACGACATGATACGCTTATGTCCTCTTGGAAGCACATGGAGATCCCATTCTGTGGTAATCATCACCGTGTATAAGTATAGGGGCCTACCAAACTTGAGAAGTATGCCTTTGCCAATAGCCAGTACTGAGGGCTTAGATTTTGGGGAAAACAGCCCAGTACTTCAGCAGGAAATTATAACACTATTTAGACAGAAGGGAAATTCCTTCCTAAACCTCCATAAAGGTTCTTTTGGGTCCTGAGAGCTGAAGATTTAAACCTACACTACTGTAACTCTGAATTTACATTTTTTTCATATGAATCTTTAACATTTTAAAAATAAAGCTCATAAATCTTTCTGCCTGTTTGGGAACCTTTGTAGCACTAGGATTTTCATGTGAACCATAGGTATGTAAATACATATGCCCTTGGTGAATTTCTTAATGGGCATCTTTGCTTATTTATTTTAAAACACAGAGCTGGTTCTAGATATTTCTGAAACACCTTGTTATAACAACAAAGGTCTTTTTGCTTTGAAAACCCACATAGACAGAGTCTCCTCCATGTTGGCAGCTTACAGTGCTATTTTACTATTTTGATTTCAAAGCAATTATCTATTGAAAGATTAGTCAGTTGTGCTTAAAAGGAGAAAACTACTCTTGCTAAGGAAAAGGTTATAACATTTAAGTAAGTCTGAAGGAAGTATACTTACCGAAGTTGAAAAACACTTAACTTTTTTTGTAAAAACTAGTGAAAGTAGTGCTTTGTCTGCTCTGTAACAATGGCTTTATACAACAATCTTCTCATGAAATAGCCACAGGACAAGGCTTCAAAGGGGCAGTTACAAAACTGTCTTGATGTTAACATGCTGCTTATCACACACTAAGCTTATCTGCCAAGTTTGATTCATGGCCAATTAGATCAATCACAAGAAATCACATGCAAGGAAAGAGGGATCCTGTCATTCTTCTCTTTTCCTTTCCATAGGGCAGCACAAGGAATGGTACTCTTTCCTTTCAAAAGATTACACTGAACTTCCATATTATTTCAACTCCACTACTGAGCACATGCTTAATTTCCTGTGCATCCACAAAGTACCAGGGTCTAACAAGGCTGAGCAATACAGCCTGCAGTATTTTCTCACATACCAAGACAATACGGAACCACATAAATTGTCTAACAGATGTCTGCTGTTAAGATATGTTTTTAATCACAGAAGGACAAATCTAATAAGCTGAGAATTTTTATTATGCATTTCAAGTTGTTGTCTCTGGTGCCTACAATGGCATTGCATATCTGCTGGCTTTCACCCAAAAGCAATAAAGTAGAAAAGAGATTGAAAAAAAAAAAGATATGGAAATCATTCCTATTCCACTCATTAGTATTTTGTGGGTTTACAACAAGAATAAAGTAAAATTCATGTGAAAGAGCACTCACCATACTGGATTAGTAAAACTAATTTCCTAGTCTTCTAAATCTCCTTTACTTTCCTTGATACGCCTCTCTCTAATAATCTAAATAATTAAATTTTTTTGTCATTTTTATTATGAGTTTATCTGCTGAAAATTAATTTGTGTTTTTAGACTTCTCTGGCTTTAGCTTATTTGTCAAAATAAAGACTTTTCCTTCTAATATTATAAGTATGTGCTTGAAGCAATTAATTCATAGCATTATTGATTAAACCACACATGACACCTCAGAGAGCGCAGTGCATAAAAAACTAAAACTTGGTTTTAGTCATAAATATAAGACTGTATTCTGTATCACAATCTGTTAATTGTCAGAGGTATGAGTAGGTAGGTTCGAAAGTGTATCTCAGGGAAAGAAATTGCAGCATCATACATAATCAGAGCTATAAAAGAAAGCACTCACTTTTTATTGTATGAGTAAAAGGAATCTCTATTATTTTGGTCTCAACTTTCTTTTCATTTTCACTTAAAACATGAATATTTTCTGCATAAAAGTATTTGACCTTTCCTGAGCACATTCCTAGCCATGATTTGTACTCAGCAATTTCTGCCACTGCCATCAGAAATGACATTGCCTAAGACAAACTATCTCTGGTAGTCTGTAGGTTGACACAAGAAGTGGACATTGATAAGATGAAGCTACCCCTTACACTGATGTGCTACTACAAAGGTTTTATACGTAGAGGGGGATTTCTCCTCACATTTTTAATCACAATTAATGATTGCATGGAGAAGGTGACTGTTACCAAATAAATTATTGCTCTTAAACTTTATTTTAAAAAATTTGAGGATCTGAACAATCCTTAAATAAAAGACCAAAAGAAAACATTGGAGAGATTTGTGCCACTGATCAGAGTACCACAGAAGCAAAATGTACACAGATCTGAAAAAAACAGTAACAAACAAAAATGTCTTTGGGTCATACGCACTGTATTTCAGGAACTGTGATTCCAGCATGTACAGTTTAGCTCACATTTAACAAAAGTTGCATTATGTAAACAGTGTACACAAAGAATACATTATACTTTCATCATTTATAGATTAGCATGGTAACCAGAATGATGGATTTCTGCATCCATAGCCCATTTAGTGCTGAAAGGATTTCTATCCTACTGCTGCTTTATTATTTTCAGAGCGATAATTTATTACTGAAATCTGAAAGGGCTCACAATGGTAGTAAAGCATCACAGGAATTAAATGTTCCAATCCCTACTACTCATAGTCCTGTGAGTTTTCTGCTAAAGCTTCACAAAGTGACAGGATTTTCCATTAAACAGATTCCATATTGCAATTGGGAGTTTCAAAAATTTCCTAGTTTTCACAGACTACAAAACTGCAGAATCCCACCAGAAGGCTATGATTTCTATTTCTAGTGCATGCTGTAGTCTTTTTTTTTTTTTTTTTTTTTTGTATTTGTGAAATTTGTTCCTAACCAAATATTTCATTTCAATCCAGGATCAGTTGAACATTTTTACATTTTCATAAAAGCTCATAAAGTACAATTACTTTGCATTTCAATCAGTACTTCCCTGGCGGTAGTGCACCAACCCTGGTACTGTTTTATCTTGCAGGGAGAGTGCAGGAATGACAACTGCTTCAATTTAAACCACGTGAAAGGCTACAGCTTCCTAGTGCCTCTTGTTCTCTTCAACAATCTGATTTCAGAAGACTGTTTGAAGAAGTAATACAATCCGTTTGCTCCGTTTCTAAACAATAAGAACTGACAACCCTGCACTGCATTGTTGTACATAACGTTAGCATTGAATCTTTACTCACAGCAACGTATCATGGGGAGCTGGCAGTGAACCTTATTTTTAAGTAGCTCAGCACTCTTGAATTCATTGTCCCTCTCCCTTGTATGTGTTCCTTCCTCAGGAAAATATTAGCAGCCTGCCAGATCACCAACAGGACATGAACTCTACAAGGGCAGAGCAACACTGCTGGCAAAGCAGCAGCAGTTAGACTTGCTATCTGAGAAGCACCAGAGCTAGTTTAGCAGGTGAACTGGAGGGATAACAGCCATGCTTCTGCATATAGATTACAATGTATTGCCTGTTTACACGCTTATATTTGTCTTTCCCATGCACAGCTTCTCCCATTGGGAACAAAATTAAATTTGTATCAGAAACATTAAATAGAGTTAAAAGAAGGTAAGGACCCACACCTTAGGAGCCATGCAGGCATAGTGCCCATCTATTCCACCGAGTCTTTTGCGGGAACAGCTGAGCACAATGGTAGGAGTTAGCATGAGTGTTTAGGCCACCAACTAAGAGCAGCCCCAGTGCTGGTATACTGCAGTGTAAGAACAGGTGACAGAGACCCAGGGAAGCTTTTGCATATAGCTCCTCAAGCTAGCCGGGAAAAACTGCAAAAGAAAAAGATATGCCTATATGTCTCTCTCTCCAGAAGTAACAGAAATTGGTGAACTTTTCTTGCAGTTGCTCCTTAGTATTATTTTCTTCTCTTATGGAACTCTCTTTTGAAAAGAAATATTGCTAGTGTATGACTTTGAAACCTACACTCTTCTAAAGGAGCTTTTTTGTATACAAAATAAGATTATTACAAGAGAAATCACAAATGTTGCAATGAAATAATACTCTGGGAAAGAAGAGTGATAAATTATCTCTAATGAGAAACTAAAATTATTTGAGAAAATTATGTAGTAGCATATTCAAGATTTGACATTTGCCATCTATAAACTTATTGTACTGCATCAGACTTTCTTTAGACACTGCAAAATACAAAACTGGCACTGTCCAGTCATTTACAATTTATTCCTTCTGTTCTACTGAACTGCAATATGTCTGCATATTGTGTTAGAATTATTCAAATTTATATTTATCTAGAAATACTTTTTATCATATATTATATTTATATATAATGATATGATATATATAATCATATATATGATATGATATAATCATATATAATATATGATATATCATATATCAATATATCATATATTTATCATTATCATATCAAATAATTTAGATAATTTAGATAAACTGGGATTCTCATTGATACATAACACCAGAAACCCCTAAAAGCTTCTGGAGCACCGAGTCATGTGTTGAGTACTACCCACTGCTCAAGAAATAATGACACTTGCCTGGTTCAATAAGACATTCTTTATCATCCTATAATCCAGGGTTATGAAGCCCATGGCTTATGGGTTGTAATCAGCCTACCAGGACAATTCATCTGGCATGTGACCCTTATTAACCACAAAAATCTGATGGAGTGCTTGATAGCCACTCTCTGTTACGATCTTTCCCTAGCATGCTTCAGATTTACTGTACATGTGGCAATCAGACAACTCATTCCCCTCACCAAGCAAATGACAGCATGCCTTAAATTTACTGTGAGTGTATGAATCAGCTCTCCATGCGATGAAGTACTTTGATGTGACCAAAAGACAGGCTCTGCAACCAGCAGTTTACAATGTGGAAGTCAGGCGGTTAGGACATGGGTACTCCACTTCCAGAATTCATGCCAGCATAGTTTTCCCTCACATACCCTGTTCCCTTTGAAATTATTAAGTTTAAGAGGACTAGAATTTGATGAAAACAGCCCTCAAACTCCTGTGTAAAATCCATCCTCCTAAATCCACCTGAAACACATACAGACTTTGCAAGGCAGTTCTCAGTTTGATGCCAGTCTGCTCTGGTTGCCTAACTAAACCAAAAGTGAGATGATTTGACTTACTACATTC
This sequence comes from Rhea pennata, assembly GCF_028389875.1. Lineage (NCBI taxonomy): Eukaryota > Metazoa > Chordata > Aves > Rheiformes > Rheidae > Rhea > Rhea pennata. The sequence continues at coordinate 27,680,923 of NC_084665.1, read as the reverse complement.
AAAAAGAAGTTTTGTTTTTAAGAGAGCATGTAAGAAAAGGTAGAAGCAATTCTCTACTCAAGTGCCTGAAGCTTGCTTCAAGTGCCCAATTCACTGTTGCAGACAGACATAAATTACGTCTTTCTCCACAAGTGGATGGAGAGACACAAAGATCATTCACGCTGAGACTTTGCCTTCACTGCAGAGCAAAGGTATGTGTTTCACTGTGGGGTGTACAGCGAAATTTTGCTGGTAGGAAAAATCACAAGGAGACATACAAGTCTTACCTAACTGTCAATAAAAGCTAGTTATGTTGTCTCCATTGGGTTTCTATTACAGATAACTAACAAACAGTGATTAATAATGGTTTGTGGGATATTTATTTTAAAAGGTGAAAGGTAAATTTACCTCCTGATATAGGCTTCCTAGACACCAAGATGGTAAAGTCTGCTGTGAAGATAAGCTGAAAAAGAACATACTTTCTACCAAGCCCTGGCCATGATGACCTTGTTGGTTAGCACCGTCAACTTGAGACTGATCTGCCCTTCTATGACTTTCTGAGCAGGAAAAGAAGTATAGCTGCTTCTTCTCCAGCATCATGGACTATATATGGAACATATCCAGATTTATTTTTACTCTTTGGCTCCTGGTCATTCTCATGTTGTGTGAGCCAAATGCTATTACTTACACTTCCTGCACAAAGTCTCACCTTAGCTAGCTATAGTGATAAAGCCGTTGGTTTCAACATTGTGCTATTTTGAACAACTTAGATTCAAAATTTTGAAAACAGCAGCTTAAATACTATGAATTTCAATCATATTGTAACTCAGACTGTGGCAACATCATTAACTCCAGACTTACTATTAATTGACATTAATGAGAGAGGAGGAATCCATTTGTATCTATGATTTGAAAATGTCTCTCTCTTCAGGAAACATCAGAAAACTGATCAAAAAGATGTAACAAAAAATTTTAATCCAGACTTAGTCCCTTGAAAAGATTTGCACACATTTGTCACATTACCACTTTGTTGGAGCAATTCAGACATTGAAGCAGTAATGCTTTTTGACCTTTTAATCAATTCCATTTTTCAAGTACTTCATCTGAGAACCACAAAGGGTATTTACAGGACCCATTCTCTGGAGTCGATGGAAACTTTCTGTCAAATAACCATCTGCAGAGACAGATAAAATACATAATGACAGGATACATTTGTGGAAAATCTGAATGCATTGAAAAAATAAATCTGGACCTGAAAGCAGATGAGTTAGAACAAAGGGACCCAAGAAAGATGTAAACAATTAGGTCTGGAAAATTAAAAATACTAAGAAATTTAATCAAACAGGACAGTCTAATCAATGAAAAGTATGCCACATGCTCCCTGGATAACTGGTTTTTTTTTCTTTTTTTTTTTTTAGTGGTAGTAACAGTAATTGCATTTCTATAAAGCTCAGTAGTCTAGGGCTACCATCATGTTCATATTTATCGTATGGGACTTCATTCCCCTAAAGTAAACAGCAGCTGTCAGTGATTTCAGTGGAAGCAGGAAGGACATGGTTGGCTTATAAGTAAATGATGTGGACTTCCAGCAGGAACAGCCTCATGATTTTTTATTTTATTGCCTTTTCCTAGAAGAGGGAATTAGCCATCTGATGACATAGACAACCTGAGCATTTCTTCAAGGTAACATGCACTCAGACACTAAACAAGTAGGTGTCCTGCGAGGGTACAAGACTTAAGCACACATCTTAAAGCTAAGTTGGATACAAATGTACAAACAAACCCAGTCATTAAACATTCACACAAATGACTGTTATTTACCAGTTCTGTATCTATAGCACTTTTACCCAGACAGATGAATGAAATCTCTTTAGAGATGTTTCTGATGTCACATCTAGAAGAGCATTTAAAGGTGTGATGCTAAATCGAGTTACTTAGCATAATCGAACCAAAACCTTTTCCCACATTAAAATAAACTATGCTTGTTTAAGCACTTTTATAGCAATGTAATCACACCACCTTAGAAGCAGCTGGACCAGTGCAAAAGCACAAATTTTGTGCAGCTTTTAGGATTTTAGGTCCAATATTTAGGAAGAGTTTTAACTCTTACACATGCCACGCACACCAACTTCTGAATACTCTGGACTAGCCTTACTGTAAAACAACATCACAATCTCCGTTTCGCTGATCAGATATTCCATCAGACAATGAAAGTGCTAGTAAGAGGAACATTGTTTGGAATTATTGTGTTTTCCTGGCTGGCAGGCTAACTCCATTTTCCTGATGGGAGATTACAGAGATTTAATTAAAGCTACCATGTTTTAATAATGGACTCATTTAATAGAAAAGCTGCTTTGGAAAAGGACAGTCGGATTAAATGCCAGTCTCCGTCTGGGACCTTCATAACGTTCTTTCGTACTTAATACTTGTAGCCAAAACAACAATTAAGCCTTTGTTAGTAACGTCCCTGCAACAGAATAGTGGCAGTGAAACTGCAGAAGTTAACTCTTTCATTCTAAATCTTATTATTGTTTCCCAGTCCATGCTTTTTTCAGCTATGGTAAAATAATCTTCAATGGACTGCACACTTATCCCTGCAGAAGGCAACCTGGACCTGACCATTGCTTGGCCAAGATTTAAGTAAAGCTCAATTCCAACCTGTTTGAAGGACTAATCAAAACAGGCTAGACCAAGAAAATTACAGTTGGCTACGTTCATTAGAAAGAAAAATGCCTCTCCTAAAAGCAATATTATGTCAAAGAATCAGTGTACTGATAGGCAGTCAGAAATTAACTTGTATATAAAGACTGTTTCCCTTTTAATTCTCAAATAATAGAAGGCAGTATTTTGGGGATACAAATATGCTGAAAGAATGTTTCAAAAATTTCTGTTTAGAACCATCTAGAGTCTGACATCTATAGACTGTAACATCTAGAAATACCAGGCTGAATACAGTATCTCTTACACACTTTCTAAAGCCTTCTGTTGCTTTAGAAAAAATAATATCATGCAGTGTCACTAAGTGACATCCAAAAAGAGCTTTAATCTCAGTTTCCTCTCAATTATCAATCGTTTTTATGTCATTGTGTCTTCAATTCTCAATTCCCCTTCATGGTCTCTTCTTTCTTTCCATTTGCTTTTGTTTTTCCCATTACAAATTGGGAAGATGCATTTTATTTTAAATCAGAAAACTGCTTCTCTCTGTTGTTCCTTCCATTCCACTGTGTATTTCACAATTTGGTGGGCTGACAATACACTTATTCTGATACACTTCCCTGATCTGGGATTGTGTTTCCAGTAAGCCTCCCAAAAGCACTGTAATATTTACTAGCATACATTTTGGCACACATGAAATGTGTAATTGCATTTATATTCATGCCTTTTGCATGTATAAATCTATACAGACCTTGAAAATGTTGCAAGTGTTTTTTCCTAAGCTTTCTAACAATTTGACCCAACTGGTGTCACTTGCTTTAAATTCTAATATGACTTTTTTTGCCATCTATATCAATACAAAACAACACACAAACTTTAAAACAACTAGATGCAAAAATCTACCAAGCAAAAAATCCCTTATTTAGTTTGGAGAAAAGGCTTGAAATGAATATATATATAATGTATGTATGTATACGTATGTATGTATATATTTAATTATATTTTAACTGCTTGTACCATTTCAATCAACAATGATATAATTTGCTTTGAAAAGAAGCACAGAAATGTAGTCTGTGTAGTATTTATAGATATTAATACTATTATCAGCTCTTTTGTAAATACTTTTTTTTAAACAAAGTACTCTCAAGTATGATCATATTATATGTAGAACTTGTGAGAAGAAAGCACTAAGAGCAAAACATGATGTTAAAATAATGTCAAGTGTTTCAAAAAAAAATCAGTTTTAAGTTAAAGCCGACATTCCACTGTGATTACTGTTCTGTGTCTTTCTTCCTGGGATTTCAAAATAGCTCCTGATCACAAGTAAATAGTTTATTATTTACTATTATTATTTACACAAGGTTTAATATCTAGAAACACTTAGAAAAACTGTACTTAAAATAAATAAAAGAACATCTGAGGAGATTTTATAAAAGAAATTTCTAAAAATACGTATTTTATGGGAGCTTTTGAAGTTCCTTCAATCTAAAGAGAATTTAGAGGTTTGATTCCCTCCAAAAAAACAATAGAAGAAAGACTAGTGTAATGTAAAAGCCTAACATTAGACCCCTAGCTCATCGTACAAGTTACTGCACAATTCTTAGGACTCGAGCAGTCAGCTTTCTCACTGGAAAAGCAAGTACTCAGAGAGGATCATTTGTTTAGGTGTCAGCTTTAGCTATGTCTTTTTAAAACATGGCTACAAGTTAAAACAAAAATTCTGAAACATCCTTTTAAAAATAATGCTGCTGGTAGTGCTGCCAATTTATACAAGAATGGGTATACACAGAACAGCAGAATATACCCATTTGGAAAATACAGCAAATTGGCATTAAATTGTGCAAAGCAATTAGAACTGAACCTTTGCATTCTTTTCAGATTACTGAACTATGTATGGCTATTCAATTTTTTTCAATTACAACGTTGTGCAGAGCTATATATTTCAAAGTGCTTCTCTAGGAACTAATATATAGTTCAACCAGGGTGGTATCCACAGTGTCACCACCAAGGGCAAATGGATAAAGTTACCTGAGGGAATTATTCCTTTGTGGCAGGTTAAGTTAGACTTTTTAAATGACAGCAGCTGAACAATCAAATCTTATTTGTTTCTGTTTCTAATGGGGAGGTGTTAGGCAGGTTAGCCTTGTACTAAAGGTTTTCTACGAGAAGAAACTGCCAGTCTTAATAACAAAATTACAGTATTGAAAATAGTAAATAGAAAGACTAAACATCCCTTGAGGTTTGAATTAGTCATTGAAAATAATCTATATGTTATGTTTAGGGACACTGTTTTCGTTCGAGAAAACAATTGCTTTTTTTTTTTTTTTTTTTTTTTTACAGTTAATCAAATCTAGTATCACTCTTCAGTAAAAACTGAGACTTGAGAACAGAAATAGGGGCTTCAAACACCAATGGATTTGTAGCAAATAAATGTAGCATTAAAAATGTGTCCTAATAACTAGAGATCTTAGAGAAATAACTTGTCCCCATTAACATATTTGGTGACTATCCATAACATTGTTTACACAGTATGCAATGCAATGCAATGCCCTTAGGACAGAAAATACCAACAGGCAAGTAAAATAAAACTAAACTCTCAGTAGGATAATCACAAACAGATCATCAAGATAACAGTTTCCAATTCATCAGCATTTTGGAGTAAAACAATCATCTTAACTCTAATTGAACTCACTGCAACCTAAGAAATAATAGTCTCAAAGACTGAGATTGCTCCAATAGGGAATTGAACTCAACACCTGCCCTGAATTGCCAGAGGAAAGCAGTCCTGCTAGGCAGTGGTTTGAAACGTTAGACTGCTTCCATCAGGTACCTGGCAGCAATTCCCACCAAATACGAACAGGATGTTCAGGTGGTGTTTCTGTGCAAGAGAACTGGAAACAGAAGTTGAGTAGGTAAAGAGCCAAGCACATCCCTCCAGCTTTACAGCACAGGCACTCGCTGACAGCACAGCGGATCTCTGCTTCTGCCCCTGCTCCAAGAGCACTACTGAATTTTATCCAATATCTTTTAAGACAGTAAGCTCAATCTGCCTTTACTCCTCAAAGGAGATCTAGTGCAGCTGCTCAGGAGGCCAACACACAGATCCATGCCACTACACTACAAAAATAAGACATCAGCTCACCAACCTCCTCATTCCCACAGCCAGCCAGTCACAGCAGGGCCTGCAAGCCCAGCTCCAGTGGCACGGCAGTACCCTGAGCAAGACTAGATCTCAGAAACCCTCTCTCCACACTAAAGCTTATGCCCAAACTTACTCCCTTTTTGTAGCCAGTGGATCCTGACTTCGTCTGTGTGCAGTGAAACTATGGTTTGGCTACTCGGTCTCCTATTCCTGAGGCACGCACCTATCAGGCCTTCTGTGAACCTCCACCTCCAGGGCAACAGAAGTCTTTCTAGAAACAGACCCTTTCCTGAGACCACTGTGTCATACCCTGAGGGAGCTTCCCTGTTATCTGGAAGATGAGTTCAAATGCTTTCGCTGTATGAGTCCCTGTCTTTCCAATGTGCACCTTCTTGATGTGGTTGACATGGTTTTGGTTCAGTAAATGATACCTTTTCCTCAAGTACAATTGCGAATTTTATCCTTATTAACTTCTTTTTTTTACCCACATATGCAGGGAAACCCTTGCTTGTAAACTGTCTTTTCATTTTCACTGCTTACTGCCTATAGCTTTTTCTAAGCACTAGTATGTTGATTCCATTATCACACTGGCTTATAAACCTACATTCAAACTAAAAGTGCTTCATTCCCATTGCCCAGCAGGTAAACATGCTTGAGTAGTATTTCTCAGTACGTATTGTGCTTTGTATAGAAATTTTGCACCTACTTCAAACTCAGAGCAGACTCCTGAGTCATGTTTTATACAGCTATGTAGTTTGGCTGAAGAAAGCTCTTGCCTCTTTTTTCAGGTCTTGCCTCAATTTTATCTTCAGAAAACAGCTAGTAAATTGCTTCCAGCTTAATTTACCTACTGTGCTGCTGCTCAGTGCTCCCCTGAGGAACTCCTATTTAGTGGTACTTTTATCACCACCCTTCTCTACACTGTACACTCTCTGTGAGCACTTTCAAACTCTTTCCAGGTGATGGTAGCTTCTCTAATTCCCACATCTCCTTCTAAATGCTAGGCATGGTCTTGACTTAAGTATGTCATGAAAAAAAAAAAAACACTCAGGCTTTTGTGGATTAAGAGTGAGTTTCACCTACCTTTTGATTTTGTGTCTCCTCTTTATAAGGTTTTGGATTCACCAGTATATCCACATACACTTTTCTTTTTTTTTTCCTCCATAAATTTCATTCTAAAGTCTACCCAGCAAATTCTGAATGCTTCCTTAAACATTTTTTCTAATTTTTCCTCTGATTTGTCTCTCAGTTTTCTTCTCCTCAGTATATATCTGGATGTCATCTGCAATTGCTGAGAGCAAAGGATTCTGTGAGATGTCTACTTTAACCAAGACAGGAGTTTCTAACTGATCACAAAACAAGTTTGTGTGTGACACCATAGGCTATTCCGAAGGACACCCGTCACAGGGAATGGGCTTTGTACATTAGGCCTTCTCAGCCACAGGTAGTAAATGTTCTAACCACGGGAGTGACTAAAGAGCTGAGTTCTTTTCCTTCCCTTGCCTTTTAAGTGAGGATAAACATGCCCCAGTCTCATAAAAATCAAATCCTACAAGGGAGACTTTATCAATGTTATGAAGTCTGTCCAGGATTAGGGAGAACCCAGACAGAATTTTGAAGACTTTTAGTTAAGAGTATTGTTTTTCACACACACATTTTTGGGCTGTGTACATAGAATCTACTGAGTTTTAGCTTTTTCTTATTAGTTTAATTTTTTCCAACAAAGTTCAGTTTGAGGCTTGAAAATACACTGCTATTGCAGTGAGTAACTTGGGAATCCCAGCCCCTGCTCAGAACATGAAAGATTACATCATGCTAGAGAACATAAGAATATAAACAGTTAGAGGAGTATTGTAAAGATAGCTGTGCTAGAACAGCTGAAAACATGTAATTACAGAACACCTGCAGTATTTACATCTACTTTAAGAATCTGGCCCTACTAGCTAGAATTCATTCAGAGGGGCTTTAGAGGTGTGACGCAGAAAGCCAGGCTTAGATCTAAAAAAACTACAGAGATAGTAGGCTTAATAGAGGCTGAATATGCATGGCCCAGGGTGGTGATTCACCACCACCTGTCTGCTGAGCTGTGAAGCAGGAATGGCATCTCTTCTATTTAATGGTTGTAAATAAAATGGCAAAAGTGAAAGAGGATCAAAGCCAGAGGTGAAAGGGCAGGATGAAAATAAGATGAATAGTGAGAAAGATTGAATACCAGGGATTTTATTGCTTGCTAATGGATTTAACAAACAGACTAGAGCATCCCTGTTGTTTAATTACAAAACCATGTACTTTCCAAAAGCTAGAGAAAACTGCTGTAGCTGTATAGCAATATTGTAGTCTTTCCTTGTAAAGCAATTACATTTCACCATGCAGAAATATTAGCCCTAGAAAACTAGATTTATAGAGAAAACTGGGTGTCAATCTACGGGTTGAATTTACTGCAGTCTCTTCAAGGAAGATCTTTGCAACCAAACCCAAACTATTTAAACATTTCTGTTTTGTTAAAGTACTTTACAAGGTGTTACCATAACCAACTGAAGTTCACACACAAATGACATCATTTGCAACAGCACTTCAGGAAAAATAAGAACTTTTTAAGGAGGATTTTTATCATAAGCCAAACATTGGAAAGGCAGATGATAGTAATACATTGTAATTACTGCACATTTTTGTAAAATCCTCAGGTGTCAGTAAAACATTGAATAACTAGGTGTGACAGCACAGAGAAGGCACAAGGCAAGCTCTAGAGTTTTGATGCATTAACTACTCTAATGATAACTGCCTGTGTCCACACTATTGTGCATAGCCTGTGTCAGACTTGTCCCTGAGCAGAAGCACAGGGACAGAACACGTGAGGAAAAGAGCTGACAGGCTGAGTTGTCACCCTTGGCCACGTGCACTCACCCAGAAACACATGGGGATCATAGCTACCTTTGCCATCCATCTGGAGCCTTCAGCCTGAGTCAAATCTCTCCTCATAGGGGATACTACCTGCTGGAGGCATTTGCCTGTGCTACCTCCAGCCTCCATATGTGGTGGCAACTTGGTTAACTAACCTGGGAATCTCCATCCCAGCCAGTCTCATGTTACCTTGGTTCCTGTAATTTTGGCTGAATTGCTTGGAAGTTTCTACTTTAAGGCTTCATAGTACTTGGAGAGTCCGGTGTTGGAGACTGATTCAGTATCTGGCTTATCAGCACTACTAGAGAAGTGATTGCTTCACTGGCTGAAAATACTGGAGAACTATCAAGTGCAACTGTAGGCGAGTTCTAACTAGAAAATCAAGGTATAAAAGTAATCTCCTGCTAGCCTGGGTGCCAGTAGGGCTGTTTTTCCTTTTGACCTGCAGCAGATTTGTAGATCTGGGGACCAACGCAGAGTCATTGTTCTTCTGTGTCCTGGTATTGCCCTTCCATTCTGCTCAGTCTGATCATTTCCCCACAAACAAAGGCCATACTTCAGATAGGACCCACACTTGATTGCTTGTTTTTATAGGCTTCTGCCTGTCACTTTGTATTTTATTTGTCCCTTCTCAAACTCCCATCACTGTAACAATTTCAATTACAGTTCATTTACGATTTCATACTGTGTTGTCCTTCTGACTTCTTCATTTGTCCTAAAATCATTTCTCTTTAGACCTGCCACTTTTTGAAGTCCTCATATTTCTACTATATATTTGTTTCATTTATGATCATAATTTCTGGTCCATGGAGTATTGATGCTAGTGCACAGGTCTGATAAATTTCTCTTTTGATGCCAGTGCCATGCTTTTCACAGCCAGTGGTGTTGATTTCTTTGAAGCACTCTAGGTATAGCATATCCCCTTTTATCTGTCATATCTACCTTCATTTTCAGTAAAAGCTGAAGCAATATCAGCTTTCTACATATCAATTTTTC